>NW_026267166.1:119231-123748 GCF_000697945.3 Frankliniella occidentalis
GGGGGCGGGGATGGAATTTGATGGTTGTGGTAGATACGCCGGTGGACAAGGCCGGCCACATCGTAAACGGGCGGGCGGCTGTAAAAATTACATTAGCTTTTAAGGGGCGAAGAGAGAAAGAGAAAGACAGAGAAGGGGGAGAGACAGAGAGGTAGGTAGGTAGGACGGTGGCGTATCGGACAGACTCTTGGACGGCATTACATATGCGGGAGGAGCAGGTCGGGTGCATTATGGGCGAGGCAGATGTTATTGGCACCGTATGCAACGGCTGGCAATAGTCATCAACGCGCTTAGTGCTCCGCTGGCGCCAGTGCTGCTGCTGCTGCTGCTGACGATGATGATGATGATCCTGATGGATATACTCCGCGAAAATAATAGCAGAGTCACGTATCAGACGCGAGATAAACATACAATAAAATGCGCGAACACACACGACGCCGTGGTATGACGGATTGCGCAAAAGTGCGAGTGCACCACCATCAGCACGACGGGATAGCCCTGCCTCGGCTTGCGCAACTATGTCTCGTCTTTAAAAGCAGCAGCGAGCATCGGCAGCCGAGTCGAGCGGGGGATTCGTGTAAAAGCCTTCGCGGAGCAGCCCCCCGCCCTCCCCCCAACCACTGCGCACGCGCGACGCGCGGGGAATGACCAGTCCGCCGGCGACAGCGAGGAAACACCTTATCCGGGTCGCGCTCTGCTCTCAAGGCGAGTCGCTTTCGACAGTTATGAAGCGCGCTCTTAGAGCGGACGTTTCTGGCAGGAGGGTCTCTAGAGGTGCTCCAGGAGCGCGCGCGCGCGCGCACGCCGAGCACTTCAGGGTGGGCATTGCGCGCGACACGTCAGCAGCGCGGCCAACGCTCTCATGCCAGGTCTGCACACACACACACACGCACGCGCACACACACACAGTCCGCGCAACATTTTTATCTGGCATCGTAGTGACTCTCGCGCGCGGGGCGAGTGGCGTGGTGGTGTAGTCGGACGATTATTTCCCTCTCGTCGAATGAATGCTTATCAGCTCATTCTGCATTTGTTGCTGCCGCAGCAGCAGCAGCATGCCTGTTGTATATTTCCGCAGGTCTTACAACAGGAGAGCAAGGCGCCAGCTAACCGGCCCGAGACGGGCGGGTCTGTGCCGCGCGGCCGCCGGGGAGGTAGGTGGGTAGTACCCGCAACATTGCTGCATTTACAGCTGGCGGAATCACCCGACCCCACGACGTGCTGACGGCGCGGTGGTGGTGTGGAGGAGCGTAGTGCAAATAGGATAGGCCCATATACGTTTGTCTTTCTCTTTATCTTTTCATTTAGGCTTTTACAGTGTACCATTGCTTGCAACTTCCGTCTCTCGTCCAAGCATTTTTCCTCCGGACGGACAGACAGTCCCTAGGGGGTGAGCTACCCCCGCCTTCCCATCCCAGCACTTGCCCGGTGAGAGAGGAGGAAAACGGGAGGAACGATACAGACAAACTGGGGGCCTAAAAAAGGGGTAGGAGGGTATGGAATGGTGTTGGTGACAGACGACGTTCGGTCATTAGGATTTTACACCGGTGCGTTCATCACACATCGTGTTTTCTACGAAACAGCGAGGCGGCCGCGTGAAAAAAACACCGGAGAGAGTCGGAAAAAAAGGAGAAAGAAGAGTCAAAAAAGAAGCCAGCCGCGCCACTTGGGACGAAAAATTCCACGAGGCGCTGCGTGCGCGCGCCACCACACGCGGCGGGAAGGTGGCGGGGCGGGGCCGGGGGGACACGAAATTAGCCGAACGACGTCGTGCTACTGGAGACGCTACCCACCGGAGACTTTTCGAGGAGGGGAAAAAGACAAAACATAAGGTTGAGATTTTAATCCAGCAAAAAGACTTTACGGTGGAGGAACAGAAGAGACACAGCGAGAGATAGAGGACAGAAGCAAAGAAGGGGAGAACAGGAGATATACCGTAGACGCTGATTGAACGGCGCGTCACAGTTCCGCGGCCGGATGATAAATGCTGCGGGAGACGTGAATTAAGCAGAGGCCGCCGTACGTACAGCAACAACAACACACACACACACACACGCGGCCTGCTGATGGGGAGGCCCTTGCGAGAGGGAGGCTGAGGAGAGGAAGGAGGGCGGAGGGAGAAGGGAGGCGCGATGCGTCAAAGTATGAAAGTATGCCAACTGTAACCACTATAGCACGCCGCATGGGGGCATCAGTATGCGACACGGCCGCGGAGGAAGTGCGTGATCTCTCTCTCTCTCTCTCTTCCTCTATGTCTCTTCCACCCCTCCCACTTTGCACAAGAGCGCTCCACGTGATGACTCCCATCAGCAGCGGACAGCAGACGACTCACCCACTCACCCTGGCCCCACGGGCAATGAATGGCCTCAGCACACTCACAAACTCACTCTCTCTCCCTATGAGACGCAGGTCACCAGCAGGTTTTGTTTGCAGCTTATATAGCGGATGTTGGTGGCCTGACGGACGGACGGGGGCCCAGGAGCAGCGCTGGGGTTAGGTTAGGCCTAGGTAGCCGTGAGGGCGGAAGCGTTGACAACGCGCGCGTAGACCGCCACCGTCCTCCGAAAAAGTATAAAAATAAACAAATACCCCTTCTCCCCTTCTCTCTCCAGGCGGTTCTCGGCGGGTGCCTGCTGCTCCTATCGCCGTATCGCATCGACATCGATACGCTTTTCTCCCCCAAAACGGGAGGAACTAACCGGAGAGAACGGGGGGGATAACAGGCCAAGCGGAGAGGCGGAGGAGAGGGGGACACCGGCGCGGAGGCCGTACTATAAATATTACCCGCTGATTTGGACAGCGCGCCGCACTTTTACATAATTATGCATCTCCACGACGACGTCCGCTAGTCGGCGGTGGCAGCGCGTCGGGCGGGTTCCGCACCGGTACATGTGTGTGTATGTGTGTGTGAGGGAGAGAGAGAAGGGGAGATGTGGTATACTTATATAGCTACTCGGTCACGAATTACGGAAGAGAGAGAGAGAGAGTGAGAGAAAATTGGGGGAGGGTGGGGGGGGAGAGAAAAGGAGAAGTAGGTGCGACTAGTGCTACCGGTGGTGAGCCCTTACCGGCCCTTACGCGCAAATTGCGAGAGAAAGAGAGAGAGAGAAATGGGGAGAGTGAGAGAGGAGCGCTTTAATTTAATGAGACTCGGTCGTGTTTGCATTTGATGAAAAGCGCTCGCAGCTTAAATATATGTTGTCTCTCGCGCCCGCCAGAGCAGCAGCGACAGCAGAGAAGCGCGCGGGAAAAGGAACAATAACAAATGAAGGCGCACGCCCTTGTGGAGTGGAGAGGCGTGGCGCGGCAGGATTGAACACGACAGAGAGAGAGAGAGAGAGAGAGAGAGAGAGAGAGAGAGAGAGAGAGAGAGAGAGGGGCGAGGCACATAGAGAGAGTGAGAAAGAGGATCAGGAAGACCAGTAGAGAGATAATCTTTCAACACCTCCCCCTGTTTTGAGCCAATCGCGGCGGCGCGGCGCGCGACCCCCTGCCGTTCATCCATCTCCAGTGGAGCGGGGTGGGGCACGGGCGCGCCCCGGGGCACCCCCGCCCCGCCGCACCTCGCCCCGCCCCGCGCCAACCCCTACACTCGCGCGCGACTTGGACAAATTGACGCGGGGGCTCTGCCGAGTCGCTACGGGCGATAACGCAGCCAGGCCCGGGACACATGTAAATACACTGACACGCGCACGCGCACGCGCACTCGGGCGCTGTGCTAGCAGCCGCCTCGGGCCAGGCGCAGGGGGCGACACGACGAAGACATATAGCGCCGCGGTCTGGAGGTGTGGAAGGGCCGGCGCCACGCTGCGCCACGCCCGCGCCACGCCAGAGCCACACGTGCGCGATTGAAACCGCGCCAAGTTCGTCGGCGACTCAGTCGCTTTCTCCTTGCTGGTGCTGCAGACTCCCATGTCGTGTATATACTGTATATACACACATATACGCGCGCTCAGCTTCCACAGCACCCTCACAACCCCTACGCACACACACACAAGCAGCCAGGAAAGCTATTAGGCGATATCCCTGTAGACTTTGTGTCAAATCATCCCACCTTCGCGACGCGCGCGCGCCCCTCTCTCCGCGACCCTCCCGGACCATCAGGAACACACCTCTCTCTCTCTCTTTCTTTCGCGCGGGGGGTGGCGGCAGCGGCAGGGGAGAGAAAAAATCCCAGAGGGACACCCAAACACCTCGACAAGCCTTACGGCTGGCTGCCTGACACACACACACACACACGCACGCAGGGGTGGTGGCGGTGGGGCTCCCCAGGGGCGGACCGTCAACATTATCATCCCCCATCTCTCTTCTCACTCACTCCCCCTCCCTCCGCTATTAATGCCTTTTTCCTCCCTTTTATCAAGGCCTGCGCTGCGCGCGCGACACCCTGCGGTAAGTAGCGGCCCCAGTATCTGTTACTGTATTCAATATATGCATGAGTCGAGAACGACGCTAACACAACTATTAAAGGGGGAAGGAGGGGAAGGAGGGTGTGCGCGGGTGGCGGTGCAGGAGGG
>NW_026267166.1:125268-126390 GCF_000697945.3 Frankliniella occidentalis
CTCTCTTGAGGTCACTCGCCCACCCCACCCACCTCAGGGTCGCGCAGCGGCTGTGCGGTGTTCACGTCAAAGATGAAAAACTTCGAGGTCCCGTTTCTTTCATCGTATTTTTGTCTTTGCTGTTGTTGTTGTCTCCCGTGCTTGGTGCGTTCGGCCTCCTCCTCTGTGGTGATTGTGCGCCAGCCTAGAGGAGCTGCAGTCGGCTGTACATCCCTCATGGTCGCAGCTCGGTGTACTACACGGCCAGAAAGTCCTACTTCGCCGCTGCCGCCGCCGGAGTTGCCAAGACTGTTTGGGGATGTTCGTCGTTCGGAGAAGAGCCTCGAGGGCTTATGCCGGGGGCTTATGCTGGGGGCTTACTGGAAGTGAAGTCGCCCCTCCCCCCCCCCTACTCCCGCGTTGGTCCCAAAGGGGTGGAAGGCTTGCTTGCTGTACAACTACCACCGCCCGTCGGCGGAGGGGGTGGGGCGTCTGCGTCCGTGAGCAATACAAGGCTCACTTAGTCGTTCTGCGGAGACGGGAGGTCCACCCCGCTACTCCTCGCCACGCCCCGCCACGGTCGACCGGACGACTAAAGCGATGCAAAGCAGGCACTGCGGCCTACTGCGGACCAAACTCGGCGAAAAACCAAATGATTGCTCTTCGTTCATTGGATTACTTAAGCAAGCAATCGCAATTTGGGGGGGTGGCGACACTGCGTTGACGTCGGGCTGGGTGGGGGTGGGGCGGGGGCTGACGCTGCGGGGGACGCTGGTCGTTTGGGTTTCACGGATTTGACCCCCTCCCCCCGCCTGCCAGCTACACATGTCCCTGTCGTGTTGCCTACCTCCTCGGAGTAGACCATCAGGCTAAGCCCTCCGCGTGTTGGGCGGGGTTGCTGCGGTGGCTGATGCGGTGGCTGTACGCCTCTCGAGCCCCGCGGGGAGTTTGGAACGCCCCCGCCCTCCACCGCGCCCCGCCGCGCCCCGCTTGTTCGCTTCCGCTAACGGCGATGTCACTGCCTCCACCTCTCGCCTCGCCGTTCGCCTCTCCTCCACACTCCGCTGCAGACGGCGCCCCGTGCTCGTCTCTCTCCCACCCACGGCCGGGTGCCCGATGAGCCCCGCTGCTGCTGCATGTCTC
>NW_026267166.1:127354-128683 GCF_000697945.3 Frankliniella occidentalis
CGCCCGCCCCCACCCCGGCCCTGCCTCTACTCCACCACGGGGCTCTTGCCGCGCTACACGACACACACAAACGCCAGGGCGCTGCAAACCCCATCATCACAGTCTACAATTTTGTAGTCCGTCCGGCACGGGCCCCGTAATGACGGACGGCCGCAGCCCGGACGTGACGGCGGCGGCCTCAGTCAGTACGGCGCGCTGCAGCGCGGCAAGTTGCGGAGAGGATTCGCGTGTGACGGGGCGGGGCAGAGGCGCACTGCTCTGGAGGGGAGGGCCGCGGCCCGCTGCTGGAGAGCTCCCGCGGGGGTGCGCAGCAAGTCGAGCTTTTGGCAGCGCCAGCTCCTCGGGAAGGGGGCCGCGACTAGCACCTCCCCGGTGGCCGATAGGGGAGGAGTGGCCGAAAAAATATGGCCAAGTAAAAAACCGCGTCACTGATACAAGTACTTGCTTTCACGTATGATGGCCGCCGACCCTCACCGCGCCTCAAAAAAAAGAAGAAGTTTTTCTTTACTGTAAGTAAAAGCCATACCGTGCTGTTACGTCCTCGCGGCCCCCCCCCCCTTCCCCTCTATAACCCCCATCCTTCCCGGCCCCGCGCAGACCCGTCTTGTTTGACAGCTCACGAGGAAGGACATCGGACATCGGACGGCGGGCCACACACGTCAATCGGAATATACGTAAAAACCGCATCACAAACATGAAAACGACAAAGTGAAGCGAGATAAAACCTCTCTCCGCCGCGCGTGCACGAGGCGGGCACGACGTCCGGTTCGTATATGTGGCGTGTGTGTCGATGTGTGTTTTCTGTTCGTTTTTCGGACGGGGCGCCCCCCACACCCACCACCCATAGCCCCTCAAGGGCACGCCCGCAAATTTGAAATAATTACGACCAACTTCGCTTTATTTTTCCTCGGTATTTTTCACCTCTGCTTCCGCGCGCGCGCGCACGTGGGGGAGAGACAATAGAACTGCAGCGAAAACTACGCGACTGCTTCTACATAACAGCTTCTATGGCGGACAAACACGCGACAAGAAATTATACTACACAAGACGACGTGTAATTTTTCATTTTCGACTCGTTTTTTCCTTTCCCGTCCCGCGCCGCCCCGTTTAAGTTGCCATGCGCGCGGAGTTCACATGACGTGCCCGCGCGCCTCGTGCCCGTGCCGCCTACAAGCTGCCGGCCGCGGCCGTGTTGTTCGGGACGACGGGAACCTAAACGCGAGGTGCGGACGAGTTATGAGAAATCGCGACAGGCCGAACGCGGCGCTGTGACTGTTTGACGGATTATGGTGGAACCCCCCGTGACACACACACCAGGATGGGGGGGGG
>NW_026267166.1:130038-131266 GCF_000697945.3 Frankliniella occidentalis
TGAAAACATACTCAGGTCGCTCTGTCTGCGCATGGGGCGACTCGATGACGGACAAAGGTCGCTCCGGCGCGAACCTCCGGCGAATCTTGGCGATACGTCGCCCAGGAGCCTGACGAACCTCGGCGACCCATCGGCGCACCGAGCGCGACCCTCCGCGAACCGATAGCGTACCGAAAGCATACCAAAAGCAAACAAATCTTTTTGCGTCGGGAGAACTTTGCTTTGCCAATAAGACGGAAAAATTGTCTTTGGCGTTCGGGTGGAAGACAAACAACTCAGACACAGACACACACAGACAGACGACGGTCCCGATAACGCGTCTGGCCGGTACGACTGCTGCGACTCTGACGTGGAATTAACGACTTTAAAACATCGTGTGTGTCCGTCCGGCGCGCGCGTGTGTGTGAGAGTGTATGTGTGTGTGTGTGAGTGTTCGGTCGGTCGACCGGCCGGGGTCTTGTCCGAGTGAACCACCCACTCCCCCCCGCTGCCCGCTCCGCCTCTCCCCGACACGGCAGGTGCAAGACGGAGAGGACGACGACGGACTGTTCGTTAGCCTCGACGATAATCAGGACGCAAAATCCATCGACACATCAACACTTCCTGCGCCACTTTAGCCTCTCCTTGTTTTCATCCGGCTTTTATTAACGTGGCCCGAATAAATGATGATCGCAAACCAGGAGGAGGAGGAGGTGCGGAGAGGAGGGTATGAGTGCTGCTGTAAGGTGATGGGGGGTGGGGGGCCGCATGATAGCAACCTTGGATCATCAAGACAACCCCTTCAACCCCCCTCCCCCCCCCTCAATTAGCACGCCTACCTCACTCTACTGAAAAATAAACAAACGCCATCAAAAGAATGTATAAGACGCCGTTGACAGGAGAGTCTGTCGTCGAGGCGGTCGGCCGGGGGGCTCACATCAGGCAGGTCAGGTGGGTCAGGTCGGGAGGATGGCGTCATCTGGTTTAGTGTTTCGTGGTGACGCGAAAATCGACCCCCCTCTCCCCCTCCCCCCTCTCCGTCTCTCTCTCTTTCTCTCTCCCACCGGTTCCTCCCGTCCCTCTCCCCCTCGATCCGATACACCAGCGCCTTGGGATCGGCCGCGCCGGGCGACACGGCCATCCCGACGACCGGGCGAAAACAAAACAAATAAACGGGAGCAGCGCGGGAGCAGCAGCTGACGGCGGAGAGAGAGAGAGAGAGAGAGAGAGAGAGAGAGAGAGAGAGAGA
>NW_026267166.1:138807-141953 GCF_000697945.3 Frankliniella occidentalis
CAACCGATTATATGAATGAAAGAACGAGAGAGAGAGAGAGAGAGAGGGAGAGGGAGGGAGAGAGAGAGAGAGAGAGAAGGAGAGAAGGAGAAATGGCAATGAATTATAACCTATAAAAAGTCTCCCTGCTCGAGCAAGCGCAGGTCAGCTGCGGAATATTCAACAGAAGATACGAGTACGGAATGCAGAAACGAAAACAACGAGTGCGGGTTAGGGGCGACGAAATCGATGTCCCGATATTAGGACCCCCTCCTCTCTTACCTTTTCCTTCCGCTCCCTCACCGTCTTTCCCTTTCATTCTGTCCCATTTCCTTGTTTCTTTTACGTTCGGTGCGGATAGGGCTTTTGTTGACTCAAACGTCCGTCGGAAACGCGCGGCACGGGGGGTGAGCGAGAGAGGACGAGAGAGAGAAAGAAAACACAACACGAACTGCTAGGCGAGTGAAAATAGCGAGGGGATACAGTATGTAACGAGGGAGCCAGGAAGCGTTTAATTCGGAGCAACCGAAACCTGGAAAGGCCGGAGGAGGAGATAGCGATCTTTCGTGTACGACGTCGAGGCAACTCCCCCAAAACAGGCGGGGGGCGGGCTGGCTAGGGGGGTGGCGGGGCGCTGCCAGCCGGCCGCGGGACGCCCCCACGCCGCCCCCACGCGCCCCACGCCAACCTGCTCGGCTGCTATTTAATGGCATTTAGCAAAAACCCCGCGCATAAAAGAGTAAAAAAATAAAAAAGAATCAACAATAGTAAATTAAAATGATTGGTGGGTCTTAACATGTCAGCACGCGGCCCTCTGACCGACACCTCCGCTTAATAAGGGGGGGTGTGTGTTTTACATCTTGTACATATTTTTGGGCCTCCTGCGGCTGCCTTCCCGCGCCGCATGACCGCCTGCCGTACCTTCAATGTGTGTGGGAGTGTGTGTGAGAGAGATAGCTAATAAAGCGCACAAGGATGTATGTTTAATGAATTCTACGCACGCATAGATTTTTCATAATCATTTTTTCTGCGCTTTGCTGCAAAACCGGATAGCGTGTTAGGTCTATCAGTATACATGCAGCAATCCGTTCGAGAGCGGTCTACTTTACAAAATTTACCGTGTGATGATTTCATCTAAGGATTGAAGGGCACCTGCCGGCACCTGCCGGCACCTCCCGCCCACACACAGACACACGCACACCTACGCACACTAACATACGAACGGCGCTTGGCCCCGCGCAATTGTAATGCATGTATGATAATGACAGCATCATACTGCAACACAATGGCCCTCTCCCGCGGATGGATAACTACAAGGAAGGCGCGAGTGAAAAGGACGACAAGAAATTCCTCGTCTTAGGCGAAGAGAGGAGGCGGGAAGTGAGATTTTCAATGGATTATTACTTCATTTTTAAAAAAAAATCTCTTGCGAAGATGACTTATCAGCATATAATGGGCGAAAACAAGGCGGAACTTGTGCTGTTCACTCGACTGCCCACGCTACCCGCCGCCCCTAGTACTTTTAATTTGAATGTCGTTCTAATTGTGTGCTTATCACGGCACCAAGGTAGCTTGCTCGCGGGCCCCCGCGTCCTCCCCAAGCAGCCGCCGGGCCCCAGGCCGTGTATACTTGTTGGCCTCTGGCGGTCCGGACCCCCATTTTGGAGTAAAGTGTGTAATTTAGTCATAGAGCCGTCCGGAATAGCTGGTTGTCACGTTGGGCACACACGCACAAAAACACCCACGCGCTCAAACTCACACAGACGCACACACACACAAGCGCACGGGGGCCGACCCTACAGGCAGTAAAGCCAAAACCCCACTGCATTGGACCATTCTCATCAAACGGAGGAGGAGGGGATGAGTGGAGGCGCCGCGCAGAAAATAACCCAATGACAATATAGAGGGCCCCTCCTATCCTCATTTCCATTTTCCCCTCATCAATTTTTTTTACGCGTCTCTCGCTCTCTCTCTCCACCCCCTGGCGCCCTCTTCTTCCCCCTCAGCCGCAGACGACGATCGCGCGAATACCCGCTCACCGCGCCAATGCAGCACGTCCATTACACGATTAGACGAATAAGAGCATCAGAGAGAGAGAGAGAGAGAGAGAGAGAGAGAGAGAGAGAGAGAGAGGGAGGGACACGGTAAGGGAATGGGGAAAAAAGGCTAGATTAATTATCGAATTTCACGGGGCCCCTACTTCTGGTTGCATTGCGGGTGCAGAGGGCAGTAGAGGGGATCAGCGGAAGCGGTTTCAATTTAATTCCCCCCACCCACTAATCAAGTCGTTTGCGAAAGGCCCATGCAGATTTTTCGTTGTTTCCTTCTACTTTTTTTTGTCTTTCCTGAAATGCTAAGAATGAAGGAGCAGCAGCAACACCAACACTGCGAACGCAACCACTTCCCATAGGTTTTTGCGTTCGCTCTGCCTAGCAGCGCAGGGCGGTGCATGCGTGTCCGTGAGAGCGAGCGAGAGGAACGTCTCCGCCGCGTTGCGGAGCCCGTGGTCCGGTCCGGTTGCATCGCCCTCCGGAGCCCTCGTGGCGGCCAGGCCAGCGCGGCTTGCCGTGTGGCCTGGGCACCATTTCACGCCGAAAAGTGGCGAACGGAAACCCCATTAGAATACCGTACACACACGCACACAGCCGACGGCCGGGACGCGGACCGGGCCTAGAGCAAACCCTATGAAAATGTTTGTTGTGTGTTGGTTTTGGGATTGCGTGTCCCGCAGCACCTCAGGTTGGGACGCCGTGGGAACGCGGGGGGGCCGTGTGGGGGCCGTGTGGGGGAAGGGGTGCTGAGTGGTGGTACACACCGCACAGAATGTTGTGTGAACTGCCCACGATAAGTGCCGTAGGGGGCGAGCAGAGGACACAACCGAATGAAATTCAGTTTTGTTTTTTCGTCCCCCCCCCCTCTCTTTTCCCCCCTTTTCTGGCTGGAGCGGTAAAACTCAACATTTTTATGTACACGCCGACCTTTCACTCCTCTCTCTCTTTCTTTCCTTCTCCTTGTGTGTGTGTCTCTCTCTCGTCTCTTGCTAATGTGTGCAGCGCGTCTGATGTTCTTTCGCTATCCATCGATTACATAACGAGCTTGGCGCGAGGTGAGCGTTCGAACACGCGCCCAAGTGTGACGTCCTTGTCGAGCGAGAGAGAGACGGGGGG
>NW_026267166.1:142003-149154 GCF_000697945.3 Frankliniella occidentalis
CCCCCTCTTTCTCTCTCCCTTTCTCCTTCTCCCCGGCCATGGCGTATACGTACGCGCGATGATGACAGTTAAGATTTAATTATGGAAGTAATGCCGTAAGTCAGAGAATTATACCGCTATACTTGCGAGCGGGCACGCCCGGCTCGGCCGCGCGCCCCTCTGTGTGTGTGTGTGTGTGTGTGTGTGTGCGGAGGGGTTAAGGTTAGGCTACTCTGTGAGAATCGTTAGCGTCATTACTCAGGCTCAGGCGCGGGGACACAAACGGTCCGGGCGGGGCGGGGCAGGGCGGGCGCGGCAGCAGCGCCGTGTAGTTCCGCGCGGCACTAACACACCGCTGGCGTGGCGGGGCGCGGCGCCTGAATGGGCTGGGCGCGGCAACTTGTTGAGCGTTCAAACACGGGCGACATGACGAATGGACAGCGCGGTGTACACTACACTACATGCAGTGCACTGGTGCGGTGTACTACTCACCGGCGTCGAGTAGAAGGGCGGCTGGTCCGCGCCCAGCGCGGGGAAGTAGGCGGCCATGCCCTCGGGGTAGGGCGCCGAGTACATGGACAGGGGGAGGCCCGCGCCGGCAGAGGCCAGCCTCTGGTAGCTGAGCAGGTCGTACTGGCACGAGCACACGGTCTGCCCGGTGATGGGGTCGGTGAAGATGGGCCGGCCGGTGTCGCAACAGCGGCCGCCGGGGGCGCCGCCGGGCGGGGGTGGCCGCGGCGGCAGCGGCGCCCCGGGCAGGCCGGCGAGGCCCTCGGCCGTCCGGCCAGCGGACTCCGGGGGGCTCGCGGCGCCCGAGTCGTAGCAGCGCGACGACGCCGAGTGCGCAGAGTCGGGCGGGGAGGCGGCGGAGCGCGCCGCCGGCGGGCCCGTGATGGTGGTGACGGCCATGCCTCCGAGGCCGGCCGCGCCGAGACCCTGGAGGCCGAGCAGCGGGTGCGGGTGCGCTTGAGGGTGAAGCGGCGGCGGCGGGCGCTCCACGGGCGGCGAGGGCAGCGGGGAGCGCGGCGCTGACAGCGATGACGGCGGGCTCACTGGTCCGGGGGGCTGAAACACACACACACACACATACAGGTCAGTCACAAACACGTCGAAATGATCACATTTTCGGCCGACAGTAAAACCGTGGCGGCGAATCCCACACATGCTGAGGAGCTTGCTCGTTCTGTTCGCACGTTAGTGGACTGCCCCCACCTGGGCACCGGGCGCTGCGCGCGGGGCGCCCTGCTACCCCGGCGTTGTTAATGAAAAGACTGTGTTCTGTTATACCTCGTTACTAACATTGCCGGGTTAAATACACAACGCCGGGACCATAAAACGTGTCGGCCGAGGCGTGCGGACGTATTATTACGATTATTATTGTGTAGCAGCAGTCCAACGGGTGGAAGGGAATCAAGGCGCGGTGTGGCGGGGCGGGGTGTGGTGTGGCGGGGCCCGCACTACACGACCGCCGCCATCATCCTGGGGGTAGGTGTGTACGTACGGCGGGGGCAGCCCACCGGACCATTGCGAAGGTCGACGACCCCGACCCTCCTCCTGCAAATTACTCTACTCGCACCACATAAGACTGTTCACGAGACCCAGATTCTAGTAGAAAAGAGTGATACTACGACGTACAGTTTTGTATCCGATAATATTTTTTGCGTCTGCTCTTAATGCTCCCTTTTCTGTTCGTTTAAATAAAGAACGACTTTCCTCTCCAACACCGCCCTCCATCTCTCCATGTCTTTCCCCAGCGCGCGCGTTGCGGATCAGCATGCCATTTCCAAAGGGTGCGAGTGTTTTAATGCGCGGGGCAGGCGTGGCGGGGCGTGGCGAGGCGTGGCAGGGCGTGGCGGGGCGTGGCGTGGCGGGGGACACACACCCCGGACACCAATTATTACGCCTTGTTGGGTAGGCAATTTATATAGTTGCCGGTCAGCAATGGCGGCGGCATGTGGGAGCGCCCGGCCGCGAGGGCAGGGCGCCGCTCCCGCCGCGCCCTCCTCTCCCCTCCCCTCCCTTTCCGTCCTCTCCGTTCCGCCCGCCACACCGCCGCGGCGAGACGAATCGGGGTTTGATTGCGACCGTGTGGGTTTTTGGGGCGGGAGCAGCAGCAGCAGCCGGAGGGGGAGGGCCTCGCGCGGGGTTTTTGGCCTCTCGCCGCTCTTCCTTCCGCCACTGTACTTGACTTGCTCTTTTCCACCCTCCCCACGCTGCTCGCTCTCTCTCTCTCTCCCTCTCTCTGTCTCGCTCTCTCCCACGCCCACGCCGCCCCCGATGCGATGGATGGCAGTTTGATTGCGGCCGGAGGCCCGGCTCCCTCGTGATCCCCTCCCCAGCACAGCCCGGGAGAATAGAGTGGAGTGGACTCCGAGTACATCATATAGTTTTCCCAGGGTGGTGGTGCTGGCGGATGTGGCGAGGGCCCGGGGCTAAGGATATACAACGAGAAGATGTCGCGGAGCTCCGATAGGGTAGCACCTGATCGTACTCCTATGGTAGTGCCCCCTGGTAGTGCTCTTGGTAGTGCTCTTGGAAGTGCCCCTGGTAGCCGTGGAGCCGAGCTGGTGTGGGCCGCGCCTGCCTGGTGGTAGTGCTCCTGGTAGCCGAGCTCGGCCAGACCATTAACCAAATAACAGCGGCGGGCCGATTAAACGACCAGCAAACGCCCCATCGCTCATCCTCATCCCCCCCATCCTGTGTGTGTTTAGCGCGCGGCCAAGGGAACGACTATCTGGCCGGACAAAACCAGATATAAATATTGCCATTATGCGTTACGAAAGGGAGGGGAGGAGCGGAGGAGGAGGGGAGGGGGGGTGGCGCACGGTCGGCCGCGTTTCTCACAAGCATTGAGCTCCCTGGTCATCATCATACGAGCCCTGACCAAAACCGTGTCGCGCCAGCCCGCGGGCCGAGCTATGGGGGGAGGGCTGAGGCAGGGGTGGTGTTTGAGCAAACACTAGGGCCGGAGCGTGCGAAAAACTCGACCGCACATGACATACACACAAGCCATATGTACTACCGCACCTTTACCTACACGGGCAAAAAAGAATTTTGTCACCACAGCGAAAGCAGTGTTTGTCAAGAGACTTGATTGTTTGCTCTCAAATAGTAGTGGCAAAAATGATTTTGGTCCTCACAGCAAAGTTTTTACGTTTTCACTATGCTCATTGTAGTGACGAAATCTTTTATCCGTGCATACGAATTTCGCGCGAGTCAATGCAGTTATGAAGCAGTGTGTTTGTTGTGTAGAACTCAGTCAGTTTGCCGGTCAACTTCCATACATATGTGCACATGACAATTTTGTCAGTGCGGTCGCACCCCCATACCCCCCTTCCCTCCCCCCCTCTCTAGAAGCATTGAGAAACATCTCACACGCCCGCGGCGGCTGCTCCCCTCTTGCCCCTCCTCCTCCTCCCCCGCCCCGCGGTGCTCGTCCGCGCGTTGCCAATTACCGCTAAAAAGTCGCGTCGCCGCCGTGGAGTGCCTGTGACTAACGCCGATGATAATGGCGACCCCCCCCCCCCCAAACCCTCCCTTATACCTCTGCTCACGGTCCGCCCCTCCACGCTTGTTATTGTCAGCGCCGCTTTGCAACAATTTTTTTTCAACCCCCCATATTCAGCTGCTGCTGCTGCTGCTGCTGCTCGCCGTTTCGTTGTAACTCTGTTTGCGGACAACAAGAACCGACGCCACAACCACACAACGCGCACATGCGCCGATTATTAAGAAGTGCGCGCACGTACACACGCAGTACACATATATATAGGTCAACTTGCACACGGCCACCACTTCATCAAACGACACAAACAACGCGGCGACGCACCTGCACAAATTTCTCCTCGTCGCGCCAGGCGTAAATTTCTCATCAAGGCGCGCGCGCACGCGTGTGTGAGTGTGTGCGCTTTTTGCCACACAGTCGTCGTGCGCACTAAATCTCTCCAACGAACGGCAATAATAATAATAATAGCGAAAGGGCGCGGCGGCGGCGGCGCGATCAGGTGTCGCGGGGGTAATTGGGCGCCATACGGGACGGGCAGAAGGGAAGGAGAGGAGGGGGAGGGGGGGGAGGTAGAGGAGGAGGAGGACACATTACTGCTGCTTCAACGACTTTTATTTACACCCGTCCGGCGCAGAGGCTTCGCGCGCGGGCCCGCTTCACTGTATACACACAAAACACAGATTCGTCCTCCTCCTCCCCCCGCCCTGGCCCCGCGCGCGCACAATGTGACATATGCACTCGTTTATGGTAATATATCTCTATCATAACCTCTTTAGGTCTTTTATCCGGCGGCGGCGACCCGAACTGCCGCGGTGGCGGCGGCGCGCTTCCCACCACCACCACCACCGCGTGCGTCTCGGTCACAATGAAAGAGGAGAGAGGAAGGGTGAGGGGGTGAGTGGCGAAGAGCCGCAGATAGGCCCCCCCTTGTGCCGCCGCACACCCGCAATCGAGAGGTATATTTATAAGCAAGCTCTTCTGCTCCTGGCCATCGACGCACCCACCCTGTGAGTGTGTGTGTGTGTGTGTGTGTGCAACCGACTGCGTGAGCCAATTTGTCTTGTTGTGTAGAGCAGGCGCGCACAGGCAGGCGCCTGCCCCGGCCACAGTTGTGTGAAAGGACGCGCTCACCCGGACGGGATGGATTCAGTCACTCACATTGTTGTGTGTCGCCGTCTGATTTGGATTTTATAATGCGAAAGAAAAGAGAGACACACAGAGAAAAGAGCAGTCGTCGTCGTGTCGCACGCGGCAGATCAGCCAGTGACACGAGCAGGCTGCAGGAGGACCAGCCAGTCTGATGGTTGCGCACGGGGTGATTGTAATATGTTGACGGCTGCTCTGCTCTGATGGTGATTATGGCTGTGCGAATGTGTGGTTTGACCAACACGATTCCGTTTTCTGGTTTCGCTTGTGCTGCGCGCAGGCAGCCGGCCGCCGCCGAGGCCGCCACCCGCCTTGCAGTCCGGTCGAGTATGCTTCCCTCACACACACTCACGCCGCCGCCTGTGCGCTTGGAAAATGAATTCAATTAATTAAAGCTCGCCGAGGAGCCGTTTTGACGCATCTCGTCATGATCCCCATCTCCAGATAATAATGGTATGGAACTAGGCTGTGCCGTGCAAGGATGAGGAGAGGAGGAGATAACTAGAGAGGAGAGGTGGAAGATAGGGGGAGGGGGTGTTGGAAAGGGCAAGAGGGTTGTAGCGGGAACTCGGGCCGGGCGGGAAGGGCAGGGCAGGCTGGGACTGCGCGCGTGAGGTTCGACTAAAGTCCGCGACCAGTAGTAGGCCTAACGGCCATTTACCTTTGCATAGGCTTCTACCCGGAATAGTTGTAGTATACCCATCGCGAACTAGTGATCGGAGTGCAGGAGCGCGCACACAGAACACGCACACACGAAACCAAAACACACACGCACGCATACAGAGCTGCTCGGCATACATAATTCCATGATAAATCATAGGCTGACCGGGGCGACAAGCGAAGTGCCGGCAAGATGGATAGATACTTGGAGCGGGAAAGACGAGGAGGTGACTTCTCACTCGGGCGAGTCGTAGCGGTGCGGGGCGGTGGTTGGGCTGTCTCACGATGGCCACGCACACACACTCACACACACACTTTCCTTTATCCCCCGCACGGCCAGGCGCGGGGGCTGCCAAAGAATGCCCATCGTCATTGAAAAGCCGACTAGGGGCGTTACAATAAGCCACATTAATGCCCCTCTGTGTGTGATGTGTGCGTGTGTTCGTGCGTGCGCGCGCGCGCGCCTGTGTGTGTGTGTGTTGTACGCAAGCACACACACATAATACGTCTTCATTTGAGATCTCTATATAAACCGGTGGGGCGATTCAGGAGGCACGTCTTATTTGGGCCAACACGGATACATCATTTCGGCCAGCGGGGCAGTGGGGTGGGGCTCCCGCCACGCCCCGCCACGGCCGAAAGGGCTGAGCTTGTAATGTGACATGGACACTCTAAATCCCCCTACCCACCTCCGTGATGTACATCAGGACTGCCGCGTCCGGCGACGGCAGTGGCGCAAGGAAAGGGAGGGGGCAGGGGGCACAAAAGAACCCTAGCAGCAAAGGACCCGGTCCTAATAAAAAACCGTCCCAACTTGTGAAACTTACATTTCAAATGAATGTCCGTGCTGGCGGGCTTGTGGGGTGAGGGGGAGTGGGAAGGGAGCAGGGGGGCGCCCGCTCGCCGCCGCCCGCGGGCCCCCCGAGCACCGAGATTTGCATATAAGCTCCGTTTGCACGTGGTAACAACAGCTAGCCCCCTGCGGGAAGGAAAGGTCACCACCGCCCGAGGGCCCATAGGACCCCGCGCGGCAGGGCAGGAGAGAGGGCGGGCGAGAGGGGTAAACGCGCCTGGAATTCCAAAATACGCAGCAACGCCGGGGCAAATGTATTCCGCGGCGATAACCAAGGCGACAAGGTGTCACATTGTCTTGAGCTCCTGCAGGAGCGCGGCGGCCGCCCCCCAGGGGACCGCGCGCCACCCGCCGCCCGCCCGGGGAGCGCCCGCAAGGGGCCCGCGCGCAGCGCAGGTCGCATTCAATTTCCTGCGAGCTTGCGCGCGGCGGCAGCAGCAGCAGGAAGGCGCCGGCAGAATGCAACAGCGGTCATTAACAGAACTAAGTAATACCCCGTGGGGCCAGCCCGTGGCCCGGACCCCACGACGACGCGACGTCACGTCCCCTTTTACTTACAACTCCCTCTCTTTCTCCTTTGGATCGAAGGGACACGGGCGACGGGCAGCCCCGGCCTTAGCCCACCCAGCCGACGCGCATGGTAATTATTGCCGCCGGGGAACACGGCACGATAAGGTCCCACCACCCTACACGACAGTCTCACCACCACACGGCCGATCAAGCCAAACGCAAAAACGGTTTTTTGTGATTTTTGTTTTGTCTCGCGGAGGTCGACCGTCTTTTAGCCTGATGCTTTCGCGCAGCTCGTGCGCTCCTGGCTGCCGCGGAGCCAACCGATTATATGAATGAAAGAACGAGAGAGAGGGAGAGGGAGAGGGAGAGAGGGAGAGAGAGAGAGAGAGAGAGAGAGAGAGAGGGAGAAATGGCAATGAATTATAACCTATAAAAAGTCTCCCTGCTCGAGCAAGCGCAGGTCAGCTGCGGAATATTCAACAGAAGATACGAGTACGG
>NW_026267166.1:152289-159715 GCF_000697945.3 Frankliniella occidentalis
GGGGGGGGGAGTCCGCTCTTTTCCTAATGCAATCTGGGGCCGCCGCGGGCCGTGAAGGTGACTACGGCGTGATAATGTGAGCGGGGCCGTTAACAAATGTCTGATACACACACACTGACACACACACACACACTCACACACACACACACCAAGGCGCCGCGCACCCAAAACAGAAAGTAACAAGAGCCGCGAACAATGCTAGGCTCATGCACACATCACACATGCAAATGGAACATGGCTAATCGGGTAGCGTCGTCGGTTGTCAAGTAGAGAAGATCAGCTGTGTGGTGGAAAAGAAAAAACAGAGACTGATTGGAATAATCTAAATTTAGACGGCGGCCGATAACCGTAAAAACCTAGGGGAGCGCGCCCCGCTGCCGTTCAGTCAGTGACGTCGCCTCGTTAACAAAAGAGTGACGTTGTGAAATTACATGCGTCATCTCTCGTTGTCGACTCGAACAGTGGCACCTCTCTCGAGACCCCTGAACCTAATCAGTTTGAGCATACGGTACGGAGGAAGAAAAAGAAAATATGATTGAATATCTTTAGCAGCTCGACATCGCTCATGACGTCGCCGGACAAGTAATGACGTTCAAACAAGTGACGTTCAAGAAAGTGACGTTCAAGTGACGTTGTCAAAGACGCTGTCACGCGGTCAGGGCGACACGCGCTCCGCCGCGGTCCAAGGTCCTCTGCCTGCTGCTCGCGTGGTTTTGCCTTAGCGCCTTGCCACTGCCTTTTATTCACCGACAAGGTTGCGAACAGCGCTGCCAACAACAGACCAACACACTCACACACACACAGCTTTGCTGCTCCTCCACGACACACAGAGAACGCGTTCAGAAACAGAGGAGAAAAATGCCATGAAACAGGAAACGAGCCGGTGCCGCTCTCCTCGTCTCTCCCCCCCGCCCGCCGCGCCGCCACCCTCATATCCGGAAAAAGTTGTGAAACTAGTCTTTGCATAATAAGGCAGGCTACACATGTACCCACCGCACCGAGCGCGCGCGCGCGCCCGAGCCAGAGTCGTTGATACGGCCTGGGCATTAAAATATTGTTTCTGGCGTTATTTTCGACCGATTAATCCCCCTGCCGTGTATGTGTGAGCACACACACACACACACTCACGTGCGCTGTGCTCTGCGTACAGAGTGCCACTCCTGCTTTGAGCCTCAAATTATACACCCCAAGCACATGCTGCTGCTGCTGCTGCTGCTGCTGCTGCTGCTGGGCACGGGCGGCGGCGGGACCCCCGGGGGTAATTAGGAAGGGCCTCACGGCCTCACCTGCCCCCGCACAGCGCCCCGCGCGCGCACAGCAGCGTCCCGCCCTCGATGCACAACTACTAATTAATAACACGGGCATTTTAAGCGTAATCCAGCCGCGCTTACTCCTCCTTGTCGACAGGGTATAGAGCGTTGCAAAGGTTCCCGCCCCATTCACGACACAACGACCCGCCCAACCGACCGCCGCCGCCCCCCGCGGCCGACCGCGAGAGAGAGAGAAAGAGAGAGAGAGAGAGGCGCGCAGATTCGAAAGTAATACACTCAACGGTGGTGGTGGTGCGGGCCGGGCTTGTGCAGCAGCACCGAAATGAAGCAGCACAGGTCGTCATTATTACCCCCGAAAAGGGGCACATTAAAATTTGCTTTTATTATTTTTTGGCGGCGCGCGCGAACGAACCCGGTGTGTGAGGAAGGGAGGGGAAACAACGGGGGCTGCGGAATCTGAACGCCGCACACAGCAGAGAGCATCAAGAGCGCGCGCGGTGCATATCGCCATACTAATTGCTGCTCTTTTACTGCCCCGTTTGCAGAGCGAGAGAGAGAGAGAGAGAGGGTAAAGGAGTGAGATCGCATCGCGCACTCAGAGTATACGATGAAGGCGGAGGAGGGGCCCGGCGCCCGGCCAGGGCGCGACGGTCGCGGCGTTCCGCCCCGAAAAACTTTTTTTTCGCCATAATTGAGACATGAAACGATTCATTACGCCGCCGCGTTATTGGGCGTTTCTCACGCGCTAAAGGCTTTTACGGCCAGCGCCTCCCCAAATACGGGCACACACACACACACACACAGAGAGGCGCGCATAGCGCACAGGTGAGTGGGCGCAACGCGACGGGGAGCCCCGCCGTGGTGCCCGAGTGGAGCGAGTGCGAGTGAGACGGCCGGATAGGATCTACAACAACCTCACAAACAAACCGGTTCCATCAAACAAAGGCAGCAGCAGCAGCAGCCGCGGCCGCGGATCCTCCGCGTAGCGCCGGCCGCGGTCTGTTGTTTCTCATTCTAATTTTTTTTGTTTTTTAGATCCTCACATGACGCCCCCGCAACATACAAGGGGGAAAACATAGAACACGAAGGGCGCCAACAAACAAAAAGCAAAAGTCTAAAATTTTAGAAAATAATAAAAAGACAAAGTTGCAAAGCAGGAAGAAAACGGCGTTGAATCAACGGTAATACATGCACACGTCGCGACGATAAACGCGCCGCGAGCAGCCACACCCACCGCCACCTTCATCACCGCGACGCGAACGAGCCGAAAATTTGGAGGTGGCGGAGGGAAACACGCCCGCGGCGGGCGGCGGCGGCGGGGCCGGCGGGGCGCGCGTGCGGCGGCGAGCCGCGGGGCGGGGCTGGCGGCGGGGCCCGTGGGTGCGACGGAGAGCGCGGCGCCTGCTTGAGGGGGGGTCCGCGCGAGAGCGAGGGAGAGCGCGCGACAGCGCCCCGGCACCTCGTAACTTGGGGCAAAATACGAGCCCGGGCGCGCGGTGCGGACTGGTGTGCCGGCGGCGCTACCGTGCGGCCCGCACCCAGCCCCCGCCGGGCAGTAAACAATACTTTATCGGCCCATTTCGGCTCGAATATTTTCGAGTTGAAATAATAACGCCGTAGTGTGGTCCGACACGTGCCCTATACGCTTTGCACCACGGCGCGCGCGCTCGCTTTCTATTTGTTCAGAGATCCGGCGGGCGATATAGGCCGTTGTCGTCTGCTTGCGACAAATCACTCTCCGCGCACAGCAGCAAAACGCTCGCGGACATTATTTTCGTCGGCCTCGCGCGCCTTGAATTTTTTTTGTCGTCGTTGGTGTTGTTTTGGGGAAATGCGTCGGTCAGGGTCACCGGCCGCCGCCGCCGCCGCCGTACGGCCGCCCTAACCTCACTCTACCGGCCGGGTCCTCGCCACCGGGTGGGTCGCCGCCGGCCGCCTTGGTGCAGTGCGTGTGGTCCGGCCGCCCCTACTGCGGAAGCGACGCAACTTTTAATATCCCCCACCTTCGCGTACGAGTGCTATTCGCGGGCCGCGCGTCGTGGCATGACCAGGCGCCATATTCAAAGAGTTACAAAATCACGAAGAGAGACGAAAAAAACAAATAAAACAGCACACAAACACGCCGTCGTGTCGAGGGAAAAAAATCTAGCGTGGAACGCTCGCTTGGCGCGCGCAGATCCGCTCGCTCCGCGAATCGCGTGGAGGGCCGACATTTTTATTATGTATTCCTAGTCCATGTCCTAAAGAATGTGCGTGTTGTTCGTGAATGTGTGTGTGTGTTTGTGTATACGAGCGCGGCCCCCCGCGACCCCAACCAGCTGTCTGCATGTGCACTCCAGTGAGACGAAGGCAGTTTGCTTCTAGGTCGACCAAGGCTGCTGCCGCCACAGGCTACCTTCACTAACCGTTCACGCTTCGGGCGGGAACTCATCAGCAGTACACACGAAATAATAGCACACCCACACACACACTCGGAGGCACAATGATACATAATTACTATCGAATCGCTCGTTACTATTTGCATGGAGCAGCACATTTTTAAATTATCTACAATCGAGGAAAGATAGAATGTGCTGTGAACGGGGGCGCGCGCGCGCTCACGAGCAGCGGGGCGATCATTGCCGTCCTGCGGCGCCCCTGGCGAAGCCCGCAGCAAAGCCATAGCCGCGCACTGCGCTTTCATAAACGTGGTGCATAAATGTGTGTGTCCTGGGCGGGCCTGGGCGGGCCGGGCAGGGCAGTGCCTCCCCTGCGCCGCCGCCGGGGGGCCCCCGGCCTGGCGAAGCAGCAGCAGGGCGACATTCATGGGAACGGCGCGGTGGCGCGTCCCGTGCGGGGGGTCCCGCCAGACGGGCTGGGTCCCCGAGCCCCCACGGCACGGCCGCAAAGACCGCCCGGCCCGGCACTACCCGGAGCGAGGCAACGGCCGCGTCAGGTGCCGACGACGACGACGACGATATCGCAGATATAATGCGCTTATATTCCTCGCGCCGTCGTACTACTCACCTGGCTGTGTGGAGATCCTCGGAAGGCCAGCTGGGACATGGTGTGGGGGCGGCCCACATATGACACGCCTTTGCGCGACTCGCTCAGCGGGGCAAGTCGGCCATGTTATCAATCAGCAGCACCCGCGGCGGGGCGGGGCGGCGCATGGCGGGGCGGGCCGCTCAGGCCGGGCAGGCCACTCAGTTAATTGCAGTCCGTCATGTTTGTCCACTTGAAAGGCGCCGCGCGGCCGCGTTATCAACCACGGCAGGGCCCGGCAGGCGATGCCTGGAAAGAGGAGAGAAAACCCAACAGGAGTGAAGAGTAAATTTTTGTGTCGTGTACACAAGGCGGAGATAAGCGGAGGGGCAGCGCGGCACCTTAAAACACGATCGCGAAACAGGACTAATGGAGAGAGAGAGAGAGAGAGAGAGAGAGAGAGAGTAGTGAGTACCCGGGCGTGTTTGTATGTGCGCCGGCCGCCGCCGCCGCCACGGCGCGACAGTGTTGATACGCGCCCGTAGAGCCGTCAAGGGTCTCGATGGAAATCTGTCGCCAGCGGCAGCGGTCACACCGAAAGGAATCAGAGCCATCATCGCGTGGTCGGTCGCGCCTTACTCTGATGTCTCGACCCGGTAAAATATTTTTGAAAAATAACAAACAGTAACAAACTATATTTTCTCGCAGGTTTCATAATTGTATTCCAGGCGTTTGATATACGGGGATCTGAAAGGCATCTCAATTGATTGTGTGTGGGCGTGGAGTGGCTAATTGACACGGTGTCCGCACCTCCGCCGCTGCGGTGGCCGGAGCATCGCCAGCGAACGAGATGGTAAAATAATAAAAAATGCATCCGATTGATTCCCCGTCTAACCTTAAACCCCCGACTTCCGCGCCGCGTGACAGTACACAACGCGTCTTGTTGAGAAGATGAAGAGGCGATATACGAGTACACCTTGTTCCGACGCTGACGATAGCATCTTCTTTTGCCGCGCGTCGTTATACGATTTGTCCCCGCGCCTGTCATCGTCCATTTTCTTCTACGGAATATAATTATCGTGCAACTCATCGGCCCGGAGGAGCCCGTACGGCGGGGCGTGGCGGAGCGGGGCTCGGCGGGGGCCCAGGCAGCAACAGCAGCAGCACACAATATCTTGATCTCGATGCCCCCAAAACGCGTCGCCTCGCGCCGCACGTCGGCCCAGGAGAAATATGAGTGTGTGGTGAGTCCGACCCGTCCCGGAGGCTCGGCCGGCGCCGGGCGGCGCGCTGCACGACCGACCGACCGAACGGCCGTTGACCAACACCTGGTTTCGCAATTAACTGTTATTCCCGCTTGGATTTACTAGGCTTCGAGTCGGGTTCCGTTCCGGGGCGCGACGCGCTCGCCGGGCCGAAGACGTTTGCGTGCAGCGCTTCCGCCTCTGTTTTCATCAAAAAACACGGCCGGTCGAAAAATAGAGCCCCGTGCCGAGATGCTAATGGTGTTCGCTGATACTATCGTAGGGCCTCGCGGTATATAAATGAAACAAATGCCGTGCTCAACACATGTTCGGTCCTGACCTTAACACTTGCAAAGCAGCCGTCTATCGTTAAGTCGTGATTTAGATTGACCCAGAACCTTTGTAATCATTCACCGGCCAGTGTCTTAAGTTGGCTTAATCAAGGCGCACACTCGAATGGTAATAAGACACGCGACGACAGTGGTCGTTGTCATCGGCTAGTGTCTAGGAATATCTCCGCGGAAGAAAGGAATATTCCTATTGAGGTGACAATGTATTGGAACTACTGCGCCCGAGTTTTGCTCATATTTCGGCGCTTAATATCAACATCATCAAAGCTTTGTCGTGCAATATTCGATAACCACTACACAAATAAAAATGAAATGGGAATTCGCAAGCTCGTCCGGGACGGACAAGCAAAACATCCAATAATTTCCACCACCAGTGACCGATGGTATCCGCGGGCGCGCGAATGTGATGTCGCCGCGCAGCTGTAACTCACTTGCATCACGACACCACTAAACGCCGCCGCGAGTGAAACGCGCGAAACGCGAGTTGTCCGTCGTTTAATTCCCGATCATAACGCGCGCGGCGAGTCTGTTCAATTAAAGACCGAGCGCGCACGCTGGCGATTTGTTACGGGGTGGTTGACACGCCGCACTGGCGCGGCGTACACATGTCCATGTGCCCCTCACACTGTTGGGCGCGACAACTCAGGGGGGTGGGTGGACGGCTGGCGCGTGCGTGTATGGATGTGGGGTGTGTGTGAGTGAGTGTAACAGAACAGCGAGTGAACTAGACACAGCCGTGTAAGAAGATTTCAACTCACCTCAAGCAGCTTGGTGAATCCAGCGGGCGGTTAAGCAGAAGTATCCAGAGAAAAGTGCAGACGTTGCGTCGTCGCGTACATCCAATATTTGTGCACTTTTAATCCACTGATATCGACCACAAAATCACTGCACTGGCTTGTCGTCACAAAGATGTTTCAACACTGTGATGTTCTTGATGCACACACACTGTCACGATGTCACACTGCTGTCACCACAAATCACAGATTTTTTCAGATTTGCACTTTTAATTTTTTTCTTCCGTTGTTGCACTGATGATGAAAGAAGCACTGTCGATTTTTCCAACGGCGATGGGAGAGGAAGCATCCACAACTGTAAGCACACACACACACGCGCACGATCACTGACTGTCACTGAGCACTGGTTGAGGTTAGAGGCAGGTGGAGGCCGGCGGCAGCCCGGCTCGCTCAGCAGGCTCGGCTCGGCTCGGCTCGGCTCGGCTCGAAATGCCCAGCACAGGCCCCGCTCCCCTCACTGTAGACTGACTGCTACTGTGGGCTCGCACCTCGCTCCGTCACCGCAGCGCGCACCGGGGCAGCACGGGGCAGGCAGGGGACAGGGTCCCCCCCTCGCTAGTCAACACTCATTCGTCGGACGACGAAAAAAGAAGAAGGGGAGGAGGAAAAAGAATAGTGAATGATGTAGATTAAACCAAGAAAGCGGCGGAGGTGGCGGTGGCGGCAGCGGCGGCAACGGCGAGCGAGCGCGGTGGTGGGGGCGGCCGGCCGGAGGGGTGGGGGAAGCCTGACCAGCTATTAGCGTGTCGGCCGTTGACAAGCATCCGCAGCGCAAGAAACGCGGATTCAGTCAGAGGGGCGGG
>NW_026267166.1:162380-174323 GCF_000697945.3 Frankliniella occidentalis
AGAGAGAGAGAGAGAGAGAGAGAGAGAGAGAGAGAGAGAGAGAGAGGGAGGGAGGGAGGGAGAGAGAGGGAGAGAGAGAGAGCTGTAAGAGACAGAAACAGGATGTAGGAAAGTGGGGTCAAGCCACGATATTGCAGGGGTCTTACCATAAGGGCCGCTGTTTTTCGTGTCTTCTTTGCGCTGTTCTTCGGAACTGTTGCGGCCGCGCACAGCTCTTCGGTAGCTGGAATGGAGAGAGGTAGGATAGAAGGGGAGATGGAGCGAGAGAGAGATGGACACCAAAGAGAGAGGGGGTAGCTACCGGCCGGCGCCAGGGATCTGCGGCGGGAAGAGAGGGGAACTAAGAGAAGAGTGCGCACCGATCCACTCTGGTCCATTTTTCCGCGACTCGACCGTTTCGCACTCGATTCTACCCGTCGCTTTCTTGTTCTGCCACCTCCCCTGCCTTCTCCCCCAAGTCACCTCTCTCCGTCTCGCTCGCTCCCGTCGGCATCTCGTCGCGGCTCTTCTCCAAACTCTGCTCCTCCTCGTGTTTTAAATCAGCCCGCCGCCGCGCTCTCCGTCTCTCCTCCTCGTCCGGCCGTCCGCCCCCCACCACCACCGCGCCGGCAGCGGCGGGAGAGGGGTGCGGACCGCTCCGCCCAGGCCCGGCGGAGGGGGGGCAGACAGTACTCCCACTCCGCGGCCCGCCCGGCCCCCCTCTACAGCGGCTCGCCGGCGGCCCGCGCGCCTCGGACGGGCAGCTCGGCGATGGCAGCGCCCTCTGGTGGCCGCCCGGACGCGCCCCTCCCCCGCTCCCAGAGCCGTGGCCGGTGCACCGCGCGCGCGCGTCCGCAGCAGCGCGCCGGCGCGCCGCCCTCCCCTCCGGCGCGCGGCCGCCCGGCGGCCCGCTGATTGGTGCAGCGCTCGCCCCGCCCCGCCGCGCCGCCGCGCCCGGGCACGCGGGCCAATGGCGGCCCGGGGAGCAGGCCGGGAGGGGAGGCGGCCGCCAGCGCGTCGCCGCGAGCCCGCGCAGCCGGCTCTGCCGTGTTTACCGAGGCTCAGAGTTTGGACAGCTGCGCCGGCGGGCAGGGTGGAACGAACAGGAGACCACCGCGGGGGACCCTCCTCGCGCCGGCTCTACCACGCGGCCCGCCTGGCCGAGTCAGCGAGTCAGCTGCCAGCTCGGGGGTCGCGCGGGCGGCACGGCTCAACAACATCCTCGGCGACACGCTGGTGCATCTCGAGCGAGAAGCCTCGGCCGGCCCCACCACTCTTCGATCGTTTTTTTCTGGCATTGGTGGAGGACTACGGTTAAATTTAAGTGCGGAAAATTATTTGCAGATGGTATGTTGTTCCATGTGAGTCAAAGTGTACCTACTTATAACTGAGACGAATTGATTTATGTTGCAGAGTGCCGGAATATTGCAACTGATATGAGTTGTGTTGTATCTTCAGTAATATATCAGAGCCGCGGCATGTCAAGAAAGTGGAATGTAATGTGCGATGACAATTTAGGTATACTGAAACCAGAGGAAAGTTAAACGCACCTCCTCCTGCTATGAGTTGTTTCTGAATTTTGAAACCAAGTACTTCTGGGATACTTAAACTATCAAGTCGAAATTAGGGTAAACGAAGAATGCTCTGACTTATATTATTACCCTTACAACTGAAATTGCTTCATTGGGAAAATTTTGTTGCATCGAATTAATTTACAAACAAAAGTGCTCTAATTAAACAAATAACGATCAGGTTAAAAGATAACAAAGTGTTGCGCGCGACTATTTCGACTTCTATAAAAAGCCTACGCTTCATGTACAAAATTCACTTTGCATGGGCATATTTACCGAGATAGATACACAATATACACTCGCATTGCGTTTGCGCGTCTAAAATAAAGGGCCTGGAGAGAGGGTGGGTCACAGAGCGGGTGATAGAGACGGAGACTGAGAGAGTGTGTGCGAGAAAGAGAGCCGGGGAAGGGGGAGACAGCCCTGAGCAGAGGGAGGGGAGCAGTGGGAGGCACTGCATCGCTCTCTAATGGCATGATATACTGCGAGGGCGCGCGGCCCGCGGCGGACCTCGTATTCCTCACTTCCCCTAAAGCGTGCCCGCCCCGGCTCTTGCCGCCCTCTCAGGCCCCACCACCCTGCACAAACCCGCACAGGAAACCGCGTGGCCCCGCCACAACCAGCCCCCGATGGCCCTTCAAATCGTACAGGCATAAATCTTATTTTGTTTTGCCGGTCCCCTTATACACGTCTAAAATATGTGTACGGTAAAACAAATTACCACGAGATAAAAAGAAAACGCATGTCTAACACTTTCATATTAACATGCTTCGATGTACGCATTTTGAAATAAAATACGAGCAGGCAAATTTTAAGTTGGATCTAAGAACTAATCACAAAATCTAATGCTCAACATCAAAGGAACGTTGTTTCTATCAGTACCAAGAGAATATTTGATTCATGTTCAAAGTGTATACAGGCGCACCCAACTTAATCTACATCAGAAAGTTGCACTTGTAAGTAACGGATTCGCACTTAATTGGAGAACAAGGAAATAAGAACATGGCTTTCTAATTAAGAACCGATAGGACTTGAATCGACACACAAGAAACCCTAGAAGGAGGATTCTCGCTCTCCGGGGAGCGAGAATATGCTGTAAATTCCCTTGCTCTCTGGGGAGTGAGGTTTGATATCCTCGTTCAATCAGAGCAATAGATTCAAGAATATATCACTGATTGAGTGATAATTGGGAAACCTCGCTCTTTTTGAGTACGGATTCCTGAAGGTAATGTCTCTTATATTGCTTGAGATTTGAGAATCACATTCAATAAAGAGCGAGGTTAACCTCGCTCTTTATTTAGGAATTCCTAAATCATTACTTTTAGGACAGACATTTCACTTCAGTATCTGCAGTGACTATTATTATACATTCATAATCTCTGCAACGTCACATTCAATCAAATCTAATCCGTGTCTCGCTCTGCCCTTATACTGGCTTTGTGCATGGAATGCGTAGCGTAGCTACGTAACGTTAAAACGAATGTGTCACAGTATTCTAACCAATAACACAAAAGCTACAGTCTTTGCAATAACGTCACGGTGTTTGAATAAAAGTGAAGGGTTAGAATGCTATAGATTCAAATGATCCCAAAACTCAAAAGCAAGATTTTTTCAGGATGTGGTATACACTTGCAGATGCATACAGTTGTAAACAGTTGTAATACCATTACTGGAACACACGAGCCGTGATCTTACACATTGAAAGACCAGATAGACAAAGCAACCTCTCCGTAACACTCGAGAGGCCGGTCGCAGCAGACGACACCCACACACACCCCTCACGCACGTGCGCGCGGGCCGCCGCTCCCGTCCTCAATGAGCTCCAGGGCGACCGCAGCGCCCCGCGGTCCCCCTCCGCGAGTCGTCAAACTAAACTTCCCCTCTTCTCTTCCTACGTTTTTTCTCTCTCTCTTTCGCGCGCGCAATCGCACTCGGTCCGCTCCCCGCTCTCTTCCCCCCTCCCCGTTTGTATTTGCACTGCGCTCCGCGACACTACACTTTTCATCGCCTCTCTTTTCTCACGGCCATCCGTCGCGGAATCCTCGCTTCCCCTACCCCCCCTCCATCGGCGTCTCTCTCTCTCCCCACGCTTCCTCCTCCCCCCTCTCCCTAGCACTACCTGCTGCACGCGCGCGGCCGGGCCCCCCTTCCACCGGCCGCTCCATCCCCTCCACCGCTCCCGCGCTCTTCCGCTCGCTCCCTCCCTGCTCCGTTCCCTCCCCTCCCGCTCTTCACTCGCGCGTCGCCCCCCCTCAACCCCACGAGCGGCAGCTGGCGCGCGCGACCGGTCCTCTTGCACAATTAAAACTAGATGGGGGGAGAAAAAAAGCCGGTGCGGTAGGTGGTGCCCCCTGGCGGCGGGCGGCGGGACCCGGTCCGCGGCTCACCTGGCGACACGCACGGCGCGCGTACTGTGCAGCACAGTCGCGTGGCGTGACGGCAGAGCGCGGTGCGGCCGCTAACCGCCTCCACCAGCCGAGCAGCCGCCCCATTTTTTCCCGCGGGCTGCGACCAGCGCCGCGAGAGGCGCCGCGACGCCCCGGCGCGCGTACTTCACATCGACGCCCCGGGGGCGGCGTCGACCGACTCCCCCCGCGCGGCTCTTATGCGCACCGCCCTTGACCGCATGCGCCCCGCTGTTGTCCTTCGAGTGTAGTACGGCGGAAGCAGCGGGCTGAGTGGTTATTCAGTTAATAGTTTTATATCTTGACAAATTAAACACCGGCCCAGCTCTCGTGATAGGCAGGCAAGGTCTATTGTCCTCGTTACTTCTGGGCCAGGGCCACCCGAGGAGAATTCTTCATTGCGGCGGGGCTGTTACGACAGGAAGCGACAAGCGTACTGGAGAGCCACAATCCTTGTGTCGAACCGCTAAAAACGCTAATTAATGGCCGCAAGCAAAGGGCTGTGGCTGGCGGGGGGAGGGAGGGGTCCACATTACAGGCGTCATAAAAACACAGTGGAGGGGCCTCGGTAAAGCGAACGACGGCGCGACACACCAACGACATCAATACACCTTCATTAGAAGGGGTTACGGGCCGCCATTACGCCCCAAATCACTTCCGGTCCGTGTCCCCGCCAGGACTCAAACGCCTCCAGGACATCCCTGTCGCAGGGGAAAACGTTGAGACCTTTTCCGACTCGAGCCCCAACCCAACCCTACCTCTTCCAACCATAAACCACACCACCTCCGGTCGCACCTACGCCACCCATCAGCCTCAGCAACGCCGACCCCCAAAACAAGAAACAAGATTCGGATTTGTCCTAGCTGATATGCCGGGGCCGTAAATATCGAGGCGCGAGCGACGAAAGCCGTTGTCGAACATAACGCGACAATGATAAGTACACGACGGTGCCAATCCATCGGGACCGGCAGCCAGACACTCTCTGCGAAACACTGCACGCGGAATCAGCGAATGTTTCTAGCTTTTCGGTGACTCCTCTGCCGAATAACAAAAATCACATCTCGCACTCGGGTGTTTCTTTTCCTTTGCCCGTAAATGCCTCTTCCTCCCCCTCGATTACATTCGCTTTATCAGAAGGACCGCCTTCAAAAGCTGTTTGATGCGAACGCCGTAAGACGCGATCCAACAACTCTCAATATCTTGGACAAGCATCCGCGCGCTCTACACGCTGGCACACACACATACACACACAGTGTGTGTTTATGACCCGGCGTCCACACGCTCTCTCTCTCTCTCTCTCTCTCTCTCACTCCACTCGCGCGCGCGTCGCTGCTGCCGCCATGCCGGTCGAAACAATCGGACCCTCCCAAAGTCCTTTTAATTATCCTCACGTTTTATGAGAGCCGGTCCTCCGGTCGGGATGGGTCCTGCGCGCGGCCCTAGCCGGGGCCCCGGCGGCGCCCAGAGGAGCTCCAGAGTATCTCCAGCGTGGAATCAACGCACCCCGGCGGCGCCGGCGGTGGCGTCCGGGACGTTGTAATGATTATGGCGTCCGGGCGGGGCGCTGTCCATCCGTCACCGTCTTGTACAGTCAACCGCAGTTTCAACTCTTTCTGCCACAGACTGTCCCTTTCCTCTCTTTGTTTTATTATTTCTGCGTTTCCTTCTCTTTTTGTTGCTCCCATGCCGAGAGGGTCCAGTTTGTTGGCGCACATCACATCGAGAAGACAATCTGCCGGCCAATCACGAGACGCCGCTGGAAACGCAGGCGCACATATCGCTTCAGACAGAGGGGATGGGAAAGGGGGCGGGAGAGAGAGGAAGAGAGAGAGAGAGACGAGGGAGAGAAGGCAGAGTGGCCCGGGATACACACAAAAAATGAAAAAAACCTCAGCAGAGTAGAGTGAGGGGAGCTGGAGATGCCGTCACCCCGACTGTGGTGGATGCTTGCAGCCGTTTCTTGTTAAACCCCTGAAAAATTACTATGCAACATAAAAATACAAAACCCGTGGTAAAATGTGTGCGCGTGTAAGCGAAGTCACTCATAGTGTTTTACGGTTTTACGTAAGTTTACACAATATATAATATATACTTCCAAGTGACAAATGTTTCACACATCGTTTATGTCACACGATTATTTTTGTGGTTTAGAAGGTTCCATCAATCATCTGAGCAATGATAAGGAAAAGTAATAAATGACAACCCTTCGGCAGCAGGAATGTAACCTGAGTAGCACAGTGGCACATGCTATTGAGTGCTTCATACTTGATTTCTAGATTCTCAAATTACTGTAGTGTTAGTGTTATAGTTAACTTCCCTAGTAAATAGACCTTTGTAGGGGCATCTGTAAAGGTTGGATCAGTGATGAAACGCCAAAACTGAACCGCGCAGATAGTTAGATGCAGGGTAACAACATGATGCCGCATACTTGTGAAGAGGCGTGCGAAGTGCAGCACTCTAGTGCTGCTGGCAAAGCTGCACGCCACGCTACGCCCCGCCCCCCACCGCCACGCCATGACGGCGAACAGCGCGGGGTTACAGCTACATAGTACCGTGGGAGCCACTTCATCCTGAAACAAATGTCGCCCCCCAACAGCGGTGGGGCCTGGCGGGGCTCTCATCCCCGTGTGGTAGGGTGAGGTGGGCGGGGCGACCGCGGGGACCTCGGCTCGGCGGGTCACAACCCGTGGCGGGTCTACCAACCCTCAACATTCACAGACCGACGTCGTGTACGACTTGCAAGCCGGGCGTGGCTGGCTCACCTATAACGTCATACTTTGTCCAGCGCTGCTTGGTGGACGTGCAGTTTCATGTCCAGTAAATTGAAACACGTTTCGTTATCAATTTTATGGATGTCCTCCTGGTTTGGGTACAACACGGCAGGTCGGCCGGCTGGCGCACCCAGCACCAGCCCAGCCCCGCGTTGAGTCAAGTCTTTGTCGAGCTTCGTGTCGAGCACGACCAGCACACGGGTCGGAGTCCCGAGGCTAGTCAGCCAGGGACCGGCCGGGGCATACTTTGTCTATCTGCGCAATCGCAGTACGTTCGACAGGTCTACTTTAGGGGTAATAACACCAACACGCCACCAGGGTGTTTTGTTTCGGGGACAGCTCCGCTTCAAACAAAGTAATGAACCGCCTACACATTTATTTTTTTGTCATTCGGTTTCTTTGCCTCCTTTAACCTTCGGAGCAGCGCGCATCTCAAAATCGTCCGTTCCTTTTTCTGTCGCTAATGAGACACACGCTGGCGCACCCTTTTCCCCTCCCACCACACGCACCCTTGCTCTCCCGCCTCCCGCAGCGGTCGCAGACGGTCCGTCGTAATCCCAGGCGCCAGCCAAAGGTGTGGAGGGCGCCGCAGCCGGGGCCCGGACGGCCCGGACCGGCCGCGCCGGCCACAGAGCGGGAGGAATTTGAGTTTTATAAGCCGCATTAAAAGCCCCTGCAGGAATAAAGACGGACCATTGAGGGGTCCGAGGCTGCCGAAGGCGCCCGGATGGGGCCCGGCTGGCGTCCCCCTGACCCGTGTCGTCACCTGCCTGAAACACCTCACCCCTGACCATTCACCCGTACTCACTCTTCACTTTGAGTCCAAGAGATCGTTGCCGCCGGCCGCGGAGGAGTCGAGGACCGGCGGCAGAGCAAAGGGGATGCCGCCACACTGTAGCGTGTTGACGTGTACGGGAGGGAGACCCCGACCCAGCTTTGAACGGCGATCGCGCACACATGCCCCGGCCTGGTTTATACACCGTGTCGACAACGGCGAGGAGCGCTTTGAGATAGCGGCAGCCGGCAACCAAGAAAAGACACTAGGGATAGCTATCCTAGGTCAGCGAGTCCAAGGGACCGCGCAATAACTGCTGTTTATTTGACGAACAAAAAAGTATTTAGAAAACGAAAATTTGACAACCGAAAATCGATAGCGCGTTTTATTTTATTTTAAAAATAAGCTTGACCACGCTGCGAAGGTCGCAAGACAGTAGATAGAGAGACCGACATACATACACACATACACGGTTCTGTCGGTCGCAACATAACCTCAACCACCACGACCAATGCGAACATAACCTCGCACAAACGGGACGTCTTGCTTTGGTTTGTCCGCGCCGCGTGGCCGGCCGGTCGGCTGGTCGGTTATCCCTTTGAGGGCTTGGCGAGCCGCGTCGTGTCCGACAAGTCACTCTTCTTTGTGCTGCTCGGCGCGCGCTGCGCCCATAAATTGATCGGCGAGTGTTTATGAAATGCGGCGCGCACCTCGGCGCGGCGATCAGAGAGCGCGGCGGCGGCGCGCGGGGCGGGCCTCTCAAAGGGCGGCAGCGGTCTCGGGTTGTACTCGCCTACAACAACCCCGAGAGAGAACAGCGACAAGAAGAAGAAGAAGAAGAAGAAGAAGAAGAAGAAGAAGAAGAAGAGGAACATTATCGCAGCAAGGCAACGTCATTATTGCGCTTTCATCAAATCAGCGCTGTGGACCTAATCCCATCGCAGGCGTCGTCGCTGCTGCGAGCAGTGCAGAGCTCTGATAGTTTAGCGATGATAGTGTTCTGGCGTCCGCTGCACTTGTCGGTCCTTATATTATTGCCGGCAGATCCCCTTGCCCCCCCCCTCCACCCTTTTGCCCCTTACTCCCCTCGGACTGGCTGACAAACGCAGCTGACGCCTGTGCGCCGAGCTCCCCCGACCCCTCCCACCCCCCTCCCCTCCCTCCCTCGCGCGCTCACTCCTCTTGCAATGAATTTTCCATTTAATATGGCATAGAGTGCAGTGCTGCTGCACTACTAGGTGCAACCGGCGCCGCCCGCGCGCCTGTTTGCGCAAGTGCATTTATTCCCGCCCAGCTTGGATTTAGGAGAGAGAGAGAGGGGGGGGGGGAGAATGACGCACAGATAAAAATATAGAGCAAGGTGATATAAGAGGCCCAAGTCCCCACTGGCAGTCGACAAGGAGCACGAAAACAGTGACCGCACCATTCTTAAAATGTTTAATATCTTTTACAATTTTCATACCCAAATTGAAAGTATATTTAACCATTGTATTGTAGAAGGAACCATAACAAGCAGTTGTTGGACTACGATCACCTGGCCGAGTCGGTCCGGCCGTGTGGGCGTGGAGAGGGGGAGGGCCGAGGCGTCGAATGGGTTGCCTACCGGTAGGCGCGCAGGCGCTGCCCTGCGATCGCATCGGTCCGAGCAGACCAGTCGGGCTCTGGTCATGCGCCGCAGAGTCGGCAGCAGCATCGTCTTCATAGAACGGAAACGATAAAAACACGAAAGAAACTCGTTGCAAAAAGTATCGCAGCAAACCGCGATGCGAATAGGCGAGCCTTGTTGGCACGGTGTAAAGAGCACGGCACAGGGGCGCACAGCTTGCGCGCGACGCCGAGCCACGCCCGAGCCCCCGCAATGTGTAAATCCGCCTGGATGGCGCCATTTCAGCGTAAGCAGCAACAACAGCGACGACAACAACAACGTAAGCAGCAGCGGCAGTGGAAACTGCGAACACAATAACGCGGCACTAAAAACACGAGGGTAACAAGGCCGCCCCGGGGAGCCCTGCAACCCACACAACGCTACGCCCCGCGCCCCACAAACCGAGCATAAAAAGCAATTGTTATGATTTAAACAGAGTTCAGGCACACATAGATGACTGCAGTAATTAGCGAATTCCCACTGAAAATTAAAAGTGACATGTAACGGAATGTTTCAGAAGACAAAAGTCGTCGACTCATGTGTGCCAAGGGCGGTGGTGGGATATTTTGAATTCTTACAGTCTGCTGTAGTTCTTTGTATTTAGTGTTGAACCATTCATCCAGTAATTGTACTGCTACAAACACATAGAACCGATGATCAATTGTCCTTCTATTTCTCTCTCACAAGCATAATAACATTTTTATCAGACATGTAAGCATCTGTCGCGCTTTTATAACAAAACCCACAACTGCGTGATCTAACTTTTTTGTCAACGAATAGGAAGCAGGGAAATTGGAGTTGTGTTTCCGACGCCCCCTTCTACCCCCGCAGAAGGCCGGGCCCGGCTGGGGCCCCGCACAGCAGACCCCTTTACAGATATTGATTCCACTGCCCACAATTTGCGTGGCGTCCCTTCCGTGACCCCCCACCCTCTACCCCTTCTCCACATCCCTCCCATTCTCTATCACCCCCCTGCTCTCCGCCGCCCACCCCCTTGGGCCCAGGGCTGTTTATGCATGTGGAAGATGAGCATTGCCCCCCTTCACCTCCCGCCCCGCACCCGCCGCCGCCGCAGGGAGGGAGAGGCGAGGGACTTTACACAAACTTGGTGTAAAGTTGGCCCTCGAGCGGGCGCGCGCGTCATCTCCCCGCCCCCCTCTCCCCCCGCCACCTTGCACCTCCCCCTCCCCGTCTCATCCCGCCCCAGACGCAATATTGTTAACTCCGAATTTCATCATAAGGTGTGTCGCCTCCGCTTCCGCCGCCATCCCCTTCCGCTCTACTCTCGCCTCCCCCACCCCGACTCTACACCCTCGCTTTGCATTAGCCAGAGGCAGGCGTGCGTGTGCCTCGTATAGGCGCGGGCGTGCTTTCACGCCACACAGACAGGGCTGCTAACCAGTCAAATATGGTCTTACCTCTATTGGGACATCTCCTATGTCATAAAAATTCACTAGCCTGAAAATCAAACTTGATACTGAAAAAGGTATTGAACGCATTCTTTCAGAAAGTTCGAAAGCCACTTTAGGAACTTACACGCAACTTATGATGCTTCTACACAGTGGAAAATAACGTCGTAAATTTACCAAATTTAAGTAAACTCGCTTAATAATTTAAGTTATTAATTTACGAGAGCACATTTTTTACTCGCCAATGGATTTAAAGTCGATACGTACTGCATGCACGATTGCACATTGTTATTTTACATCTTGGGAAAATTTTCCTGTAAACATTCCTACTATTTTTTTAGAGTGTGACACAGGGACAAAACTATGAGGTGGGGTAGGGAGGTTTGAGTTTCTATGGTGCGTTCAAAAAGCATCTGATATTTTTTCCCCCTTTCCCCACTTTTGGGTATCCGACCCAACCCAACCTATGAATTAAAGAAGACAGGGCGAATTAGTGGTGGTTCAAGGTGATCAAATACCTGCGTCAATCCACTGCTTGCGTCAGAGAGGTTTGGGATGAGTATTCCCTGCATATGTCAGTGGTAATGAAATCCGCAACAGACAAAGGGTTCAGAGTCCACTGTTGTTTGGGGGTGTCTCAAATGTTTACGCCAATATTTATGCGTATGCTACAGCTACAGGATTCAGAGCGACATTTGGCGTTTACTTTTGAGACATATTTTGGCGTATAGATTCTAGACATCTTTGCCATCATATAAAGCGCCTGTATACTAGGCAACGCATTGGCCTGTGTATGAGTGTGGCCCAGAAGGCAGGCGTCGATGGAGCCCACTACGCACAGTTTGAGAATCAAATGCACTACGGACCGGACCACGGCAGATCTACTTTAAAATAATAAACAATCAATTAAATCAATAGCGACACGATACGCCGGTTCGCGCATATTCTTCTTTCGGCGGCGTCTCGCTCGATACTGTTTGGACAGTCATTATTCATCACCGGGTATTTATTTTCGTAAGACAGGCGCATATGGTCAAGACAAGGACAGAGACAGAAAGGGGGGAGGGGGAGGGAGAGAGGTGGGCAGCGACTTTATCGCACGGCGCCTCATATTAATTAGCCGTCGCCAGGTTGTCATATTACGGTCGGGCCTCGTTAGCCCGGCCGGGGCCTGGCCTATACACGATAATCCGTCTTCAATTTGTGAGAGCAGCGCCACGCCGCGACGACGCACGCCACGGCGCGGCGCGGACTTTTTAAATGGGCGCCATTTCACTCGCCCAGATGCCCGGAGATAATCCGACGATCGATGGAGTGAGGAGAGCCTGTGAGGCCCCCAACGCTCCGACACATTTGGGCACACATATGATACCGGGGGGGAAGGGGGG
>NW_026267166.1:174493-186301 GCF_000697945.3 Frankliniella occidentalis
GGGGGGGGGGGGGGGGCTGTGTTCGCCCCGGTGCGCCTCAAAGCCACACAGCGACGCCCTCGTGACGATGATGACGGCGGTGGGGGTTGGATAAGCAGACGAGGCGGAGGACGCCGTTGTGTGGTGGTGGGTGATGGTGATTCCAGTGGTGATGTGTGTCGTGGTGCTTCCCAGCACCGCATAGCGCACCATAAGCTTGCTTGGGCGTGAGGGGGAAGAAGTGATTGCGTGTAGGAGCGGGGCGACAGGGACAGGTGTCGCACCTACTTGCTGACGGGAGAAATTTTCTACTTCTCCGCGGGATTGCAGTTGCTCCACACAGACTCGCTGCGCTTTTGATCATTTTCGTTGTTAATTAACGGGTTTGGCTCTCATGACTACTGTGGCTCATACCTAATATGCGGCTGACCCTATGGGTGCTGCGCGCGGCGAAAGTCATGACCCCCGGCAGCGCAGGCTCTCAGCAGCGGCTCTCAGCGGCTCTCGCTAAGTAGCTGCAGCCGCCACTAAATCAATTACTTGCGATGGCGCTACGGCCCCGCCGAGGCTCACAACTTCCAATTATGTGCCGAGGAGGAGGATGGGAGGGAGGCTTTCGCAAGGTTATGCGCGGGGCGGCAGAGTGAAGGAGAAGGGGGGGGGGCGATATGAGCCCCTTTCCGAGGGCAATCAGTGTCGTCGCGGATGAAATTTCCTTGAAGTGTACAATTCGACGATTGTAGTTTTCAAAGCTGCCAATCAATCTCGCTACATGTCACACTAGAGTAGACCAAGAAAAACTTTTTGTTAAAATGTTAAAGTTCACATTGCCCATCTCGTGCCAATCCATAAAAAACGCTCTCAAAAAAAATTTCAGCCAGATCGGACAATATTTGACCCTCCCGAAGTGGGTTCAAAGTTAACATTAGTTTCTTATGGGTCATCGGGCCAAAACGTTACACATTTGGCCTGTGGCTCAAACTATCAATCGTAGAAAAACGCCGCTATCAAAAACGTGATCTACGCTAAAAACCGAGTCAGACGACATGCTGCTTGCCAAAATCCCTCATCTTGTTTAGATTTTAAAATTTGATAAAACAACTAAAAATAACACATTTTAACGAAAAAACGATATTTTTTTTTTACGGAACGCGATGACGGATTTTGACAAGCGGTATGTCGTCTGACTCGGTTTTTAGCGTAGATCACGTTTTTGATAACGGCTTTTTTCTACGATTGATAGTTTGAGCCACAGGCTAAATGTGTAACGTTTTGACCCGATGACCCATAAGAAACTAATGTAAACTTTGAACCCACTTCGGGAGGGTCAAATATTGTCCGATCAGGCTGAAATTTTTTTTGAGAGCGTTTTTTATGGATTGGCACGAGATGGGCAATGTGAACTTTAACATTTTAACAAAAAGTTTTTCTTGGTCTACTCTAATGTCACACTTGATGTGTTTAATTTCTGCTCGTGCGGAGTCCCCGGATGACGTGAGGATGGTTGCGACTTCCTGGCCGGGGGGTGGTGCTGGTGCTGAGGGGGCGGCCGGAGGCTGATTTGGCACAGGGTTCCAATCCCAGATTTGGCCCTTACAGCACCCCAGCAGCCCCTCGCGTTCCCACACGCAGCGAAACTCCCCCTTAATCACCTCGGGGCCCGGCCCGTGCCGCCCTGCTGCTGCAAGTGGCCCTCTCCACCCGCCCCGCCGCGCCCCCGCCGCCGGGGAGGAAGAAGCCAAGAAGAGAAAGGGGAAAGATAAGTGAAGGGTTAAGAGCTCCGGGGTTGAAGGTAAAAGACCGGCGGGCGCAGAGAAGGAGGGGATGGTCTTAGGGGGAAGGGGGAGGGGCCTTGATGGGTGTTGTTAATGTTTTTGATCTCTTGCAACAGGCCGTCGCTCCATCATAACTTCCTCCTTCCTCCTTTATATAACTCTACTTACAAGTTGTAGTCCTACTTGTCGAGTTCCTCCGTCGGCGGCCTCGACGTGGCGGTGTCCTCCCCCCCCCCCCCCCCATTTCCTACCTTCAACGTCTTCTCCTTCTTCCCCGCCAGTCTTTGTGACCATACCCAGCGCACTTTGGGCTCAACTGCCAGTATTTGCGGCGCAGGTGTCGGCGTCGGCAGATCGAACATCGCCTTCTCCGCGGGATCGCGTTTCCACTTCCTCCCGACCCCGACCGACGTCTCCGGTTTTTTGGCGCGAGGAGGGATCCTGCAGGACCCCTTCGGGGGACGCTTTTGCTGCTCCGGATTCCGAACGGCCGCAGGACGAAGAGACGGGGCGGGGCCAGCGCCGAGAGGGGACCAGAGGAGGAGACCAGCAGAGGGGGACCGGCTCCGGCCGGCCGGGCTGGGCCGACCCGGCGTTATCTCAGAGGCGACTTATTAGTTTATTTCTTTCCCTTTTGTTTCTCTTTCTTTGCGCGTGACACGTTGAAAAAGTATTTCCGCTCCTCTGCGGGGCAGCCCGTCCCTCCTGCCGACAAGAAGAGCGGGCAGTTGGACGACCCGACCGGTGCCCGGCCGGCCAGAGCAGCAGGGACGGGCGCCGCCGACGGGCAGCCGCTGGCCGCGGGGTCATTCCGATCACACACTGTATGCATGCCCCATTGTTGTGAAACTGATGTACATTTCTAGAGAGCCTTCAAGCTTGTGCCGGTCGCGGTAGGGAAAGCAGGAATAGAACAGGGCAGAAGTATGAAAAACTGATACGGCGTGATTTTCATCCCCGTATACTGTAGAGATCTCAACAAAACTGTCGACAGTTTACTTACGTCATGACACCTCCTCAGCCACAGTAAAAGCACCGCAGCGCCTCCTCCTAGCACAGCCCGCGGGCAATGCGGGGCCCGCCGCCCGCAGAGGGTGCGCGCCCCCGGCGGGCAGGCAACCCATTCGACGCGGGTGACAAGTACGCGCCGCTGCCGCAAGGGCCGGACGCACCCCGGCCATCCGCCTTGGGAACAGGCGTATTTACAAAACCAAAAGATTCCAACCGGAAAAAAACAAACACAAAAACAATACGAAACAGCAAGGAGCGGCAAAAATTAGCAGCAGCAGGAGCAGCCGCAGGTCCGGCCGGAGGTGTGCGGCGGCAATGGCGCCGCGTGGCTAAGAATTGTCATTGTTGGCTCAGGTAACAATGGGCGATATCGGGCCAACAATGAAGGCTGCTTGTCGCGCGATCCGGCAGATAGCGTAATGGCCATTCCCGATATCTCCCGGCCCAACAGGGGGCAGCGGCGGGGCGCGGCGGGGCAAGGTGGGGCGGGGCGAGGCGGGGCGGGGAAGTGGCCGACCGGGCCGGACGCGGTGTATACCCGCCGGCGTCCTGGCGTGGCGTGGCCGCCCCGAGCAGGGCACCGCGACCGCGGGTCGGATTGCGAAGGGTCAATACAAGAGCACGGAGAGAGGTCGTGTCGTTCGGGTCAAACTATATCTTCTCCGAAAAATCGCGCGATCGCCGAGAAATAATCTCGAGCAGCGTTTAGGGGGTTTGGATTCGATCGAGCAGCAGCAGCCCTGAAACAAACTCGCCATTCAGAATTTGGCGAGGCGCCGTCCATGTTATTCGCCGAGATTGAGTTTCGACCGAAAGCTTATAGTGCCCCTCCTCTGCCTCCTGGCCATCGGATCATTTGTCTTAGGCCCCAGCAGCCTCGCGGCCAACAGCGGCAGTGTCGTGTCATTTATCTTGGTATGGACAGCATCCCAGATCCCAACCAGCGATATGTATCGTCTGCCCCTGTACCTTTTTTTTCCAGATATGGAAAAAGGTGGCAACAGTTTGGGGGGGGGAGGCCAAGCCGCGGAGGCATTTAATGGCCAAAGCATGTTTGTATTTGAGCAAAACGAAGATGGGTCACGTGGAGAGGGGTCCCCGTCCAGCCGGCCGGACGGGGCTCGGCGAGGACCCCTCCCCCCCTCTCTCTCTCTCCCTCTCCCTTAATGAACGAGGGGGGCCGTGTGTGACGGTTCGGATTTGAATGAACTTTCATCGCTCGGCTTCAGAAATACGCGGCCGCACCGGGCGGCGCCGCCCAAGCAGAGGAAGAAGTCTCCGGACCTTATCTGAGCTCCAAAACGTGTTGCGGGCGCTCCGCACAGCCGCGCGCCGAATATCGGGACATTGTTCTCATTTCCTTATTCCAGCCGGCAACCAACAAACAAGGCAAAACAGAACAGCCAGAGGAGAATAAGAAATACCGTCCTTATCGTCGTTATGCCCCCGCAAGGTTCGCAGCGATAAGGAAAACGTCAAAGGCCCGGTCGCGCGAATGCCACAAGCCCCACAAAAGGACCAGCAACCAATGAGGAGAAGACCAGGACAAATTATGCAGATACCACAGACCAGCGAGCCCCTGCTTCTATATGCCATAACATTGTGGTTGATGTGCCCCCCCAAATGGTTCAGACGCCATGGCTGGAGACGGCGGCAAACCTACCCGTAACCGTGCATGCGAATAGAATACACGCATTTGTTTGGACCAGCACAGCGGGGGACAGCAGCCACTTCTCCGCGTACTCCGGACAAACTTTCCGATCAAAAAGAAGAAAGTGTCCCATATGCTCATTTCATCTTGCGGCTGCACCTCGTGAATAGCAAAGAGGCTCTCTTGTGACTCCGGGGCGCGCTGGACGGGAAAAACTATTCCGCGCGCCGGAGCAGGGCGGCGTCGTGGTGCAGGACGAGAGGCGCTGCTCCGGGGTGGTGGCGTGTCGTATTAGAATGGCGGCGGGGCGAGGCGGCCGCCGCCTAGTTTATAAAGTCGCTCCGAAACGCCTCGTGAGCCCGGCTATCACGGACGCCGCGGCGGCGTGCTGAAAATATATAGACTGGCCGACAATCCCGCGCCGCGCCACGCCACACACCTACTACTCCTGCGCCGCGCCGCGAAGGGTCAGCCGAGTCCGGCCGAGTCCGGAGCGCTCCGCTGTCCGGTCCGGCCGGTCCGACCTGCCTGCCTGCGCCGCCGCCGCCTTTTGTTTCCATCTGACTTGGACCCCCGACTTGGCAGCGCCACGTTTATGACACAATGACGTCATAAACACATAAATACGCGCACGGCGTACGATACCATTAAATTCCCCGACCGCCAGACGCAGTGCGGGGCGGGGCGGGGCAGGGCGGGGCAGAGGCCCCCAGCCCAGCGCGCCCGCGCGCGGGGTGGCTCACTTTATGGTAATGACGTTGGGCCCGTGTGATGAGGTGAGGTGATGTGTGGCGTCGGCCGCTGCGGTTCCGATAGGGATCATCATCGCGCGGGGTCGGTCTATGAAGTGGACTCGTCTCCGAGACGGAATGTGCGTGGCGCGGGTCCGGTCGGTCTCCGCGCAAGGGTTGAAGACGGGCGGGCCTCCTCATCTCGGAGTGAAGGGGAGTGGGGAGCGGGGACGGCGCGGGGACAAGGCGCATCAGAAGGACGGCTGGGAGGTGGGGGAGGAGGAGGAGGAGGCTGCTTCTGCGGTGGGGCCCCCGCTCTGCCTACGTGGGCGATAGCGGACGCCACACATTACCGTGCGTGCGCTGCATATGCACGTCGCGTACGTGCCGGCGTGCGCGCGGCACGTGCACGCATACTGCCCACAAAGGGGCCCGCCCGGCGGCCCGGCCCAGGCCAGGCGGGGACCGCAGCAGCGCGACAGCGGCGACAGCGTCCGGCAAGTGGCGTGTGATAGCATCTCCAAGGACCAAGGACGCACGCACCGAGGGGCCCAGGCGGGCCCAGGTCGCGCACCGAGAAATCTGTTACACCGCGTACAAATACAGTGTTCCCTCGATATAGATACGCGATTTGGGTTTCGCCACGGATCTATATCGAGTGACCCCAGGTAGGGCGTGGGTACCACGCCTGGGCAGGGCTCGGGGCGGGGCCGGACCCTCCGGCGCCCAGCAGCCAGGGGATTAGCGACCGGCGGGGAGGGGTCTAAGCCGGACCGTTCGCCTGTTCCGATCAAAGTCTGCTCTGTTCGAAAAACGTTCATCATGTTCATTGCATCGTATTGCTTTTTAAAAAACATTTTTTTACGTTCAAACAGCATGTCTCAACTCCAATTTTGAGGTTTGCACCGCATGTTGCCAAATATCGGCTAAAAACCTCAAAATTGGAGTTTAGACATGCGGTTTGGACGTAAAAAAATGTTTTTTAAAAAGCAATACGATGCAATGAACATGATGAACGTTTTTCGAACAGAACACAACTCGATCGGAACAGGCGAACGGCCCGGCTTAGACCTCTCCCCGCCGGTCGCTAATCCCCTGGCAGCTGGGCGCCGGACCGTCACGTCACCTGTCAGAGCTCAGTCGCCTCTTGCCCACCTACCTGGAGTGGTGGGGATGACTCGCGTATCTATATCGAGGTCACTATATCGAGGGAGCACTGTATTCAAAAAGTTACGTGCAAATAGTATACACTACTCGCTACTACTCATGCTCGTACTAAAAGGCGTGCCCTTCTTTGAGGCCCCCGGGGTTGACCTCGCCTGCCCTCCGTCCCTCCGCCCCTCGGCTATGTGACGGCGCCATACCAGAGGAGCAGGAGGCGGGCAGGGAGGGAGGAGGCCCACTGGTCCGGTCCTGGAATTCCCTGCCCCGACGCCCGCCCTGTGCGTTCCTTCAAATCATTCCCTGACGGCTGACGGGGCGTGGCGTGGCGAGCGGCCGCCGCCGCGCGGCGCGGCGGGGCCCATAGCCGGAGACGTATAAGGCAGCAGAGGGCTGCTCTCCGATAGTTCCGGTCCAAGAATGCGAGTGGGACGATAACGTAATTAGTTTCGGAAGCGCCAAGCAGGCATCGCTGGCGAGCCATCGCCATACGTAAGCCCGACTGCTACCACCACTCCGCACGCTCGGCCGCGGGCCGCGGGCTCGGGGCTCGGGCGCCAGGCCGCGGAGCTATCTCGCCCACGGAAGCACCCGCGGGAGGTGAGGTGCGGGGCCATCGGCTTGCCCCGCACCCGCTCCTCAGCCACTGGGGTCAGGTCGAGGGGGAGACACCACTTTTACCGTCAATGGCAAACAATGGTAAAATTTCATAGCTTCATCATATAGGGGTTTGATGGTCCTTACTGGACAAAATTTGTTACTGGTGGGCAAGGAGGACCAGCCTGGATAAGGTTGTTGTGGTTGGATGAGAGGTTAATTTTAATGGGAGCCACGTAACACCATGCAAAAGGTGAATTTTTTGTTTTCAATTGAAGAGACATTACAATCCCCATTAAATATTATTACTTTTGTTGACAGTACCACTCTCTCCCATACCATATTAATATTAATAGAATTAGTCATTATTACTATTGATGTTAAATTATTGCAAAGCTGTAGCAGTCAATATGTGGGGCATGTCAACCAACACAATAAGACGCAAAGTTTTAAATATCAACTATAGTTTCATCACGGAAACTCCGTACAAACACAGATGAATTATCACTGGGCAAACATTCTAGTATGAGTTACACAACCAGCAAAAGCAGCTGATATGTAAGAGATTACCATAATGTGAATGAAAAGGAACAACCTATGCGTTGCTTTGCCTACCAGTGCAATAATCAAAAGCCCATATAGTTGCGCAAAATATAAGGTCAGCTGTAGTAAATATTGGTATAGAAAAGTCAGAACACACAGGACAACATACAATTACCCAAAGCCCAGGGATTTTGAAGGGGCCAATAACGCCACACTCACCACATGAGTACTGTACTATGATACATTACAGTACAGTGACATCTGATGTAGCTACAACGGTGACGTCGGCGTAGCAGACGGCGCCGTCGACGAGACAAGCTTGGGGAGAGCTTGTAGGGGGTGATGGTCGATTTGTGCATGGTGATGGTGCTGGTGCTGCAGCAGTGCTCGGGCTCATCGAAGTAGGGGTGGCGTAGGTTAGGCCGTAGGCCGATCATCTTGTCGAACTGTAGTTCTTTCCCCTAACCGTACGGCCCTGAGGTTCAAAGAACCGTAAGAATTCAGGTAAAATAATACAACTTCAGCATCCCGATCGACACAAAAACATACATACCTTTCGCGCATTCTCTCCGCGTCGGCGCGAATCGTTGAGGCGTTGTCGCTGAGGTTTGAGGTTAACTCTCCGCGCACCGGAGCCGCACGTTGTCGCGCAGCGACGCGCAGCTGACCAGCTGACCAGCTGACTGGCGGGCGGGAACGTTAGTGAGTGACGGAACGGTTGCCTATGTTGCAGGCACCGATCGCACACAGCCAGGCGAGCGGTGAAAGGTCCGGCTGCTGACATGCTGACATGGGGGCGAGGGGGAGGGGGGGGGCACCACAGGGGTATTGCAGCACAAATTGCCTACCTTTTAGGCGGCGCACTACAGGCGATGGGCCTGTACCACAACTGGCCACGACCACCTTCAAAAGTCATGAGATACCCCATGATATTTATACCCCCGGGGTACAAAAATGTAATGGGGTTTACATGAAAGTCTGTAACGCCCCAGTACACTCTGACGGGGTCCGTCATAATTGTATCCTTCCCCTTTCGAGCAAGTAAAGTAGTAAGCTCACGAAACCCAACTATCATCCAAAACAAGTGTAATGATCCTGGGTGACTTTGACGCGCGACCTGGGCGGTGGTGTGGTTCGTGACAGGTGAGGTGAGAGGCGCGCTCTCCCTCCCAGCGGGAGAGAGGATCCGCGCACAGGCAGCGGAGGGGGGTTCTTCTGGGCCAGGTGTGGAGTGTTTCACACTTCGTAAGAACGTGTCCCCGTCCATCTCCCTCTCTCGGCCCCTCTCTCTTCCTCTCTCTCGCGCACGCACGCCGTGTGTGAAGTGTGATGCATATATTTCACAGCAGGGGGAATTAACGTGTTGGTAAATGCTGGCATTTGTTTGTTCCCCCGTTTTGTAGCGTGTCGCTGGGACGTGCGGTGTTATTTGTTTTTCAATTTTCTCCGCCACCTATAAGCAGCCCTCTCTCTACTACTATACTCGGGGGGGCTGCGCCCGGAGTCGACGCGCAGGCACGGCGCGCTCTGTCCTCGTCCCTCCTCCAGCCGCAGGCCCGGCGCCACGACAGAGACGGAGTGTAGTCGCGCTGGGGTGTGGTGGAGGTGTGACTCTACGCGGGGTCCCACCTGTTGGGTGAAGAATGGCACTCATTTACAAACGCTCTATCTCCAGGCCTAGGAAGTGAGTGTTATAATCCTTTCCCTACAAAACGCATGTGGCGTGGCGTGGCGCCCCGCGGCTGTCGCGCAGGTGCCAAGATTTTTTATTCCCGTATGATAATCCCGATAATCCATTTATAACAGTTTGGGAAGTCAGGACGATTTCTCAAGCCGGCCATATCTCAACGGGTTCGGAGTGGTGAACTTGTCCTATCTACAAATTTGTCCATACCGGAGGTTTCATGAATTATGTGAGAAAATTTTCAACAACATTTTCAACTCTTAATTTTTTACAACTAAAAAGCTCAATTTTGAACAATGCGTAACTAAGAAAATCTTAGCGTGGAGTTGGGACGCATTAAATAGCTTTTCGCGGTACCGCTCGATCCTGAAAAACTCGGGCCAAAAATATTTACACTGCACTTTATATTTGGGACAAATTGATCCCAACGCTGTGGCGTAAGTAAGACTACTCACTAAAATTGGAATTCACGCTTCGAGGTGGGCAGCGAAAAGAGCAGAGCAGGGCAGGGCAGTGGTAGTGGGGTCACTCGCCGAGGGGGGTCGACCCGCCCTGGCCGGCAGGGGCCGAGGGGGCCGAGGGCCAGCAGCTATGGGACCCCCCGGGGCCCCCCGCCCCGCACGGACACGCAGCATGCGCAGCATTCCGACCTCTCATCTTTTTTATATACGATTGATTTCCCTTCGATTGTCGAGTGACCCTCTGACGTGGCCTGCGCTCAACTGCCTGCTCGCTCGTGCCCCTAGTTTGTTTTAAGATTCTTATCCCCTAAAGGTGACTTACCGGGAGAGATGGAGGGAGGGCAGGGTAAGGAAGTCACAGGCCGCTAAGGCAGCATCACCAGTGCCGCAGTACTCTTCCTGGCGCCGCGGAGCGGAGTCGGAAGCTGTGATGTCTCAATGTGATATCCTCAAAGTTTTCCCTACTTTCCTGAAGAAAAAAAAAACAGACATTGGTTTTACCGTGAGGCAGGTGAGCAGCGTAGCGTGACAAGTCGAAGCTGCGGTGTCACTGTGTACATGCCCAATTTGTCGAAAGGGAACATTATCTGTTTTGCACGGTCAGACAATCACAATCTCACTGTTTTCCGACAGAATTGCATTCTTCACAGCACAGTGGTCGAATCAGGCTAGTCGATCTCTCTCTGTTTCAGCTCGGGCACAGAGCAGTATCGGGTGTGGCCCCCGGGAGTTACAGGGACAGGTGTATCTATTGGGGGAGCTTGTCGTGCAGGTGTACCCACATTGTGTTCGCCACAAAAGGCACTAGGCTCTGCTGGCAGGCTTTTTAAAATGCTTGGTCCTGCGGCCGGGCAGCGCGTCACCCCTGACGTGAAACGGGATGACATTTTCGCCCCTATCAGCCCCTCTTCCATTTTTCCTCTCGGTGTTGATATTGTGTCCTCCACCTCTTTCTCTTGCCCTCTTGGAATGACACCTTATCAGGCCATTAAGTCTTGAACCCGGCGCAGCTGTCACAGGCCACTCAACGAGACGTCAGAATACCCTTCATGGCATCGAAACGATGTCAAATTGGCTTTCAGGGCGCGCTTGATTGAACATCTTCAACATGACGCCATTACATTTACGTACATGCTTTTCAACGGAGTTCAAAGAATACTGGTGACGTTCCCCGCGTTTCTACCATACCGGGGACAATTTTTGTTTCCAGCATCATGGGAACCAAAGTAGTGGCGACGAGGCCGTCTATAACACTCCTTATTCCCGCCGTTTCCGAGTAATAGGGCCACCAAAGCGTCCGCGGGGGGTTGGACACACACACACAGACGCACACAGACGCACACTCACGCACACAGACAGACGCACGGCACAGGTAGGGGCCCCACAGGGGTGGCCCACGCCTTTGTGAGGTCTGTATCCACACACAGCAGCGCGTGGGTGGTAATATCACAGCTTGACTCCACGACGACACTTACAACAAGATCGCAACACAACGGCCAGGTGGTGAATCATGACCGATCATGGCTCCAGCTATTCAACCCCTCCCCCCTTTCCTCTCCCCCCTAAACACCTCTCCCACTCCTACTCGTAGCAGTATTCGCATCCTCTCTGAATTTTCAACTTCTTTTGACATAACTCTCACACACAAACACACTTGAAAGGTCAGCACGATACGCATACAGAAGACGTTGTGTAAATAAACCGAAAAATGATTGCAGTACATATTACACTATCTGAAACAAAGTCCATTGTAGAAAATTAAAATTACAAACTCGCTGATATTTACTGATTTTTTAAAAAGAGCTGCGAGGCCGAGAAGAAACACGTTCCGCGGTCAGCATTATCACCATGCGCAGGATATGTCATGTTCAAATCTTTCCCTCCGTGTTTCAGAAGAACCCCAAACCGGTGCGCCAATTTAGAGATGGGTGAAAACTGCGTTGGTTTGCACGGAATCATCCATTTTTGCGCACAAATTTGTTAAAAACGTCCGCAATAGTAAAAGATATCCGTTAGTGGTGACAGAAGTACCCGTACGAAAAAGTTTAGTCCGGCATCAGTCCGTTTTCGGTCCGGAAAGAGTCCGCACCCCTGTGGACTAGTCCGCGTTCGATCCGTCGTGCACCGGACTAGTCCGCTTTTAGTACCCCCGGGCGTGCAGACTAGTCCGCTTTGAGGTCGCAGCGGCCAAGTGCGATGCCGGACCAGTACGCAG
>NW_026267166.1:189671-190263 GCF_000697945.3 Frankliniella occidentalis
GCCGCCTTTGGTGATGTGGAGGAAGAGGAGGAGGAGGAGGGGGTGGGAGGACAGATTGACAAGCCTCGGCTCCTGTTTTCCGCTCCGCTGACCGAGTTGCTACACCATGAGACCGACCGTTTGTCAACCACGCGGGAATCCGGGACGCAAGAGTTCCGTTCTCGCTGTAGAAGTATAGCAGCAGCAGCATCAGTGAAATTTGTTACAGCACTTTCCAATGAGCTGAAACAGACCATTTTGCGGGCCATAGTTTGGGAACGTTTTCGCGAAAAGAGGGGGGGTTAGGGGGCTTGTTAGATTTTACATTAGGGAACACGACATCTGTATTAAGTACTCGACTCATCTCTCTTTTAGGCAGTGCCAGTTCCCTTTTCTGTTGGTGAGCAGCGGGATAAATAGAGGGAGAAGGGGCGAGAGAGAGAGAGAGAGAAAGAGAAAGAAAAGGGGCTCGACGCGGTCGACTCGCTTCGTCGGGCGGAAAAGTGGACGGCACAAGACAGGGGGCTTCTTGCGGTGAGCCCCACAACAACTGCCGCCAATTACCGGCGTGGCCAAACATCTTAGTCGTGTGTGTCGGGGGTGGCGGGGCGGG
>NW_026267166.1:195303-196301 GCF_000697945.3 Frankliniella occidentalis
CCTCTCTCTCTCTCTCCCCCCTCCCTCTCTCCCTCTTTTCAGCATTCGTTTGACAAACTTTCCTCTTCCTCCCAGACCAGGGCGCAGCGCGGCTGCCTGTCGTCACAATAATTGTCAAGTTGTAGTCGTCCTGCCCAGGTGTGTAATAACAACTGGGAAATGCATATAAAGAGAGACGTGCACCAACGAGATAACGAATCATGAGGTCAGGCATCCTGTTATAAACGAGAGAGCGAGGACGAGGGACCTCGCTCGCGGCGGCGCCGTCGAGGGAGGAGGCCACATATATCGACAGCAATGAGCCCGCGATACGCAAAGAGAGCGAGGCCACCGGAGGAGCCGCAAGCGTGCATGAATGAGAGGCAAGTGAGAGAAATAAGAGCGGATCGAGTACTAAAGAAAAAGAAGGGAGCGCGGTGAAGGGAGCGAGAGAGAGAGAGAGGGCGATGGAGGCGGGAGACGCGGAGGGAGGGGGAGAGAGCGAGCGATAGAAAGAGAGGGTGGAAGAGCAGAGCGGAGCGATCAACCTCCTTCATTAAATCCTCCTGATGTGCTGCTCCCGTAATCCAAACCTGGCTACTTAATGAGCGGCTTTGTACGACACCGACAACAACAGGAGGGGGGGGGGGGGTCGCTGAGGGCAGGGTCAACCGCCCTTTTTTGAACCACCGCCGCCACCGCTCCACACGGACCCCGCGCGTTTTAACCGGCTGTGTATATACGGACTCGTCCGCGGTGCTCATTGAGAGAGAAGTTGGCCGCGCTACAATTATCTCGTAAAAATTCACAATGTTGTCGTATAGTCGCCTGCAGCGCTCTGCTGGCTAAACAAGGCGCGGCGTTGATAAAAGCGATTTGCATCATTGTATTATATCATATCCACCCCCTTTTTGTTTCGGGGTCGGAAATCCATCCCGTCAATCACGGTAGCCGTCCGGCCGGCTGCCGCCGCTGCTAGGGGGTGGGGTGTGAGAGGGAGAGGAGGAGGAGGGAGGGGG
>NW_026267166.1:196961-202288 GCF_000697945.3 Frankliniella occidentalis
GGGGCGCAGAGGGGTGGCCGCCGCCTGCCTGTCTGTCAGAGGCCGGGCTATCGGGACCCCAACCCTCTTCTCTCACCCCTGCCGCTGCCACCGCTGCTCCTGCTGCTGCTTCGACTTTTGGCCAACGCGAAACACTCCAATTCACGGAAACCAGCGCGACGGCGTCGACGTCCTGTCATCGGGGCGGCGACGCCACCGCAAGCAGAGATTTTCCGCAGAAACAGTTTTCTGCTCGACTGGCTATTACAACTGTATAGTCGGAGCTGCGTCGTCGTCCAGCCGACCGAGACGTGCCCGCTGACGTCCCCATGAAATCTGGCTGACATATTAGCAGCGCGTGTCTTACAGCTGTGCAGACGTGTCGTTGACGCGTCGTTGTCGCTTGGTGTGTATATGTGTGTGTGTGTCTGTGTGTGTGTGTTTATGTGGCTGTGCGCGCGCGCGCGAGAGAGAGCCGACGGTCACTTCTGTGTGCGAATCAACCCTGCGCGGACGCGTGGACTATTCATGTGTGTCTTTATTAGAAAGCTGCTCCCGTTTGTGAGATGGGTCAGATGTGTGCGCGGGCGGTGCGTGCGCAGTACGCAAGCCGCGCCTGGTCTGACGTGCCGTGTCACAAGTGAGTGAGAGAGAGAGAGGGGGGTGGTCGGGAGGACTGAGGGTGTTAGACGGAGAGAGTGGAGCAGTTGAGTGGAGAGGAGAGTGGTCTCGCGGCAATCAGTCAGGGACTGTCTCCCTCCCTCCCCCAGACCTGCCCGTCGTCGGTCCGTCCGTCCGCTCGTCCGTCCGCGGGGCCGAGTGGACCGCCTCTCTGACAAACGATGCCAACACATTTGCATGTTATGAGCCCTGTGCTGTGCCCGGCCGTCCCCTCCAGGCAGCCGCTTGCTGTGCTCTCCGCTGTGTTGGCAGCCCTTCTGAGCGGACACCAACCAAACAGCATCCCTACAACCCCCTCCTCTCACCGGCGCGTCGTCGGCTGACGCTCCCTCCGACCCCCCCAGGCCCAGGCCAGCGCGGCCCATCCCGAGGAAGAGGCGAATCTGCATCCCGGGGGGAAGGGGGGAGGCAATCAAGACCACGAGGTACGAAGGGGGGCGTTGACGCGGTAACTGACAGTAGCAACGTTGACTAACAATGCTGCGGGGCCAAACGTCCCAACAGTCCTCTCTTCCTCCACACGCTGTCCGCTGTCCCCAGAAAATCGAACATTTAAATAGAGGAAGTTCTTGATATTTTGTCATTTGTTACAAAATTAAATATTTTCGCTTTAATACCATTTCCCCAAGATGCATACAGTTTTTATTCTTTATTTAAGGTTCTTAAACGCATATTCTTGGTTGTGTTTTAGGCAGTTTTATAAAACTTTAGCCTAATTCTAGTTGGTGTTTTTTTTTGTGTTGTTTTTTTTGTTTTTGTTTTTTGCCTCACATTTAATTTACGGTTTCCATTTTCTATATAATGTGGGGACGAGTTTCCAATCTGTGCTTCCCAGCATATGGAGAGTACGTATACTGTTGTACGGTAACGTTGCTTGTGACGATGCGCCCCTCGCCAATGTCACTGGCCATGGAGTCGAGCGCGCGCGGAAGGGGGGAGGGGGTGAGGGAGGGGGAGAGAGTGCAGAGTAAACGGGAGGAGGGGGCGATACGGGGGAGGGTTGGAGAGAGGGAGGGGAAGTCGTAGAGGGACCCCACCCGGTTCCGCGAATCCCTGCATATTCAGGGGGCCTTGCCTTTCCTTCACACCTCCTTCCTTAATCAGCGCGCGGGCCCCAACTTCCCTCGACGCGAACGGCCGCCCCGCCCCGCCTCAGTCGAAGGGCGTTTGCAGAAACAGATCCTCCACTAGACCGTGCAAAAGCTTTAGTTTGGCGACCAGACGAATAATTATTACACCCTAAATGTAAAGGGACGATTTTGTTCCTAAAAATGCAACGTGTTTTCGTGCACATCCAGACCGGATGCAAATTTGTTTCTTGTTAAATAAAACAAAAGCGTAGCTATCTCAACATTTCGTTTTGTAAACTTAAATTCGCTGTTTTGTAGGTGCCCCAGGAGGAGCTCGTACATTTTGTCTTACGCATACATAATGAGTATTATTTTCAAAAAATTAAATAATGAAAAGTATCGAGTAACGGCCCGGCCACGCCGAGATGCAAGTCACACGACTGAGCGGCCATAACAGACGCCCCCCCTGCCGCATTGGCGGCTTTAAACTCGTAAATTGGCTACGGCTGCCCCTGGCCACTGCTGCGGCGGCTACCGTGGTCTGAGCGCGTGTGAGTGTGTTTGTGAGTGGGTGAGTTTGTGCGTGCATGTGTGTGTGTGTGTGTATGTGTGTTCCGACTACCAAATCACCCCGCACGCCCGCCCGCACGGTGCGTGAATTAATTTTCGGCCGGGGCGCTGTTTTGCTCATCTCAGCATGCATCGCCACTCTGTCCTCCTACACTGCTGATCATCGAACCGGCCGGTGGGGGGCCGAGCGCCCCATAAACCACACACGCACACATCACACACACACACACACACACACACTCAACACACCGGACTGCCTGACTGTGGTCGCCAAAGAACGACTGATTTCTTTTTTGCCATTTTGCTGGATACTTTCTGGCCTACTTGAAACGGTATGAAACGGAAGTGTGGTAGAGATGGGCAAAACTTTTACAAACGTACGCTTCGTTTTGTAGGCACAACACTAAAAACTGTCAACTTTTCTCCAAATTCTAAACACAACCAGTCATGACATCTTTTGATGTTAAGACTTTCGTCTTTTTAACAGTAATAGGAATCTAAGAAATGTTTTATTTTATTTTCCCTGTTTGCTCTTCAATTTCTTGATTTGACCTCGTTTTCGTCTGTGTAGCGAAAAGAGCGGCAGTGCGGCGGAAGACGGAAACAGAGCTCCCGTTTGCTCCGGCGCCTTGCCCCCAATGCAGCCGGAGGCAGAGCACTACTGCCGGCAGGAGGGGCTGCCCCCGCCGACAGCTCGACTGCCCTAATTGTTTCTTCTTGACGGTATCGGCTCCTGTCAAGAGCTCGCCGCGCCCCTCCGGCTCGCCCAGGGCAACTCCGGGCCAGCAGCGCCGGGCGGGGCCCCGCACTACACCACCTCCATCACAGCAGCACAAGAAGCTCTTTTCATTAATTAAATTCGGGCGGTAATTGGTCCAGCCGGGCTGGTCCAGGAGGGGGACGGGCCGCCCCGCCCCCCGCTCTGCCGCATTCGCCCCCCTACCCCCCGCGGACAAGCAACCTTGCCATACCGACACAACTGCGTCTGCTCTAGGTCCGTACGATCACAATGATGTAATCCGCACTGTTAACGCCGTGGTCGCCTAGCATGCCTAAATGTTGGCAGTCCTTTTTGACTACCAAATGTTGGCCTCTTTGAATGCCAAATTTTGGCCCTCTTTTTAGAGGCTGCCAATTTCTGGCAGTCAAAAGGGAATGCCAACATTTTGGTATGCTAGGCGACCACGGCGTTAACAGTGCGATCATGCGGTCAGAATAATAAGGGAAACATTGCTAGGCTGGGTACAGGTGGCATAGTGGCGTCAAGTTGATTTCAACTTTTATAAAATGACTGTATTATTAAAAATCGCCAAGCTGTCATTCTTAACAAAATCTTTGCAATTGGGCGTTCAAAAATACGAGAAGGTGAAGTAACCGAGAAGAGGGGGGAGGGGAGGAAGGAAAACAGGTGGGGAGGCGGGATCAGGGACCTGCGAATGCGGATGATACCCAGTGGTATGAATGGAGGAGGCAAACATTCATAAGTTTGGCTGGGATGGTCCGTGCAGGTCACGTGTCCTGTCCACCTTGATCAATATTCAATGGCGATAGACTCGGCAGGGGGCAACCCCCCGCCCCTCTCCCCCCTCCCCAATCCGGGGGCATAACTTTGACGGAGAGCCACGCGAGGAACAGAAAACCTCAGGTGAATCTCTGACCGTGCAGAGGAGCTTCCTTCTCAGGACCGGAATCGCGGGGGCAAAATTGTGGTTCAATTCTGAATAATCTGAATTCGCACGTCTTATATTTCTAAATTAACCTATTAGGGTCGTTTGTATCAGACACTCAGCGGCGCAAGCAGCGCGTTAATTGTCACGGCGCATTTACGCTGCACTTCCACAGTAACCATCAGCACTGCAGTACAAGTACTACGCTGGAAAAACAAAGGTAGGACTCAAAGAGTTTCAATCCCTTTACAAAATCATTAAAAATTAGCACCCCTTCAAAGGCATTAACATCGATTAAAACTGTCCAAAGGTGCTAAATTTAATGCCCTTGGACAATTCCGTACCTACACAAAGCCATTAAAATTAAACACCCCAAAGAAGGCACCAAGTTCTACCTTTGTTTTGCCAGTGTAAGATTCGCAGTTAGCAAGAGTCAATATCATTCTTTCATATTGAAAGGCTTTTATGCATCTTGAACTCCGGCCACTTCCTGCCTCCACCTTGCTCACCTGACCGAATCTCGCCCCCCAACCCGGCCGTAACAACCGACCAATTCCCATTTGGTTACAGGCCTCTCAAAATACGTCTGTCGACAGCTGGTCGTGTCCGGGCGACAAGCGAAGTCGGGGAAACATACCGACAGCATGTAATGAAACTACAATCGATGCTGGCCGATTACACGCCGATATCGCCATCATGTCGGCCGATACCGTCAATGATATATCCACGGCGCGCGTATCGGGGCCCTCCGCTTGAAACCATCTCTGATTTCGGCCTGATTTCGGTTTTTGTCTTTTTGCTGGCTGCGTGCGCGGGGCATAACCACAGCACGACGGGGGTCCCAACAACCGCCCTCCCCACCCCCCACCCCCTCACAAAAAATGGGGGACAAGAATCGAACTGCATTTTGAAGTGATAGGAAACATCACAATATTTCTCAAAGGGAATTCTTTATTCACTAAGAAAATTTCCACTTCACGGTAGAGAAAAAGGCGCGACGCGTTTTAGTTTTGCTTTCTGCGGTTTTTTTTCTGTGGTGTCTGATCTTCAAATTTTTCGGTACTTTGTCTACATGACCAGTACGGTGTACGGGTAAACCCACATTTCAAACTGTCGAGCAGATAGGCGATCGTCACAGAAAGCGTAAAAATCCATATGTTTTGATGGCTCATTGCACGCCGTGACCTCGCGACACGCAGGCCCGCGAGGCTGCTTCACCCCACCCCGCCTCGCCTCCCCCCTTGCCCCGCACTAGCGCCACGCGAGGCAACTGCGGCCGAAGGGCGCGCGCGTTAGAGTGTGGAAGTGGGTGAAAGGGATAGATTCTGATCGGGCCGACCCCACCCCAGCTCCGCCCCGC
>NW_026267166.1:202804-204606 GCF_000697945.3 Frankliniella occidentalis
TTTGCGGACCGAAAACGGACTGATGCCGGACTAAACTTTTTCGTACGGGTATAGTAGGGCAGGGGGATGTTCAAATTTCGGAAAAAACAACCAACATGTCCAAAGTTAACAAACGCGCATGTTCGCATATTTCGCCAATCAGACGCACTGCGCCCAGCTATGGTTATCGGCCCCACCCGGGCCGCGACAGCGATCGGACAGCCAAAAGCCTAGTTAAGCATCTGTCCTACTCGAGGGTAATCGATGTAAACGACCCGACGCACACGCACACACACACTCGTGCGACGCGCTCTCCCGACCCGTGCAAGCGTCACAGCCAACAACAGATGTCGCCCCCGCCGCGCCCCACCCGCCCCCCGCCCGCGCGGTCGGACGTCGATACCGGACGGATCCGCCCGTGTGTGTGTGTAAGTGTGTGTGCGTGCGTGTGCGCGTGTGTGTGCGTGTAAGCCGGCGGCTGGGGGAGAAATGGAGACAGAGATCGATAAACAGAGATATTGGCGCAATTTATGGCAATAGGTGAGTGACTCTTTGGCCTCGGCGCGGGTCGGGTCGGGTCGGCTGCAAGCCGGCTGCTGCTGCCGGCCAGATGGCCGCGGCGTGGCTAGGCGTGGCGGCGGCATGACGTTTGACTGACACTGACACCTCTGCGCATGTAGAGCGGCCCCATAGCGCGTGCTCCCGCAGCACTGCATGCACTGCATGCGGGTGGAGTGGAGTGGGCCGGCGGGGCGCGCCGCTGTAGCGAGAGCTCTCGGGGGAGGATTGCAGCCGCCTCTAGCCGCCCCCGCCCCCGAAGCCCGCATTCAAGAGGCGGGGGCGGCCTTTGGCTTTTCAGATTCATAACGCTTCTTCTGGGCCGTAGAGAGGCCGCGCCACCTCCCCGCGGAGGCCCTGCTGCGGACCCTGTTGCTCTTGGTCCGCTGCGTGCTGTTATTCAAATACTGTGACGTCACATTCTACATAATGTTAACTGTGTCACATTATTTAGAATATCATATCATATTCGTTATCACCGTGACATAGGTACGACTCTTATGCATTGAAATCGTGAGGATGGCAGAACGATGCAGGGGTATGTCACGTTAAAGAATGTGACATGTTATTCTACAAAATGCGAAATAATGTGGCACAATTCACATAACGACCTCACTAAAGTCACATTCTTCCTCCCGCAGCTGTAGAAGCAGCCGCGGCGTTGGCGGCGCCCGCGGGGGTTTTCAACAAGGGTTTATAACGACGGGCGCAGGTCGGTGCATTGCTAATAATTGTTACCGCAAACAATTCTCGTCTGCGAAATGCACAGCGAGGCGCCAGAGGTCGTCGGACATTTTCGCGCCGGCATTAGCATAGCGAATGACGAGGAGTATGCAGGTGGGAGAGAGGCAGTCCCGTTGGCGGCAACGACTCAAGAGCAGGGGGAGGAGTGGCGGCGGTGGGGGGCGGCGGGGGGCAGCGCCGCGCTCAACAGGTGGGGGGCGTCCCCCGCGCCCCTCGCGAAGGTGCCGCGGCGGCGGCGGTGGTTGGTACGGTCTCTTTAAAGTTGGCGGGCGTGTCGTCAACCTTCTTACACCGCGCGACGGCGGCGGCGCACGTCCCTCCCCTCCCCCTCCACACCCCCAGCGGCCGCCATGACGGATGGACCGGGCCGAGTGCCGGGCACAAGTGCCGGGGTACATCACACATCCGGCATGTCAGCGCGCGCAGTTGGCACGGCAGTTTGCTCCTCGTTGGCAAGAGGCTCGCCCGCAACCATAAAGTACGCGATCTCCCTTTCCCCTTCTTTTGCCCCGCCCCCCCCC
>NW_026267166.1:212551-216560 GCF_000697945.3 Frankliniella occidentalis
CTCTCTCTCTCTCTCTCTCTCTCTCTCTCTCTCTCTCACACACACACACACCCTCCGTCACCCCGGTTTGAGTTCCACGATTATCGTGTCCGTGCCTCCCTAGCACAATGGGAGCGTTTAAATTTGACCCGCCCATTGCACGGTCATTGCAGCTCGTCTATTTCAACTCACCCACGCTCACCCATGTGCAGGGGAAGCGGTCACAGACAGTTGAAGCACTGCAGGAATCTCTACTACGCAGCTGTAACCAATAAAAACATAGCCTTGGAAGTATCTATCTATCCAATACAATCTAATACAATATTGGTCGTTGTTTGTTCCTACATGACAAAGAAATGGCGTTCAACGTTATCATGTCTTGAATGGATTTTAAGGGTCTGGGTTGCGCAGGTTATTGTACATTGCCCGCCAACTGAATGCACTCACCGACGTGACCTGCAGCCCGGACTTGGGCACGTTTACGCCCTCCCGTTTCCCATCCCGGTTCCCAAAGCTCAAAGCGGGTGCCGTGGGGCTCTATGCACCCGACTGGAAAACTACAGGGAGTGAGAGAGGGGGAAGGGCGGGTGGGGGATGGCGAATAGAGGCCCCCCCATGGAGTGGGAGGGGGTGATCAGGGGCTCCTAAATCACTATGCAGATGGCATGCACTGCGGAGCGGAAATCTGGGTCCCACCCGAGTCCCGAGCGCCGCCACGCAACGCCCCGCCGCCGCGCCGCTCCGCCCTTCCCCTCTTCAGGTGGTGGCTCGAGCAACCCCCCGGCCGTTATCACACGGAGAGACGCCTTGTTCACATTTCCCACAAGAGTATTAATTTCGGTCTGCCAGAGCAAGCGGTACACACACATATACACAAGAAGTATAGCTGCGAAAAGGGTGTCATTCATTTTGCTGAGAATGCTTGCTAAGCGGGGCAGTCGCCCGTTCCTCCTCCTGCTCCTCCTCCTCCTTTAGTCGACAGTGCGAGGTGTCGCCGAATGACGCGGTAATTGCCGTCTCTAATAGCAGAGCGTTGGCGCGTCGTCTGCATTCCCTCATGCCATGTCATTGGCCGGGTCGGGTCGGACCGGGACTCGAGAGGGGCCTAACTGCATGCCGAGCCTTTTCGGCAGCGGCACCCTCACTGGGGGAGGGGGCAAAGGGGCCCCCGCTAGTCAGGATGACTTAAATTTCAACCTCAAATAAGGTTATCGATTGTCACGACCTCACGACGCATGCAGAGAGCGAATATGGCGCCAACTTTTACAAATAAATAAGTCCAAAGCCCCCCACTTCTTCGCCCTCTGCCGCTGAAAACTGCGTAATAACGCAGGTCGATCACTAGATGATAACACGGTGCACATTTCAGTAATTGTGGTTTTCTAAACGAGCCCTAAAATTTAATTTTTGAGCACCATTAAATTTCCGATCGAACGAGCCTACATGTGAAAGGGTTTCGAACACAGGTTCTCTAACACGTCTTATTCCGTGTTATTCTTTGAACTCCGAACCCTATCACATGTAGGCTTGTTTGATCGAAAGTTTCGCGGGAAATCCGATAGTGCTTTCAAAAATTAAATCTCAGAGCACGTTCAGAAAATATTCTACAAAAACTGAAATGTGCACCGCGTTATCATCTAGTGATCGACATGCGTCATTACGCAGTTTTCAGTGTGGAAAAGACAGTCTAGGGGACTGTCTAACAAACAAAAATCAATCATTGTCAAGGTGTTTTAGATTTAGCCTAGGCCTATTTTCCTAGTCGCAACTATCCTTTCTCTGTGGTGTAGAATGCGCGTGACGCCTGGTTTGTCGGCCGCGGTACGCCGCGACGCACACGCCCGCCCGCCCGCCCGGGCAGGAGGGTGAAATATTGGTCTGATTGATTGATTGATGCGCGTTTTGGAGCGCTATCAAATTTTGTCACGCATGTTTGTCGTGTTTGTAAATGCGCGCGCGGGCGGCGCGGCCGTTCCTCGCGTGCCGCCCCAGCCCTGTGGCGTGACGCACGCGTGACCCTGTGACGACTCCAGGATTACAACGTTCCGTTCTGTCACGAAAAGTGGTGCTTGTGTGTGTGTGTGTCTGTGTATGTGTGTTGTGGGGCGCGGCCGGATCGGGTTGTTGGTATTGCAGGGGACGAACCGACGAATGAGTTCCAGGAATCGAAGAGGAGAGGGGCCTTTCGAACGCTTTGCATTTCATCAATGGGTAAATATTTGCGTCGTTCTTTCTTATTTTTCTCATTTTGATCTCGTACACTGTGAAACACTCCTGGTAGAGAAAGTTTCGGTTTCGAACTGGCCAGCGCACGGTCTGACCTTGGTCGAAGTCGTTTTGGAAAAGCTAGCAGATGAGGTTGTTGTGGGACGTCTGCACCCAGAAAATAAGTTTCCATGAAAAAAAAAAACCATAACGACATTTTCCCCTTGTTCCAAAGAAAGTTCCTTCTTCATTTAACGAAATCAAAAAGTCCGTAAGTCAAAATTTCTTTCCACAAAAAATGTAGATTTTTTCGGTTGGCTGAGTGGAAGGGAAGTCTTTTCATCCAGGGATCAAATTTTGGCGTCGATCCGTATGTTTTGCTGTTTATCTGTAATCACGATAACTCAGCGAGAACGGATTGAGAGGTGCCTGATACCTGAAGTTTTCAGATTAAGTTTATACCATAAAAAGTCAGAACTGTATTGATTTTGAGTCCTCTAGCTCAAAAATTGGCTGAGAACGAGCAACTTAAGAAGCACTCGGGAAGAATTGCGAATTTTTACAACATGTTTTATGGTTTTCCAACCCGTCAAAGTGGAACGTGAAGGACAACAATTTCGTCCGTTTGGCTCACTATTTCTAAGCGTTTAGGCGCTAGAGGGAACTTCCCTCACAGAAATTATTTTTGACTCTCTCCGTTAGGGGGATTTGTTAAATTAAATCCCTGTGGACTAAAATTTGTGACCTGAGACCCAAGGCCCAAGGCCTCTCTACGACTCTGCCTTTTGCCCGACTCGGGTGTACGAGCCGCAGGCCTGTATGCCAGTGTTTCGTAAGATATCGCGAAGCCTGTTACGCGAGACGTGGTCTAGCGTACATCAACCAAGCAGGTTTTGTTTATTTACGGTCAATTTTCTTTGTCGAAGGCTAATTACAAGGAAATTTCCTTGTTTTAAGGAAACGATTTTCTATGTGTGCTCCGGCCGATGGATATCGCCGCGATTTGAGAGGCCGCGTGTCACTGCTTGTAGAGCACGCGGTCTTTATCGAGCAATTACCCGACACTGGCGGGGCGGGGCAAGCAGTGGCCGGGCGTGGCGCACTGACGCACTGCTCCGGACATCTCCAGGACGCGGAGGTACGAGGAAGGTGTTACACCCTGAGGTACGAGGCCGGCTGCCTGATAAGCGCCCGTTCTCTGTGGCTATCATCACCACCCGTGTGCTCGGACTGGGCGGTTAGGCAGGCAGTGCGGGGAGCAACCTTATTGCTGGATATGACTCTCCCCACATCCTCGCAACACTTGTCTTGCTGTTGATTCCCTACCCGACCTGACGCGAGGCAGCAGGCCTGCACGTGTGTGTGAGTCGATGTGTGTGCGCGCGCGCGTGCGTGTGTGTGTGTGTGTGTTCGCATTTTACGGCGTCGTTTGCGGCCCCTATGCTGCCTCGCCGTATGCAAATGATATATTCCCATACACCTCATATCTGCTCCACAGTGCGGTGCGGCGGCAGCGTCGTATTTCACGTGCAAACATTGCCCGCCCTGCTGCGCCCGGCCCGGGGCCCGGCCCGCGGGTTTGGCAGCCCTGTCTCGGGGGCGCCGCGAATGGCGGCCAACTACTAGGCCCTTCATCTGCTCCGTCCCTCGGGCTTCCATCGCACACTAAACTGGCATTTGAAGCGATCCATCACAGCCGTGATTTGCTAATTTTAGGCGTCGTGAACTGAACTTGATGAAGCTGCTGCGGCTGCTGCGGACGGCCGCACCGGACTTCAGAAATCTGCGCACCGCAGCTGCCTCCAATGCCTCTTCGCCCCCCCCC
>NW_026267166.1:216610-220766 GCF_000697945.3 Frankliniella occidentalis
CTCTCTCTCTCTCTCTCTCTCTCTCTCTCTCTCTCTGTTCCCTCTCCCGAATGCCCGGGCCGGCCGACGATAACCGCTGGCAGAACCCCTGCCTTCCTCTGCCCCGCGCGCTGCTCACCTGCAGGGAAAGAGATTCAGCGAAAAATAAAGAATTGAAACGAGGCAAAAGATTCCCTCGAATCGGAGTCAAATTGGTGCTTGAGCACATTTCGGTGAGCCCGTTCCGAATATAATAAGCATGAATATCAAGCAGCTGCTCGGCCCAGCCCGTATTTCAGTCAGCTCCGCTAATGTTATTCAATAGAACTGGTTGGGTCGCGGCCGTCCGTCCCCTGGTCGCCTTTGCCAGGTATTCCCGCCCACTCAAGTCCGTCACCGAAATGCAAACAGACTCGCCTTCATTTGAGGCGTTGTGCCCTGATCGGAGCGCACAGCAACGACACACACACTACAGCTCTACTCTCCCGGCCCCGGCCCAGTCCAGTCGTACACACGAATGAGTCACGAATAGAAATAGTTGGCCCGCATGACCCATAATTCTATTAGGCCCTAAATGTTGAGCACACGTGTAATCCCGCAGCGGGGCGCCGCCGTTAGTCACGTATGGCCCCGTGAAGCGCGCGGCAGATACAGCTCTCCTCTACGGAGCAATCACTGCTCGCTGGCGCCCCGGCCGCAGCCCTGGCGCCCACATTCCAAGAAACTGAGTCATTGTATGGGGGAGGGGTGGAGGGGCCACGCTATCACGCTCGTGTGATATACACGACGATTAGTTAGGGACAGGAATATACGCCGGGTGGTAAAAATAACAAGAACGAACGAGTTTAGTCAGAGTGTGCCTTTAAAAAGATAGGGCAAGGGACGGTGTGATGAGCCATTTGTCCGCCTGCTTTGCTTAGGCGCGCGCTCGGCTCGGCGGGGTGCAAGGGATATTAGCCTGGACTAATTTACGTACAATGCTCGTCGTGGGCGCCAGTCGAATAGCAATACGATAAATGAGGTGACCTTCTTCCTTTTGCATTTTGCCTCCGCTGCGTTTTGTGAGGCCACTAGTGCTGACCGGTACCGGTGGCGTACAGATACAGGAGAGAATGACTCATTGCCAATGGATGACGATGACACCCAGACAGGTGAACGTACTGAATATGCAATTTTAGGGTATATAATGTATGCTGGTTTGCCATACTGTTGCCCTTGTAAGAATTTGCTAATGCATTCTACAGTTGCAAATTTGTTCCCCCAATGTGATCCCAGGCAAATTAGAGAGGCTCCTTTCTGCCAATGACCTCCTCTTGCGAATGATTATTTTGGTGAGTCAGTGTGGTCAAGGTGAAATACAAGACTCGGCTGCGTCGTTTGATTTAAATATATTTCAATTTAATTTGAATTTTAATAAAGTGGACGATCATAAAGACAATATTATAGGATAATAATTAAGTCTATATTCACACATAAATCTATTATGTACAAAGGAATCCCACAAATGTACACTTAAAACAGCATTGTTACAGCATACGCTTGTATTTAAAATGAAACACATCTTTGAATTTAACTAGTTTGATTGCCTGATATAAAACAAGGTTATACCCTAAAATATTGAGAAAAAACAAAAACAATAACGAAATAAATCAAGGCAAAGAACCAAAAATTTGCAAACATCGCACCTAACAGTTCTAAAGTAACTAAATCCGGTGCTTTCCCTGATTGTGAGGATTTACTTGGTAAAATTATATAATTTGCGCGAAATTTAAATCCAAACTTCCTTGGCACATTCGTTTTTCCTTTTTTTTCCTTACAAGAAGATCAAAAATTTTAATGGCGCTCGTGTTTAGTCAGTGGAAAGCACTCAAGGTGGCTAAACAAATAGTTCACATTTTTCTTTGAGTGTATCATATAACACAACAAATTCAAATTTTGAATGGTGCTTATAGGTATGCGAGAAAGATGTGCGTTTCATAGAAAAAAGGTCAACAAAACATAAATATGTCGCAACAATACAAGCGAAATGCCTGTATAAAGCGCATAGGGCGTATCCCGAGGTCAACAGAATGGTAAATTGCCCCTTAAAATATCTAAAAATTACAACGAAAGATACAATTTATTCTTTTGTTTTATCACAGATATAAATAAATGCGGCACTTTTTATACAAAATAATGTACACAGTTTTACAGTAGTATACATTATAAGCGTCCTGAAGTTAAGATTCGTATAATAATGCCTTAAATTGTCTAACAAAATTGCAACGTGTCCTCTCACCAAACACCAACTACGCTATCAAATCCAACTTCAATGACCTAAAGCCCTGAATAGAGTCCTTGACAACAGGAAGATGCTGTAAACAACCTCAAAAGCGGTAGAGAAATGAAAATAAAGACTGGTCTAAACATTACAACAATTTATCAAGTGAAGAGATGCGAGGTACTCCTTTCCGATCCTCAAAAGAAACTTAAATAAAACCAACATTGGTAAATCCTTTTTTTCCCTAATTCAAACATTATCATAGTTTGAAGATGTCAGCACAGTGAAAAGATGAGTAATGTACCCGATCATTTTCAGGAAAAGAAGCTTTTTGTTTGTACCATGTTTAATTTAGTTTAGTCTTCACTTGCCTCTGTATCAAAATATATCGCATCTACACGACTCAATAACCAACTTTTGGGTCCAAACTCGGCACTTTCACAAGCAAAGCGTCCTTTTTCTTTGTACTGTAGACGAACTGCTCGTACGGGCAGCACCACGAGATGAGGCGTCCTCACTCTTCGCCTCTTCCTTCGACCGATAGCAGCAGCAGCAGCACAGCTTGGTGGCCGCGCGACCCCACCACACGAGGCAGGCGAGGGCAACACAGTCAACTGATGTGGGCACACGGCTGCACTAGACAGTCTGCGGAGCACGGCCTCTCCAGCTCGGACGCTCCGAGGATGCCATGGTCCGCGTCATGCTCCAGTCCGGTGGTAAGAGAAGCGGATCCGGCGGTGTACGCGCGTCGGCCGCCGTCTGGTCTGCAACAGAAAGAAATAACAGAAAGGTTAGAACTCAGGGCGACTATAACAAGCTTCCCAAACAGCAGCACCATACTGCTCCGCAACACAAAACACTATTGCACATAATATGTGAAGTGGCCGCCGCTGCCAGGGGCCCGGCCAGAGGCACATATACGAACGCGATTGCATCCCAGTAAAAATTAAACCCCGCGCGCCTGTTCCGAGAGAACAATACAAGCGAACGGAACGAAGCAGAACGGGACAGGCCGGGCAAGCGGGCAGGCCAGGCCAGGTCGTGGACGACGCAAAACGAGCAAGAGCTGCACCGAGTGCATTATTGTATTCCTTCGTGTGGACGAAGAGGGGATAGGGGGTGAGAGGGAGGGAGGGAGAGAGAGAGAGAGAGAGAGAGACGATTTCCCGGCTCCTTCGACCAAGACGGTGGCGGCGACGACGATGGTTTCTGCAGCAGCTGTTGCTGCAGCGGTACGGCTTGGTGTGAAATTCAATTATCCACTCCACGGCAATTGCAGAGGCAGCAGAGCCGGCAGCAACAGCACCCTGCACGGCAGCAGGAGGACCAGCAGCGGGCTGGCCATGCAGAGCGGCGCGCGGCCGAGGCGTGGCGGGGGCCCGCCTAGAGCCGTCCAGCACGGCGCCCGAGCGACTGCAGGTAGGCAACCCGCTGCGCGCGGCTGCTCGGCGGAGGGGCCTACGCCGAGCCCGACCAACGATGCCAGATGATGACGGGCCCGACGCTAACGTGCACGCACACACACTTACACACAAACACACACACACGCACGCACCCACAAGCGCGCACGGCGCTACGAGGAGGGAGGGGGCCCAAAGACAACCTGGAGGTTACCTGCTCATTCACCGATTGAAATCTCGCACCATTTGTCAGTGTCGTCGTAAGGGAAGAAGAGGAAAAGGGGAGAAAAGAGGGAGGGGGAGCGGGATGAGGAGAGGTAAGGAAGAGCGAGGCAGGGGCAGCACCCAGCGGCTCCGCAGGGTCCGACCGGGACGAAACAATGTAAATAAAGCGACACGAATTAAAAATATATAAACATTGCTGAGGTGGGGTATCGAAGAGCAAAGAAGGCAAACGAGAGGGAGAGAAAGAGACTGACGACCGAGGGAGGACGGGTGAGAGAGAGAGAGAGAGAGA
>NW_026267166.1:225046-229877 GCF_000697945.3 Frankliniella occidentalis
GGGGGCGGACGGGGGGTGGGGGCGGGGAGAGCGGCGCCAGGGCGGCCGTGCCGGGCGGCCCGCCGGGGCTCACAGCCAGGATGCAGCGGAGGACACGCCGCTAGACGGGCGACACGAACCCGCCGCCCATTGTTGGTGAACTGGAACAATATGAATGCAACAATTAGATGTTATCCATTTCGAAATAATGGAACGATGAATGAACAAGGTTGGGCCGGGCGGGGCGGGCAGTATGAATGGACATAGGAGTGCGCCGGCGTGGCCGTGCGCCCCTCTCGCGGCTGGCCGTGCAAAAGGGGCGCTGTCCCTTTAACATTCCCCGGCTCATGTCATTAACGGGCAGCACACGGACGGGACAGGAGGACGGGGCGGGCGGCGCGCGGCGGCAGCGAGGCCATTCCAACAGCTTGTTCTACTAATAAATTTATTTGTATCGCCGCGGAGAAATCTGTTGAGACGTTTGGGGCTCGCGTGCGAGTGTGCGTGAGCGCGTGCGTGCGAGCGTGTGTGTGAGTGACTGTGTGTGTGTCGCGCCTCGCGTGGTCCACGGCGGCCTAATAAATGCTGGCCGTCAGGCACGTGCGGGAGAGCGACAGAGACAGAAGGCGAGAAACAGAATCCGGACGGGAATATCGATCCTTTAGAACGCTACTAAAGCCGGTTATCTAAACGTCCTAATCGTTAGTGGGTGAGAAATGGAGGAGGGGCGGGGGTCGGGTTTAATTAGATGTAAACTGAGCGTACCTTTTGTAAAAGGGCTTAAATGCGGTGCTCTCGTTGGGACTAGGCGTGGCTCCGGTATTGCCATTCATCATATGGTGCTGCTGTTGCTGCTGCATCTGGTGTTGATGCTGCTGCTGGTGGTAGGGCGACACCGTGCCCTCGTCCCCCGAGTTCATCGGCGACCTCTCTTTGACGGGGGACATCTCCTGCATCTGAGGTTGCTGCTGCATCTGCTGTAGGTGGGACTGCTGGTGCTGCTGCATTTGGTGGTGCTGTTGCTGCTGTTGTTGCTGCTGCTGCTGCGGATGCTGTTGTAACCTATTGTAGTTGTTGGGACTGGTGGCCTGCATGTAGTGCTGCTGCTGCTGTTGCTGCTGCTGCGGGTAGGGGGGCCCTTGCTGGGCCTGTAGGTTGCCCTGCAGGTTGCCCTGGAAGCAGTTGAGGTTGCCAGCAACGCTCGGCAGCTTCAGGTTGGGCGGTGTCTGCGGCGGCGTGTCCGTCTGAACCTCCGGGAAGCCGGGGCCTCCCCCGCAAGGTCCGCCGCCGAGGGCGCCGGGGTGGCCGCCCCCGCTGTAGGAGCCGCCGCCGAAGAAGCCTCCGCCGCCGGGACCGCCGCCGCCACCGCCGCCGTACCGGGAGTAGGGCGCGGGGGCGGCCGCCGACGGCGACATGGAGGCCGACGGCAGCGCGAACCCGTTCATGCCCATGCCGCCCATGCCGGGCCCGCCGCCGCCGCACGAGGGCGGCCAGGGCTGACCGCTGCCGGGGGGCGGCGGGGGCGGCGTCTTGCAGGCGGCCGTGTCCGCCAGCGACCATATCTTGGGCTTGGTCGCGGGCAGCGGGACGCCCGGCTCGTCCTTGAGCATGAGGCCGGGCAGGCCCTGGTGCAGCGGGTGGTGGTACGGGTGCTGCATGTGGTACTTCCTCTCGTCCAGCTCGTCCATGTCGTCCTCGTCGTCGTCGAGCTCCAGCTTATTCTGCTCCGACTTGACCATGTGCATGCCGTCTGCAACACACGACCAGAGTAACCTCAGTGCATAATGTACTACAGTCGTTTCCGAACCCCCGCCGCGCTGCCGCGCCCCGACCGGGACCGAGAGGGGGAGTGCGGAGGCCCAGCGCGGGGCCAGACCCCAGCAGCAACAAGGCCAAATACGAGGCCATAAAAATCTTGCCAACCCGGAATGCAAATTTTAAGTGGGGCCCGGAAGGGGAAATCCGCTGTGGTCGCCGACTGTTAAACTAAGTCTCGGTTTCGGTTTTCCTGCGCGGACGGCGGCGCTGCGTTGCGATTCCGAGGGGCACCAAGGGGCGACCGGCGCCGAGGGGCACTGCGCCCGCCCGCGGCCCGCCCCGCTCGGCCACTCTTCCTCCTCCGTTTATTGCCTTTTCCTCCGGAGCGCCGCCGCCGCCGCCCTGGCCGAGGCGGGGTGGGGTGGGGTGGGCGGCGTCGGGAGGGGCGGCGGCGAAGCGACCGGAAATGCGGTGGCGAGGCACACTTCCAAGAGGTTGTTCGGACATCGCGCCGATGGGGCGGTTCCGATCGCCGTGGTGGTGCCACTCAGCGCAAAACCACCCCTCTCGACCACTCCGCCTCCCCCCGCCCCCCGACCCGCCACGCCGTGCCTCCGCCAGTCGCTAAATTTTACAATGGTCATTCTTTTCGAGGGGAGAATGGCCTGTTCCGGGGCTGGGAATGGACTGGGCCCACTCGGCTCCGGGGGGTGAAACAGATTTCGGGTCTTGGCAGCCGGGCGGGCCTTGGGGCTCTGCTCTGGCAGCACGCACGTCGCGCAGCGTCGCACGATGAAAGGGATGGAAAGCAGCCGCACGGAAAGGGAGGGAGGGAGGGAGGAGGGGGAAGGCGTGGGAGCCAAGGGGGTGAGAGCGACGGAAAGGGCAGAGGGATAAGCCCGTCAACGAGCGGGAGAGCGAGTGAGAGAGAGAGGAGGGAGAGAGAGCAGGAGAGATTGGGGCGCTCGGGGAGGGAAGGGGTGCGCAGGCGGCGGCGCGAGAAGGGGTGAATATGCTACAAAGTGTTGAAGCAGTGATGTATCATGGAAGAGGGTGGTGGGGCGGGCCTGCTGGCTGCGCTGGGGTAGATCCTATTGACGGGGCAAGAAGGAGAGGAAAGGGAGCAGTTTACTTTTATTTTTATTCAATTCAATGGCGAATTGTGTGTTATGTTGGCTTTTTCCGCGGCGGTAGCGGCTTTTCTTGGCGTCGCGGGCCGCGTCGCGCGACTCCCCCTATTCAAGCGGCTCCTTTCCCCCTACCTGACCTAGTCGAGCGGTGTGCAGCGAGTGAGAAAATGATTTGCTTCACCGTCGTGCCCCGACTTGTATCCCGGCAGGAGTTATTTCCTTGTGTACTGAAAACATTCAAACGCTTTCGCGCCAATTCTTGTGTAAATATACTCAAACGCAATGCGGGATTGAGCCTGCCTCCACAAACTTGGCTCACTCTGCCCCTCGAGTCCCTCATTCAGCCCACTCCTCATTCCCCCCTCCTCTCGACTCATCCACCCACCTCGGCGTAATTAACATTTGCGTTTGGGGTGACGGTAATCCTCAACTCGATAATCCTCGCCAGCCGACTTTTACACCAATAGTGAGACGGCCGGGCGGGGCGGTGGGTCGGGAGCACCTAATGATTAAATGAGCCCAGGAACGAACGCCTCCCCTCCTTCCTCGGCGGGGTGCGGCCCGCGCGGCTGGCGGGGCTGGGCGCCAACCCCTCCCGCCTGGCGCTAAATGGCTGCTGTTTGGTAAGAGGAGCTTAAGTAACGGCTCCGGGCGGGCTCCGGGCGGGCTCCGGGAGGGTCCGCAGTCTGAGTGATTTCATTAGGGACCCATAATACACCCGCACCTTGGAGTGCGGCCTCACCAACCACCGCCCGGCCCGGGGGCCGCCCTCCTCGGGGCAGCTCCGTGTGCGCCGTCCTCGGCACCGTCCCACACGACCTTGACGGACGGACGACGTCCTTCACACCCATGACCTTGATGACGTCCTTGACGCCCGCCGATATGTCTGCTCGCGCTGGATAACATCGGCGGCACGCGCCCGAGCTGCCGCCTGGCCCGAGCACGATAAGGAGAATAGAGTACTCGTCAAGCGGGCGATAGGAGAGCAAGGCAGGAGGGAAAGAGTTAGCACGAGTTTTGGGCTCGGCCTTCCTTCTGCCCCGCGGCGCGGCCGTGGAGGGAGGGAGACGGGGTGCGGGCGAGAAAGGCGGGGGCGCGCGGCAGGGGTTGGAGCCGAGGGGTTGGTCCCGCGGGGGGTCGGGTCGGAGGCCGCTTATTTCAATAAGCGCTCGTTTTTTTCTTTTCAGAACACTAACCGGCCCCTCCCCCCCCCCCCTTCCTATGGCCCAGCGGGCCCGCCTGGCTCTCCGCCGGCCGTTTGTGTGCTTTTCGCTGCCGCGAGGAAACACGACTGCAGATCCCTATCTGTTTCATTCCGTTTCCGATGAATTATGACTGCACGCTTTTAGGGCTGAATCGTTTTTACGGGCGAAGGCATGAGGCATATCGTGAGGATCCCCCCCCCCTTCCCCCCTTTCACCTTCTCTTCCCCTGACCACGTCGGAGCTACGTCACATCCACATCCCCCATGTCCGAGAAACAGAAGTCCGCCCTAAAACTCGAAACTAAACGGTTACAGAGCGACCGCGGAGGCGCGACCTCGCGGCAGCAGCCGGGGGGACCTCTCCAATGGCGGCCGCATGGGGGGCCCGACTTGTTGATGACTAACAACGGCCAATCGCGGGGCGGCGCGGCTCCCAGACGCCTTTCTCAGCCCCCCTCCCCCACGAAAATACAAACAGAGAACGGAGGAGGGGGAGTAGAGGCCATGCGGCGGAGGAAAAGAAGTGGGAAACATACAACAGGGGGGTCGGGAGGCGGCACCAACGACGCCACAGCGCTGGCAGCCGAGCGCCCTCGCGTCCCCGGCGCCGCCAAGAGCCCCGCGGGTCCGGGTACTCAGCTGCAGCCCAGCGCGCTCAGCGCAAAATAATCGTGCAAAAAAGAGACCGAGGGAAAAACGGTAGAGTGACGAGTTGAGAGCCATAAGGGAAGTGCCGATGCTGCTGCTAAGAAAGCTGGGG
>NW_026267166.1:229927-232923 GCF_000697945.3 Frankliniella occidentalis
GAGAGAGAGAGAGAGAGAGAGAGAGAGAGAGAGAGAGAGAGAGAGAGAGAATGAAAGAGAGCGGGACAAAAGACAAAGAGGCCAGAGCAGCGCGGAGAGAGAATAATAAAAAGAAGTAAATGAAAGGTGAAGATAAAAGTGGTGTTAAAAGAGAGGGTCGGCCGGACACCGGCCGGTGTGCCGGTTGTGCCGGGGCTGGGCGCACCAGTGCGGGGGGACCCGGCGGGACCCGGCGGGACGGGGACGAGACGGTCGGGCCTCGTTAGGGACCCAACCGGCCCCCGGACCCGTCCCGTCCCCGCGCCAGCAGCGGAAGTGGTTCTTTACGTTGGTCACCGAGCGGGCCTGGCGGGCCACGCCACCAGCGCTGGCGGGCGAGAGGGGGGACGCACTGAAAAAAAAATACTGTGGTGCTAAGGACAGCTGTAACACCCCCAAGAACATTTTGCTCTTGGATCGGCTTCAAGAACATGCGTTCTTGGAGCCTGTTCTTGGGCTATGTCGTTGGGTCTATAGACCGGACGTCCCTGGGGCAGTGACATGTGTCTTTGGGGTGAGCCATTCTTGTAGTTAGTTGAAATACGGACGTGCTTTCGAACTTGTCGTTGATTTCAGTACAGTGATTTCTAATATTTTTTTTCTATTTAGTATCAGAGATCCAGAATAATATAAGCATTTAATTTGGATGGCGGCAATCAATAGATGCATGGCGGGAGCCAGCGCAAGTTGGGCACTCTCTGACATGCTGTCAGTGGGCGACGATTTGTCCCCAAGTGCCAAAAATTCAGCCACACGTGCACTCCTAAATGACAGGAATAAGCGCGCGCGTCAGAGGCGTTCGTAAGCGGAGCGTCTGAGCAAGACAAGTAGTGGAGACCACGACGAAAGTGATCAGCGAGAGCTAATGCTGAATGCCATCTAGCGGCGTCTTCGGAACCTGGCCAATCTTACAACATGGAGCCACGCACTGTCTGCCGCCAGGGGAAGCACCATCGTGCGTCTCGGGCAGCGACACACTGTCCTTGGTCTACCGGCTTCTGTCATTGGTCTAACGTCAACCACCTACGACAAGCCACAGCAACACGCCTGTCCTTAGCACCACAGTATTTTTTTTTCAGTGCGGGACAGGAGGGCGCAGTTCACGCCCTTCACCGCACCAAAAGGACACTCACACACACACACGGCCACGCCAAGCCCCTCCCGCCGCGACCTCTGATCACCTGTTGTTCGCCCGGGCAACCTCTGACCGCGCTCCGCCATCCGCGCGCCTCTTATTGAAATCACTTCAAGTGCATTGTGCTATACGAAAAGGGGCACCCTAAGTGCGCCTTGAATCCCGAGCGGGCGCGGCAGCCGGGCCGGAGCCCGGGCTCTCGTCCCGATAAACCAAACGAGCTTGCACACCACACCGGCACACCGGGGTCCGGTCGGCAGGGTCCGGTCCGATCCGTGCGCGCGAATGTGGCCGGGGGTCGTCGCGTGCAAAGTGTGCGCGGCCCACCGACCGGGCCCACCTGGAGGAAGCGGAGGCGGAGGAGGAGGTGAAGGAGGACACCTGCTGCACCCGAGCCGCCGTAAATTGCGCCCCATTTACATAACTTTTATTTCGTTTCGTGCCCCGCTGCAGTGCCGCACTCCATCCAGTCAGATTAGGTGTGTGTGTGTGTGTGTGCAATAATAATGGCAGTATACATCCAAACACCTGAATTCCCCGACCGGTAAGTAGCTTTTAATTGAGAGCGCGCGGACTTTTTCGTGTCGGTCATTTGTTTTGGAATGGAAAGGGATACAAAAATAATAACAACTTGAAAATGATAGTGAGATGCTCGCCTACATCGGTGGGGGGCTGATCCGACCAGGCGCCATAGGCGCGCGAGGCCGGGCAGTTTGCGTGACACGTTGGAGCAGCCCGCCGAGCGGCTACTGCAGCATGGGGTCCTCCAGGGTGTCGGACAGGTTAGCGACAAAACACGACGGTCTAGTCGCGCCCGCGGGTCTCCGCCGCCCGGGCCGCCGGGCAACAAGAAGGATTTATGCGGCGGGGATAAGTTTTAAGGCTCGTGTCTCGCGGGTGAGGTATGCGCGGAGCCCGCGATATCCAAGCAGGCCGGCCTGCGAGCGGGGCGCCGGGGATTTATTAGGTAGAAATAGTAAATATTACACAGCAGCGAGGGACTCGCGCTGCTGATGGGCGTGCGGGCCGGCCCTGACCGGATGCGGAGAGTGGGGGAGAAAACAGAAAATGAATGGAAAGGAATGAATGGGGAAGGGAGCTGGCCGAGGTGGGGCCCCCCGACCGGGCCGCCCCGGAGGAGGATACCCATCCCAACGCAAATCAGGTTTCGTTTCGCCGTCCCGAGTGCGCGCGCGCCCCCCGCAACACAGCTCCCCGCCCGCCAGCCCGCAGCGGATGCTGCCCCGATAACATCTCTACTTTCTGGTGACCACTCTGAACGACGCTCTCCTCCAGGGGCAGAGACGGCGAGAAGAGAAGCAGCGCGAATACCTTTCAGTTTAAAACAGAGTTTAAGAGGCCACACAAAAAACCATTTTGAATGGAACTTCGTCGTCCTTCGATGCCTTTCTAGGAGTGTATACAGCATATAGTGGAGCCTAGGCCGGCAGGCAGGCGAGGTGGTCGCGCCTTATCAGATGACTCCCCCCCTAATTGGCTGATCCTTGCCTCCTCTCGTGGGGCGGCGTGGCGTGGCGCGGTGTGGCGCAGGAGGAGATTGTGAGTCGCGTCGCACCTCCGCCTCCGACACCTCCACCGCGGCGGGCAGCAGCGATGGCGTGCAGCAGCAGCAGCAGCCGCAGCCGCACACTCAAGGACACCAACGAGGCATAGGACAGCACCCCAGCGAGCGAGCACGCGGGAGCAGCGAGAGCTAGAGAGCGAGGCGATGCGGGGCCCCCGAATATTTGGGAAGAAAGAACAGCCCCATGCATCACCACTCCGTTCCACTCCACTCCGGGCGGGGCGGGGCGGGGCGGGG
>NW_026267166.1:239535-242443 GCF_000697945.3 Frankliniella occidentalis
GAGAGAGAGGGGGAGAGAGAGGGAGAGAGAGGGAGAGAGACGGAGAGAGACGGGGAGAGAGGGAGAGAGAGAGAGAATGAGAGAGAGGGAGAGGGAGAGAGAGAGGCTAGAAACTCTCTGGTGCGAGGGGTGTGCTGGGCCGCCGTGCTGGGCGAGGCGAGGGGTTGGCGCCGCGCTGCTCGAGATCGCGCCCGCCCGATACGGGGCGACTCGCTAAACGGCTTTATTCTCCAGCGGATTACCCGGCGGCCCCGCCCCGCCCCGCCGCGTCAGCTGCATTACGTCATTCCAGAGTCATCATTGCTCCTTCACGACGAGGACTATCTTTCTCCTCCTCGCCCTGCTGCGCGTCGGTACACGGGGTAACTTGCGCGCAGTCCAGGCCCAGGCCCGCCCCGCCCCGCCCCCGCGACCTCGAGTGTTTGCCGTCGTCGGCAGCGCGTCGTCGTCGTCGTCGCTGCCGCTTTTTCCCCTCCGTCCGTAATTAAGTGAATCTTGTGCTTCCCCAGGAGGAGAAGGAGGAAGGGTTGCCGCGGGTCAACACTCATCGCCGGGGGAGAGGGACGCGGGGGCGGCGAGCGAGGAGGAGGAAGGGGGAGGACTCGGGGGCGGCGCCGACACGCCCATCGCCCACACCTGCGTCCCGGTGACGCTCCCGCCGCCCTAATGGAGCTATTCCCGTCGGCCTGGGCCTGGACCTGGCCTGGCCCGGCACGCGCGCGGCTGTTCAAATTAATAACGCCGCCTCCACTGTAAAGGCTCATCGCTGCTAGTAGGAGGCGCGCGTGGAGGCGGCGAGGAGGCGGCCGCGTGGCGTGGCGTGGCGGGCCGGCCCCCCGCTGGCGCCACCTCACGTGCCCCGGTGCCATAGATTTCAATGGTCGAGGCCGCGGGATGTTCATAATGGGGTGCGCCATTCGGCGCCATCACCGCCACGGCCTGGAACAAGTGAATCATCCCGTCCGGCCCCGCGCTCCCCTCCCCTCCCTTCCCCAGGCTCGCTGCTGCTTCTCGGCCCCGAGACCGTACCGTGTGCGCTGCTGGCTGACGCGAGGGCTCTGCTGCGTCTCGTGTGGACGGCCTGCCCCTGCTTGGCCCGGCCGGGGCAAGCGAGACGACGACGGAGCGCGACGGGATGCGAGCGCGCTCACGGGGGTGATTTATACTCGTCCAGTTATCATCAATAATTCCCCAGCCGTGGGGCCGGGCCAGGCCGGGCCTCGAGCCGGGCAGGGCAGGCAGCTGGACAGGTGCACGAGGCCCTGCCGCTGCTGCCACTGCCGCTGCTGCTGCCCCCTGGCGGCCACGTGATAAATACGTCATTTGAAAGGGGGAAGGCGATGGGGGCGCTGTCACCAGGCCAAAGTGCTGCCCCTACAATGTTTAATTGTGTCTTGGCCCCCGCGGGCCCCGGGCCGACCTGTGCTGTCCACCCCGCAGGGGCGGTACGATTGGGCTGCTCGGCCGGACCGATAGGGCCGCGCAGGCCAGCCTGGCAGCCGCCTGTTGGGGCCGAGAGCAACGGCGCTCAAATATTAACGGGCCACTTTCAGCTAACGCGCGTCCAGCTCGTCCGGAGGCGTGCCAGCGGCGGCCAAGCTCGGCCGGCCGAAGATTCGCTGCCCCTTTTATTCATTCAGGAGGGAAAAGGGGTGGCGGTGGCGGTGAAGGGGCCGAGGCGTTAGACAGTCCCAGGCTGCGGGGCCAGGCCGGGCCCCGAGGGCGGGCGGACGCCTGCTGATCTGCTGCCATGTCGCTATGACTGGCCTCGGCGTCAATCCGATGTCAGATAGCAGCGTCGGGGCCACGCCGCCCCTCCGCCCGCCCGGCCCGTCCCCCGGCCCGCGAGCGGCCTTGATTCCTCTCCCACGGAGCCTCCCCCGCCGCGCCCTCCTATCCCCGCCCCGTAACGCTGCTGCTTTGGCGTGACTCGGCGGATTTTTATTTTTTTTGATGGGTCGTGGTCGTGGTCATGCAGGGGCGCCTGTGCGTATAAACCTGTGAGTGCGTGTGTTTGTGTTGCAGGGAATAATCTGGCGCGCGTCGAATTTTCAGAACATTAAGTGTCCGGAACCCGTTGGGTAATTTATCGCTGGCCAACCTGACATGACAAATGCCCCTGAGCATCGCCATCCCGCTCGGCCCCGCGCCACGCCGCGCCACGTCTCCTCGGCCCGGGCTCGTCCGCCGCGCACATGAGTCGCGGAGACGACGGCGACGCTATATCCCCTCTGGCCAGCTTATTTCGCAGTCAAAGAGAAAAAGAGCTGTGAGGATACTGGTTTTATTCTGACACACTTCGACAGCTCTCAAATATCTTGTTCTCGTTTTGTGCTCTATTCCTCTAGGGAAAAGAATGAGAACATTATGCGCGCGGTGCCACCGGTTTCACACTACCCCCTCCTTGAAATACCGGTCCATCTTATTCGAAGCATATATGCTAGCCCCGACTGAATATTTTAAGGCAGCTCAATTCGGGACTGCGGGACTAAAACAAACAGACAATATAAGACGAAACCAAAAAGAGAGAGAGAGAGAGAGACTAAGGAAAACTTGTGGCCGGGGGAGGAGGGAAGGGGGGCAAAATGTAAGTCCTGATCGCTACCTGCTGCGCTGTGCTGCGCGTAATGATATGTGACGGCCCGTCCGCACTGTCACTCCTCTAATATATACACGCGGGCATTACGTATGCCGCTCGAAATATCTTAATATTTTACGGGGCGGGGCGTACCGGGTGATGTACGGCCCTGGTGGGCACGCGCTGTGCGAGTGTGTGTGTCTGTGTGTCTGTGTGTTGGTGACGTCGCGACGGCTCGCCCCTAGGCGTCGCGCTGAAAGAGAGAGCGAGAGGGAGAGGGAGGGAGGGAGGTAGGGAGGGAGAGAGAGAGAGAGAGAGAGAGAGAGAGAG
>NW_026267166.1:243037-250341 GCF_000697945.3 Frankliniella occidentalis
CTCTCTCCCTCTCTCTCTCCCTCTCTCTCTCTCTCTCTCACACACTCTCTCTCTCTCTCTCTCGTCCACACTCCTTATTACCCTTTTCACTTTATTGTGTGTCTGCCCCCCTCACCCCCCTCTGTCGCGGTAGAGTTATGGATGTAGCCACTATAAAGCCTCGCGCGGTACAACACGCGTAACGCAAGCTGACGGCAGCCATACAGCAGCGGTAGTTGACGTTTCCTCTTTGAAAAAACAAAATAAAAGCACGCGACAAATGAAAACAATAATAAGGGCACAGCTCAACGCCCATCCCCCGCAGACAGTGCAGAAGGGTGCCCTCCTGATTTCCTCCTCCCCTGTTGTTCATCCCCCACCCACCCACACTTCTGCTCTCACCTAAAAAGCCTCCCCCCCACCACCACCACCCACACCCCATCGCACCCGGCTGACAATAAAGGAAGAGCCCCCACCCCCCTCTTCGCCTCGACCTTTGCCGCTGACCTCCTCGGTTCTGTCCCGGTGCCTAATGACACAGCCCGCCCCGCCCCGCCCAGCGCAAGTACGAGTGCGCAGTACTTGGACGCCAGATTAGCCGCGCCCGTTTGGCCGTCAAACGACCCGAGCAGGCACACACATATAGGCGGGTCGCCTCTATAACCAGCGACCCCGAGTCAGCCCCAGCCCCACCCCCGTCAGCCGCGATACTACAGCCACACGACGGCTGGGCGGCAGAGAGGAGAAGAAGAGCGACACGCCGCGGTAACGCGCTCAGCGCCACGCGGAGGTGCGCGCGGGCTGCTCCGCGGGCTCGTCTTCCTCCACGAGGACCCCGCCCAGTCCGCTTCTGCCTCCCCCGCCCGGGCCCGGTCCCCAGAGCGATTCACACCTGCAGGGGAGAGAGACAGCCCCAGGGGAGCTCTCCAACCCCCCGCACCCCTGTCGCAAGTTCCCTCGCGTATGTTTGCATGTGTGGGCTAGAGAGAAAGACAGTGTGTGTGTGTGAGTGTGTGTGTGTGTGTGTGCTTGTGTGAAGCCCCATATGGATCGTCCTCGGGTGTCCTCTGCCCCCTGTGCCTTCTTTTCCAAACTGGATTGGGGCACCACACTATACCAGGCGCCGCAAAGCGGGAGGGCCTAAAAGGGAGGAGGAAGTGAGGTAGGGGAGGGGTGCAAGAGGTGCCAAAAGGTGTCAATCGACCCGCCCGCCCGCTCACTCACTCCCCCTCATTCACACCTCGCCCACTCACCTTTCTCGTCCCGGAGGCCCTGCTGCAGGCGCTGCTCCTTGTCCGCGTCCCGCTGGTGCAGCAGCATCTGCTCGTCCTTGTCCCGCTGGCTGCCGTTGCAGTTGTCGTCGCTGTCGCTCACGATGGCGTCCTCGTCGTCGTCCGTCTTGTTCTTGGGCTCCCAGGTCATCTTGTTCTCCTTCTTGAGCCGCCGCCTCGCGTTGGCGAACCACGTCGACACCTGCGTCAGCGTCATCTTGGTGATGATGGCGAGCATGATCTTCTCGCCCTTGGTCGGGTAGGGGTTCTTCTTGTGCTCGCTGAGCCACGCCTTGAGGGTGGCCGTCGACTCCCGGGTCGCGTTTTTCCTCCGCGCCGCCAGGTCATAGCCCGCGCCGTACCTGCAGGGGAGAAACAGAGGTCAAAGGCCAGTCAGCAAACAACATAAACAACAAAAACAACAAAAATATAAAAAATCGAGGAGTGCGGCGCCGTCGTGGTGCGTTACGCGGCACCAACGCCACGCCACGCCCCGCAGGGCGTCGCGCCGCGACTTGAGAGATAAATCAATGAAGATTCGGCCATAAAAACGGTGGACAATGGGCACCCCCCGGGCCAGGCCGGGCAGCGCAGCGCAGTGCCCACGACAACCAACGACAAAATATTTCCTTCCCAGTCTTTAACACGCGCGCGCGCGCTCCCGCAGCCAGCCGGGCAGAAAAATAAGGAGAATAAAAGGGCGCTACGAGAAAAAGGGGGAAGAGAGAAGGGCATGCGGATGGTATGGATGAGAACAAAAGGTATAAATAAAATAACACAAAAAGACGCGCTCAACAAATATTTTCAGAGTTCTTTTTTCAGATACGGGCAATGGGTATATATATATGAAAATAAAATAAACGTTATGTAAAGCACGACACAAATATGAAATATGGTGTTGGTGTTTATTTATACCGAGTCGCCCTAACCTCAGGCAGCCAGCTCCAGACACGCAGACGGGCGCCCTGCTGCCCCCGCCTACCCGCCGCGCAGCCGGAGAGCCCGCACCGGAGCCGGCCCCAGCAACTCCGCCGGAGCCCTGGAGGAGGAGGGACTCGGTGGCGCTCCCACAATTGTTTGCGTTTCTTATTCCAATTCCGTTTTCGCGATGACAAACAGGGAGAAGAAAATATAATCTGCTCGAACACCCTCTGTCTGTGTAGCCAAAAGTGGGTCACATCTTTTTCCGACCCACTCCAGGGCAACGCGCAACCGCAACAGAATTCGTAGTTTTAATAAATAATCAAGCCCAAACATCTTTACACGATCTAGAGTTGATGTGCGTGCCAAGATCTTGTAGTACAATTCCCTTTTTCTTCTGCTGCCGAGGAGTGTGGTATGCAAAGGCACACAGACACGGGCGGGAGAGGGTCAGGCGCTGCAACTGCGGCAGCTCCACCCGGACGCAGATCGGGGCACGCCAATGCAAATGCCAATGGCCCAATGTTGCGCGGACGGAGGGACGGGCGGACGAACGAACGGATAGACAGACAGACGGGGAGGGACCTGCGCGCGCGCTCACACACACATACACAGGGCCGCATCAGGTTAGCCATCACACGGGCGCAAGTGTGTGCTTCATTCACTGGAACCGGACCGGCCAGGACCTGCCCTCCTCCTCCCTTCCTCCTCACCATCAGACTCCTTGCGTGGTGCCATCATTCACCTGGGTTCATTCATGACCATTGACTGTGTGGCCTGCTGGGCTGCTGCGGCCGTGCCGGGGCTCCGCTGGCTGGGGGAGAAGCACGGCGAGGTAAAGGGGGAGGAGGAGGAGGTAGAGGAGGAGGAGGTGGAGGAGGAGGAGGTAGACGAGGAGGTGGAGGAGGAAGAGAAGGTGGAAGAGAAGGTGGAGGAGAAGGTGGAGGAGAAGGTGGAGGAGGAGGTGGCGGAGGAGGTGGAGGAGGAGGTGGAGGAGGAGGTGGCGGAGGAGGTAGAGGAGGAGGTAGAGGAGGAGGAGGAGGAGGAGGAGGTGGAGGAGGAGGGGCTGAGCGGCGCGTCCAGTCCACGCCCCGCGCGAGCGCATCAATCGCGGGGCTATCGCCAGGCTGAGCCACAGACTGGGGCCGTCACCTCGAGTGGGATTGCATACATTACGCGGCGCTACCAGCCACTTTCCGCACTTGCCCGACACGACGAACTGCCGGACGCGGGACCGACTCTGCTGCGCGCAGCAAGGATGTCAACAAACAGCAACATCATACAACAAAAAACTATCGGTTCAGAATTGTGGTCTCGTCAGAGTCAGATGGTGTGGTGAACCACAAAGCCGGCTTTGGCCAAAGCATGCAACTGATGAATCCAGCGGGGAGAAAAACAACACTAAAAAATGAGATCTGCTCGCTCATGCTAACTGCGGTTGGTCGGAACGTGAACGAGTGCGCGAGGCGGGCGCGGGGCGCCGCCGAGTGACAGGCTGATTTGTAAAACGAATTCGCCGGGTCCGCTTCGCTACATGCACCGCCGCGGCCGCCGCCGCTCCAGTCGCCAAAATAATTGGGGGGACACGGAGCGGCGCGCGGCCGGCTGCAGCCATTTGTTGGCATAGGCCGGGCGTAACGCGGCGTGGCGCGGGGTGGCGTAGCATAGCGGTATCGGCGCTTGTGCATCAAGTCCGACCGCCAATCAGAACACGTGTAGCCTGTCGTCCGGGAGTGGAGAAGTAGAAGGGGGGGGGGGGGCTAAAGACCTGCGCCCGCGGGCACAAACTGAGTGAGTGAGTGAGTGAGTGATTGAGTGAGTGAGTGAGTGAGTGAGTGAGTGAGTGAGTGAGTGAGTGAAACAGAGAGAGAGGGAAAACCTAACCCGTAGCGCTGCTTGACCGCATTGAACGGGGGCGCCCAACCGTGGCGGACTGATCGATCTGAATCGGGTGCCCAGCCAGTCCAGTCCAGTCGACCTCTCCTCCACTCGCCCTGGCCGGCCAGGCCAGGGTAGAGTATAGAGGTGCCGGCTCCGCTGGCTACGCCCCGACCAGCTGCCCCCCTCCCTCCGGCCCTCCCGCCATACTTCGCGTTCCATCTGGCTCCATCCATCTGCCGGAACATTAGGTCTGGGCGTGGCGGGGCGGGGCGTGGCGGGACAGCCGTAGTTCTTCCGGTCGCGTTCGCAATTCCCCGTGACAAGGAAAGGGCGGTGAGTGGGCGTCTCCCAGCGCCGAGCCGAGCCGCGCCGAGCAAGGGGCCGAGCCGAGCCGAGCCGAGCCGAGTCGGAGGTGGTCAGGACTCCTTGGCTGCGCAGCGCCATTTCTCAACGCCCCTCTCTATCCGCGGCCCCGGCCGCCGCGCCGCCGCCGCGGGCCACAACGGCGGAATAAAGGCGGGGATTAGGAGGAATAAGCAAATACTCCCCGGAGGAAACGCGCGCCGCCCGGGCCCGGGCCGAGATGGGGGTTCAACCGCTGCGCGCCCGCACCGCTCCCTGCTCCACGCTCCCAGGAGCAGCTCCCGGCGGCGCGCGGCCCCCTGGCGCGAGAGTGGCTGAGACAGAGAGCGAGCGAGGGCCGGGCGCGAGAGTGAGGGAGACAGCAGCTACTCTAAGGGGGATCGCTTTATCGGAAGGGGTGGTGGATGGGCGATAGAGTGTGTGTGGGAGGGAGGGAGACGGGAAGGGGGGAGAAAGAAAGGGTGTGAAAAAAAGGAAGAACGCCCCGCCGTGGAAAAGATTGAAAAGCAAGTCAGCGTGGAGCGTCGAAGCGTTTGAATACAGTCGATATTCTGATAAGGGGGAAAAACAAATCGGACGCTCCCACGAACTCTGCGGTCCAGGAGGGGTGATCAATGAAAAAGCGAGAGGCCGCGTTCACACAAAATTATTACGAACTTACATCACCATAGCCTACATGAATTTTTGACAACACCATGTGCAGGTTTTAATCGGTTTTATTGCGACGATGATATAAACGAATTAATTTGTGCTGGCGAATTAAAAACCCGAAAATGCAACACGTTGACAGATGTCCGTAAGCTATGAATAAAATAGTTCAGAAGATTTTAGTGTGCTGCTCGACAGCAAAAGCGTAGGATGTACTTGGACGTGTCACAAAGGCACTCTTGCTGCACAGCAAAGGGGATGTTACGTACGGCGTGGCAAGTCAGAACCATCGTTGGAGGGTGAGAGCGCGAACGGGTAAAGAAGGGTAGAGAGAGAGAGACAAAGGGTCAGGCTAGGTAGCGCGAGGGAGAGAGAGAAAGAGAGGTCGCTGTCGCGATGTCCTTGTTGTCATGCTTTTTACAGAGGCGGCCAGAGCGCTGCCGGCCGGGCGACAGCCATCATTAAAAGTAAAGAGCATCCGGCCCGGCGTAGCGCGGCGAGGCACGGCGTAGCGCGGCGTAGCCAGGACCATCAGATAATTGTCATCTGTCGCGCCTAATTAGCCCGCTTCATGTCTGCGAGTAATAACAGCCGCGTTACGTCCATTTTTGCAGGGCGCGGGCGCACGGTGTGCGTTTCTTATATTTTATTTTCCTACGCGGAAAGTTTTTATTTTTACTTAGGTTCTTAGACAATGCTTATTGAAAACATTTTAAAAACGGTAAGAGTACAGAATAACTATGCGTGCATTTGAGTGCAGAGGTGATATTCACCCCATGGTTGATCAAACGAAGTAGTGTTCAATGTTGAACGTCAATGGATGTCTAAAGGTTTAACTGTGCACACAATTAAATCTTAGGAACTGGCACAACGGGAGTGCGTATAGAAAGACAGACACCAAAGTAATGAGTTACACCATGATTTGCACACATTCTATAAAGTGTGCAAAACATTGCACATTTGTTACACCAGTGTGCACGCACACAAACACAAACAACCGCGCGCTGTTCTTGCAGCAATCGGGGAGCAAGGGGGCGTTGCCGCGCGCGGCCCGGCGATACGCCGCGCAACGCCACTCCCGCCCGAGAGCCAATGGATGGGGTGACTTGAGTCGAATCAAACATCGGAGCGAGGCGTGGCGCGGCGTGGCGCGGCGTGGCGGGGCCGAACGGATTTATGATCAGAGCAGAGCGGCCGGCCGGTCCCGGGCCGGGCGAGGTGCCGGCCGGTGTATACGGGCGGGGCGTCGCAAGCGGTCGCAAAGCCAGAGGTGTTGGTTCGTGACAATGAGCCCCTTTCCCCACCAGTAGTACCGATCGCGACGCCAGATACGCCGCCGGCCGCGCGCCCCAGCCCAACGCCTTGCGCGCGGCCGGGGCCGCCGCACCACCGCCCCGCCCCGAAGTCCGACAAACAGAAACACACGCACACACCCCTCAAACAAGACAAAAAGCAAGGGGACAGAAGAAAGATTTCGTACAGGCGGTGCGGGAGCCGAGGTGGTGTCAGTCTAGCGCGGGGAGTTGCCGGGAGTTCCTGCTCCCTGCTGCTCGCATCCACTCGCGCCGGCATAGAGCTCTCCTTCCTTCTGGGTTTTACAAGGCTCACTGCGGACTAACAAGGGGGAGCGGGAGGGGGGGGGGGCGGCTGAGGGGACGAGGGGTTGCGGGGGCAGTCTTTGGCGAGGCGCCACCCCAGGTTACACATATGACCCCACCGGCACGCCGCTCCATCAGCGCCCCGCCCCGCCACGCCCCGCCATCCCCATTCCGACACGCCATAGTATTATCCGCACGTGCAAATCGGGCCGGCGCCGGCGGGGCGCGCTCAACGTGCAGCTTATAAACAGGGATGTCGTACCCAGTGTTCAGTCAGGCGGGGGAATTGCAGATTCGCCTATTTCACGCTCCCCACCTCTCTCTCTCTCTCTTTCTCTCTCTCCTCTCTCTCGCACGCGCGCGCTCCAACGGGTATAAAAAAGGGGCGAGGAGAAAGGGAAATGCTCCCCACGGCCGGCGGGCGCGCCACGCGGAAGGAAAAGAAACACCCAACACCCTTCACCCACGACGACCATTTTCCCCCTCTCTCTCTTTTTTCTGCGAAAGGGACCCCCCGACTACTATTTACCCCTTTCTAAATAATGAGCACGTGTCTTGTCTGCATATAAATCTCCTTGTTGTGGCCGGCGGCTGCGGGCCGTAGGCGCCGCTGCTGAATATGGAGCTCCCCGAAGACCCCCCC
>NW_026267166.1:255096-275054 GCF_000697945.3 Frankliniella occidentalis
GGACCAAAGGGGTGGGTGGGCGCGCGCAGCAGTGACTGCCGAGCTTTCAGGGGGAGCGCGTGGGAGGAGGGCGGTTGCTAAAACACAGAGCGGGAGGGGAAGGGGGGGCCGGGGGATTGTATTCTGCGACTGAGGCTGGGCCCGCGCCTGCCCGCCTGTGCGCCATTGTTCTTCCGCTAATAATAACTCATACATCACGTGGCCTGCCCGAAACACGATTAGGCAACCACAGCCCTGTGCTGCTGTTGTTTGTCTAGTAATTTATAAATCCACCTCTCTCACTCTCGCAATCCAACTCTCTCTCTCTCCCTCCCTCTCTCTCCTCCCTTCACCACCACCCCGTTTTAACCCCGCCTCTCTCCCTCGTCGATACTTGGCAAACGCGCAGTAAATCACGACCCGCTCCGCGCTTTCCCGATTTAGCAGCTCCTCATTCTCTCTCTCTCTCTCTCTCCCTTACACATGCACACTTCTCCCCCTTCTCCAACAAGGCCCCTTTACTCTGACCAGCTACTCCAACAACCAAATTGTGAAATTCAAACTTTCGCGCGCGCTGGCTTTGCTCATCCCCGAGTGCCCCCCCCCCTATTCCGGTACACAAACACACACGCTCACAACAGCTTCGCAGTAAAACAAACAACAACACCAACAGCAGCGGCAGCACGCCCGCGTAACGCGCAGTCATGCCAAAGGCCGCGGCCGGGGCCCGCCCGAGCGAGATGGAGATTAGCGCTGTCTTCTTGCAATTACGAACGATAGCATCTCACATTCTCAAAGAGTCGCGCTGTTAATTCGGGTGACTCGCCTGCTCCGCCTCCACCCAGGCCGAGCGGTTGGTCGCGAGAAAACAGGAAAATTGCGCATGGAAAAAGAGTTGAGTGTCGAACAAAGATTCCCAGACACAACAAATATAAAGTAGACATGCAGCTTTGGACGCCCCTCTGGCATGCACTCTACTCTGCCCAGGAAGACAGACTAGCTGAGAAGCTCAGCGGGCCTGACTATGCCGTGTCTAGAGCCGGCGAGGGCATACCAGCCCGTAGAGCAGCCGTGTCCACCGGGCTGCCTATCGTGCTCCTGGCAGGCGCCAAGGGCAAGCCCGTCGAGCAGCCGTGTCCACCGGGCTGCCTATCGTGCTCCTGGCAGGCGCCAAGGGCAAGCCCGTCGAGCAGCCGTGTCCACCGGGCTGCCTATCGAGCTCCTGGCAGGCGACGGCGCTCGGTTAGACAAAGCAGCCCTGACCTGAGCCCCCGCTCTGTTCGCAAGCGTTCGCGCCGACCCTCCTCTTCTCGCCGCATCCGATACGGATCGAACACGCAGCTGCAGTAGCTGCCGCAGCCGCAGGTGCAGCTCACACAACATCCTCTTTCTCCGCAGCGGCATAGAAAGGGCATTACCGCGACACGTGTAGCGCTGCGAAATTAAATTCCAGCCGAATTTGCATACGTAATTTGTACCTATGGCGGTTGCTGGGCACAGTAGCGCCTCCGCAGCGGCGCGCAGCCAGGCATAGGGAGCGCGCGGGGTCGCAAGGGACAAGACTCGGCCCGGGGAGATGAAATGATAACACACCGAGAATACTTGAGCGAGCGTGCGTGTGTGCGTGTGCGTGTGTGTGTGCGTGTGTGTTCTCGCAATTGAAATGGCGCCGGCCCTGGGCGGGAATACCGGAGAGAGAGAGAGAGAGAGAGTAGACGGGATAGACGGAGAGAGCCCTCGAGGTGGGGTGGAGTGAAGGGGCGGGTAAGAGGGTGGGTGAGGGGGCGGCCGCCCGCCGGATCCGAGAGGGGCTCTCTCTCTCTCCACTCTCGCACTATTGGTTGTGCGGCGGCCTCGGCCGCTTCGGCCGCCTCGGCCTCGGGGGTCGCGCGCGGCGCGGGAGGCGGCTGTGAGCCCCCCCCCTCTCCCTTCGTGCTCACCTACCCCCTGCGGCGGGCTCCACAACTCCTTGCTCAACAGCCGCCCCGCCCCCTTCCTCTCCTTCCCTTCAGCCCTTCTCTCACCGCCCGCCCCCTCCTCCACCACCACGACGCTGCACGTAATCAATACAAACACTCTGTACACGAGGCGTTTTGTCCTTGTCATGCGCCATCTCGCCCGCGGGAGATGGAGGCGCGAGGCAGAACACTCGGGTGACGGGCTCGTGACTTTAGGCAAAAACAGGCAGAAATTTTACGCTCGTGTCCCAATATTTTGCATAAAAAAGACAAGTGCTAAAAATGTTGCAACTTTTACAAATTTGTAAGCCTTTAGTGTTTTCCATGTACCAACGATACAACAGTAAGCGGGTTTTGCATAGAGAACAAATATAGTTTAGGACCTCGCTGAAATAGAAAACAAAATCGACATCCCTCGCAAGACGGTCTTTCGGCGTCTACGCGTGTCCCCAAAGTGCGCACGCACGCACGCACGCGCATCTCACAGAGTTAAGCCAAATACAGCGGACGAGTTGACGGAAAGCCTTGGCGCTTTGATTGATGTCGTATGGGTCCCGCAGGAGAGCGGGAGCGCGCGCGCGACACGGAGGCTCGTTTGTCAAACAGGGCGATATCTTTTTACATTCGAGTGAAAGAGAGAGAGGGGCGCTCTCGGTCGGGTTTATACGGCCCACGTTTAGGGGGGGCTGCTGCTGGAGAAGCGGGTGGTATGGCGGGGTTTACAACCACGCATAGGTTCAGGCAAACGGGAGGGAGGAACGGGGGGTGGCGATGTCGTGGAGAGGTACTACCACCGCACACGGCCGTGGGGCGAAGGGAAAGTTGAGTGTTCGTGTGTGAGTACGTGCGTGTGTGTGTGAGTGTGCAGTGTTGAGGACACGGACAGATACATGAGAGACGAGAGGGGAGAGGGGGGGGGGTGCACGGCGGAGCGAGCGAGCTGCTGCTGGGGGGTGCGTGTTGTGTTGCCGGCTTTTAGAAGCAAAAGGGGCGCGCGGTATGGGCGGCGCGGTGCCATCGGGCGCCATCCATCGGGTCCCCAGGCAAAGTGCGGGCGGAGGGTGGCGGGCGAGGCGGGGCGGGGCGGGGCGGGGCGAGGCCGACGGATGGCGGCAAAAATGCGTAAGACGATGGATGGAAGCCCTGCCACATGACGCGATCGGGCTGAAGGGAGGCAAAGCGGCAGGGGAAAGGGAGAGAGAGAGTAAAAAAAAGAAGTCGTTCTCAGAGAGAGACAACCCCTACCCCCTCACCCCTAAACCCCCGCGCCCGAGCGCCCCCAACAACGACCGTCGTGAAGGTGTCGGATTTTAATTCGACGTTTACTGCAGACTTTGTAGTAAAGTATAGAGGGGTTGGAGCGGGAGGTTGCGGTGGACTGTTCGGCCCTTCCCGTTGTTGGCGACACATACACGCACACACACACTCATACACACATGCAACACCGGGCGCAGGGGGTTAGATTGCTGATCGGGCGATAAGGATCGCATCAATTTTAAATCAGTCGACAATGTCGTGGCCCAACGAGCGGGGGATAGTCTGCGCTCACGCAACCGCCAAGCTGGCAGCCGCATGTGCGTGTGTCCCCACGTCACCGATGTTCTCTTCTCTTTTCGCTGTCTCTCTTTTTTTTTTTCCGGCGGGGCGTTTATTTGAAATGTCTTTTATTGATGAGGTTCGCGCAGCAGAGAGCAGACCGCTTCACACAACCTCCACCCCCTCCCCTCTACACCTCTCGAAGCGGGTAGGCTATCCACCTTAGGCCTTTTTCCCCCTTTCCCCTTGCGTCATTACGCTGCCGATGCCTATCTTGACGCATTTGTGCTGTAATCGGTTTGTACCAGTCATTTATACGGTATAAGGCCCCGTGCATAATTTATTGGTCACGCTATACGAAAGAGCGCGCGCGAGGCGGAGCGGCCCAAGGGCGGGGTCCTCCTTCAAGAAGAAGTCGGCCGCGCGCAACTTTTCTGCCGTGTGCCATATCGCAGCATGTGTGTACGTGTAATACTCGTAGCGCCAGGGCACATAGCAGCAGCAGTGTGCAGCAGGGCGAGCATGAAGGCGAGGAGCAGCAGCGGCAGCGGGGGGGCCCCGGCAGGCACACCACACCACCGCCACCGCGCAACTCCTCTTATTCTGCGCGTGTCTGGCTGACCGTGCAGCACCAGGCAGAGCTTATTCGCATTCAAGGAACAAATTCCTGGGCGCCCCGGGTGCCTGGAATGAGGCGTCTGCACACAGTAAAATGAAAGTGTCGGCTCGAAAACTTCGGGGCAAAGTGTTTTGCGGGTTTGTTTGAATTTTAGTTTGTTTTAGAAAACTACCAGCATTTTCTACACTCTACACCCAAGAAAACCATTTCTTCGATTCAAGAAAATTCAGACCTCAATTGAGGATAAGGAAACTTTGGCCTAGTTTGAGGTAAAGTTCCCCCAACTAAGGAAATTTTACCTGCAGTGAACGAAAATTTATTTGAATGGAATTGTCCCCACGTCAAATTTACTAAAATCAAAGAACACGTTTTCTGAAAAACATATAATGACACTCGCGCCGGTCGCCCGCATGTGCGCTGTAGATAGGAACGAGGGGAGGGAGGACTTTTCCTTCTGGTGTAGAGACAGTCTTTAGGGGACTGTCTAAAAATGTTGAAACAACAATTTAAAAATCCCATCTTGAACTGTAACACCGCATTGCGGTGGTGTGCTCGGCCAGCGAGCGAGGGCGGTATGCTGCGCGGCGGGCCGAGGGGGAGGGGGTGGGGGGGCACGAGGCACACCGTTCAGGAACCCGCGCAATGCCATAAGTGCAGGCGGGCGAGAATAACAACAGGGGAGCTCTGCTGGTGACAAAGTGCCGTGCAAGCGACCTGAACGCGCGGAATTGACACGCAATAACTATAATGTTACAGACAGGACGGAAAATAATACAATTACATACATACTGGCTGTGAGGGCTGCCCTCACAGAGCTCAGTGATTTCCTCCGCGGCGAGACCCGTTTGTGCGCCGGGCTTTGGGCCTGTGTGACTCACTCGCCACAATACACACACTGCCGGTGCTGTTGACCGCGGCGGCGCCTCCTCAAATCCTCCCGTGAGCCGCTCCTCTTCTATGATGATGAGGACGCTTTACAACGCCGTTGGGTTGGGCAGAAGGGAGAGAGGGGGGGGGGGAATTAGGATAGGGCCCTCCGCATTGTGTGTGGCGGGGCGCCCCACTATTACGCGTTTACACACACACACGAGCAAGCAGCCCCGTTGGTACACTGAAAGGCCTGCTTGATGACGATATCGACACGTACACTACAAGTGTTTCGCCCGCCTCTATGGCCCTCTCTATCCCCTCCCTGCGCACAACCGTCTTTTCGCACGCGATTGTAAACTGAAAAATTATGATTATAGCACACCCCCCCTCCCTCCTTGGTCCCTGAATGGACGCCGCTCACAGGGGGGGGGGAGCAGGGGGGGGGGATCTATCCCAGCCCAAGCGTCGCTACGGCCGCGGCCCCACGACGGGAGGAGGACCGTAAAACCTGCCGTCAATGACTACTTTTATGCTCACTTACTGTGAGACGCGGGTCCCCCTTTCCGCAGGGGTTGAGCGGGCCTGCTGCGGCCCATGGGGTGTCGGGGCCCAAGGGGGTGGGGGTAGCGGGGGGACCGCCCCCTCAAGGGAGGAGGGGGAGGAGGGCGGCCGTACGGCGCGGCTTTCATGGCGGTGTAAGGCTTACGGATAAGTGAAGTGGTGGTAGAGCGCGGTGGTGTCTGAGACGTTAAAAGAGCAAACTTCCCCCCTTCCAACACACCGCCACTTCCGTCCTGTTTCACGCCTCTTTTTCTCGTCGTTTGTTGCAGCAGCTCGCTTGCGCTTTTGCTCGCTCCTTTTTTCGTTCCGATGCCACGCCACGCCATGCCACAGCCAGCCGGGCGGATCGCTGCAAATAACTTAACGCAGCTCGGTAGTCATTATTCATTGGTCGTCTTCCAGGAAACGGCAGCGCGCGGCAGCGGCGGCAGGCCCGCGTGGCGCCCGCGGAGAGCGCCCGGCCCAGCGGCCCGCGGAGGGGCGCCGGCCATCGCTACACGATAGAGACAAGAGGAGCCTTGTTCCATCCCTCCCTCCCTCCCCCTCGCCTCCCTTCCCCTCTAACCCACTCAGTGCCTCCTCCTCCTCCGCTGCGATCGATCCCACCCAGCGCCAGCGGCGCGGGGCTCAAATCTCCTCTCCCTCTCCCCTTCCCCGTTTACTCTCCATCTTCACCCCTTTCTCCTTGCCTCCCTCTCTGGCTCCCTCCCCCTCTCCCCCATTCCCTCCCTCTCCTCCTCTCCCTCCCTCCCTCTCTCTTCTCTACCCCACGCCCGGGAGCTCCACACGTATACCGTACATACATACCCCACTGCCCTTGCAATAACGACCCACCGAGGAGAAACAAAACCCCGAATCAGCGCGACCGCGCGCGGTGTGGCGCTCAGCGCCGCTCACCGCAAGCGAGCCGATGGCACCCGGCCCACACAGCCTGTTGCCGGAAGTAAGACCGCCCCGCCACCGCCGACACCTGGTGAACACCCAATACCGCAACTACCAGCACACCTATAGCGGCATGACCAGCCGAGACATGGAAATAGATGTGACACTTTTCAAAAACAACAATAAGGGGGGAAAAGAAAGAACGCCTTCGCCTTCTTGAATGGTAGTCGGGGTCCTGATGGGGTGGCCAGAGAGTCGCAGCGTGCTACACAGTCAAGGTAATGACCACGGGCCCAGGCCGGACCCCACCGGACGGCCATAAGGCGCCCCCGCCCCGTCCCGCTACAACCTCGTTGAGCGCCCCCGGACGGTAGACTCGCCCGCAAAACACGCCACTACAGCCATTTGCATAATTACACTTAACGGAGGCGTTTTATTCTCCCACTCAACCTCAGCGAGCTCATTCCCCTTCTCTCTCCGAGCCCCCGCCGCGCGCTCGCTCTCACTCGCGCACACCCAGGGGGGTCTCCGAGCTACAATCCCTTTCGCGTCCATTCGCAAAGAGCGTTAATGCACCGCCGGGCCTACAGGAGGGGAGCGCCCGCGGGCGGCAGGTGGTGGCCTGCAGGCCGGACCCTCTCGAGCCCTTCTGGACCAAGGGGCCCAAGTTCTCCGGACGACGGCCTGCAGGGTGGTGCCCTACCCCCTGCCCTCCCTGCGAGTAAAAGACGCCGCCAAGCCCAGGCCCTGTGTCTGTGACAGTCGACGGCGGCCGGGTAGGAGGTTCGTCCGGAAAGGAAGTCCGGTTTTCCTCAGATTCATTCGGCAAATTAGGGGGGCTCGGCGCCTGCGAGACTCCGGGTAGGCCACCCCGCGGTACACGCATGCACTGCAGGCAGGATGTTGCCTACCTACTAGGCGCTATGGGAGCTTGCACGTTCTGAACCTAACTTGGCAATTTCGAGACTGCGAGAATGGCGGGCATACTTTCTGGATGATCTTAAGACAATCCGGTCGTGCGTCCCTATGCCCACCCGGGTGCCTACCGCGTCCCTGGCATGCGAGAGCGGCCAGGTAGCCGCAAGCCCGTCAATCACCCCTGTGCACCGGGCAGCCTATATCGTGGCCCCGGCAGGCGACAGCATCCGGTTAGGCAAGCCCATCTCCCATCGACCCCCAAATCGCTAACAGCTCTTCAGCAGCAGGTTTTAGAGGATAGGGTGCCCACCACCACACCAGGGCTGTCCCCGCCCCCGCCCCACGCGCGCGCCGGGCGGACGCGAGGGGCCGAGCACAGCCGGTCAGCACGGCCCCATTTCGGTCCAAACAACAGCCATTTCGGCGCGGTGTATAGTCCGACCGCAGACGGGCGCGGCCCGCCCCACCCCACCCCCCGGGGGCTGCTGGACCGCCTCTCCCGGCCCCGCCCCACCCCGCCGGCAGACCACAGAGCGGGCTGCTGCTGCTGGCCAGGGCAGCGGGCGGCAGCGGGGGCCAACACCATAATTATGCCGACTGGTGCGCGGGGGGCGATAGCTGTCAGATATCATCATCTCGCCCCGCCGCGCCCCGCCCAACGCACCCCGGCTGCAATAAAAGACATGGAGCTTCACAACAGTGGTACTCACCCGTAGGCCGCGAGCGTGGGGTCGTAAGGGTAGTAGCCCGTGGTGGGCTGAAGGCCGGCCGGCGTCCACGCCGTCATGTCCGTGGAGCCGCCGTCCTTTAGGCCGTAGGGATTGCTCTGCAACACACAAACGAAAAAAAATTAGGAGACATGAGCAACTATTAAGGGATGATGGACAGACAACACGCTGTCAACACCTGCATTATCACAATTTTATCGCGAGGTGCATCGCGACATTGTCGTACATTGTCGATGTGCAAGCGGAGCGGTAGTTTCCGTCTAAACATCGGCGTAGTTCACTATGCGGCGCCTACGTGCAGTACAGCTGTTTTCTTTGCACAGCTCTGCTCCTATGTTCCGGGCCGCTGACGGCGCCGGCACGCAAGCTGGCTGCACACGACAAAACGAAATGTAAACCGCACAGCAACAACACCGGCAGCAGCAGCAGCATCACAATCAACCAACGCAGCAGCAGCAACAACGGCGGCGGCATCAATTTTACCGCTCACGGGAGATGTGTGTATAATAAGAGCCGGCGCTGTGTGATACCGAACACAAAGGGAGGAGGGAAGGAGAGGGGAACAAGGGGCGGAAGTGCTAAACGCCCCCTTCGCCCCTCCCCCTATATACCGGCCTTGTTCCGAAATGGGGAAGCGGTCCGTATAGAAGGGCGAGAGCGAGGGTCCGAGTTTGGAAAAGGAGGGGGGAAGGGGGGCGCCACTGCCACCACCGCTGCTGCTTCTACTGCCCCTCTGAGGGGCCTTCCGAGGGCTTCCCTTTGATGGATATCGGGGTATTGGCCCCAGCCCCAGCACCTCTCTCTCTCTTCCTCCCTCCCTCTTCTCTCTCTCTCTCTCTCTCTCTTTCTCTCTGCCCCCCCCCCCTCATCCTTTTGGAGGCCCAAGTGGCGCAAGTGGGGCGCGTGGTTGAGCCCCAACGCCTTCCCTCTGCCCTTCCCTCCCTCCCTTATACTCCCTCTCCTCGGTTGTTGCGTGGCCGGTGGGGCCCTCCGCCGTGAAGGCGCGGGGTGGGGGCGGCTGGCCGGACTTTATTCCCTCCCCCCGAGTGTGACCAGCGTCATTACACGCGCGTGAGAACATTGTAATTACAGGCGCCACCCAGGACCCACCCGACAGCAAAACTCTACGACGAACAACCGAAAAAAAAAACAAAAAAAAAAACCGAACATGTTTTGGGGTCATCGAAGACTTGCATTTTTCATCTCTAATTTTTAATTCACTCGCCCCTTCTTCTCCGCCTATCTTTGTTATTTTCAATTTTTTAATTTTTCTTTTTTGGAAATTGTAAAATATTAACAACTCGTCAGTTGCACGACACGTCCCTGCATATGCACGAGGCGCCTCCAGCCATTGGCTCATGCATTAATGGCTGATGCACGGAGACACGGCCCACCACGAGGCCCTCGCCCAGCAACAGCAACACAATGACAAAGTGGCGGTCGCGTGGGAACCAGAGGGAACCCTGCCGACACGGCCACTACAAATTCGCGACAAGCATACATGAATGTTTTTAATTTTTTCCCTCCTCCTCCTCCTTCTTCTCCTCCTGCTCCTCCTCCAAGGAGGGAAGTGCATTTGCCGGGCCGCTGGTTCCAGGAGGAAGAGAGGAGATACACTCCGCTCCATACCAATGAATTTATAAGGTCGTGAGAAAATCATGGACCGTGTCCGTGTGTTGCGGGGCGAAGGAGGCGCTCGGGCGAAGTTGGAGGAAGGAGAAGGGGGAGGGGGGAGCAGAGACTCATCCGAGCCATAGGGGGTACAACACCAGGGCATTGTGTTTCCAGGCAGGGCTATACACAGCGCGACGCTGCGGGCCGCGAGTAGCGCAATGGTACTGCAGCGCAAAGTTAAAGTACGGCACGGTGACGTGTGCAGCAGGAAGCGGCTGTACTGTACACATTGTTGTATAGGGAAACTGTTATCATCAATGTGGTTATTGAAGAAGAAGAAGCACGACCGTTGGAGAGAATTTCCTGCTCTCCCCCGTCGTTAGACATCCTCCTCCACCCCCATGACAAATACACACACACAACGCGTGTGTATGGGGGGGATGGGAGGGGACAGAGACGGAGAGGAAGAGGCACGCGGGGCGGCAAGAGGGAACAGGCTGGGACAGCAAAAGGGCTCCAACTTGGCTGCAAAGTCACGGCCGAAGCTGCGGAAACTTTGAGCCGCGCGCGCGCGCTGCTGGCGCCGCTGCTGTGATACCTCCCCAATCCCCCCTTCCCCCTCCCTCCACCGCCGCTGCGTGGCCGACGGGGGGTACGGAAGGGCAAACTACAAAGTTTTCCCGATACTTGGCGAAGACTACACTTAGGCCTGTAGGGCGTGGCGTCGCGTGGCGGCTAATTCAGTTCGTGCCGCCGCGCCACCGCTTGTCGTCCGGCCCGCGACACACGACGGACGGACAGCCCGGCAACACTAGCCGCGCACACGTGCGACACGCGCTCGACTTTAGCTTTCAGTTGAGGACAGATTAAATGTTAACAAAACACTACCTTATTGCTTCAAGAGTTTTGAAAAAGAAAAGCGTGACAATTTTACAAACGTTCAGAAACTTTTCAGTGACAACGATCCTTTCGCTGTGAGAAATAGGTAGAAAGGTTTACAACAAAAAATTTCCAAGACGCAAGTTGTAAAATTACAATTTGTATAATCTTTTAAGTACATGCAGTACCTAAAATCCATTTGCGTGCTCTCGTAAAATTTACAACTTAAATTATATTTTGAGTTTAGAAAAATGTTGTAAATTTACGACGATATTTTTCTGTGTTTAGAAACGATGGTAATCCGTCAGCAAATTTTAGATAATTTTTTGTTTTGTTTTTAGTTGAAAAACGTTGTGTCACGAAGAAAAGTGCGAGAAGGACGACGCACCACTGCTGCTATATCGGACGGTATTAGCGATTAATTGAAATTAGGGCCGCTAATCCCTTTCCCCGGGCCGGGCGATACGGGTCGGTGCGTGATTAGAGCCGCCGGCACATCAAACGCCCCGCGGCCACGCCGCGCCACGCCGCGGTCGAGATTCAGGATTGGCTCCTTATCAGGGCGGCGCGGCCGACTTCAAAGGGCCGGGCCGGCCTGATAAGCCGCTCCGAGCGACAGGTGTCAATCAGGGGCTTAACTGCACAAGGCGCTAAGATAACGGCCGCACGCCGCGGCCGGCCCTCTCTCCTCTGCTGCGCTCCGGCCGATCCACAAAAAACGTCCAAAACACACGCATTTCCATACCTGTCTCTCCTGCTTCTGGCTGCTGCAGCAAGTGGGAGTGCCATACATGACCCCCCAAGCACTCACTCCCCACTCACCACCTCCCCATCGCGGACCCCTACTACAAAGGGGGAGGGAGGGCAGGGCTTTGAATGGCGTGCAGTGCCAATATTTCGGTGGACGCTCATGCGCACGCAACAGTGCGATTATTTCTAAAAGCCATGACACAGGGGTGGAGTGGAAGTGGCCGCGCGGCACGGCACCACCAGCAGCACCGGACACGGCACGGCGCGCCATCAGCTCTGGCATGGGCGCCGGCAATTACTATCGAAGCTTCGCGTTGGTTGGCAACATTATTGCTATTTAGGACTTTCCTGTCCCCCCACAGGTGATGTGCCTCCCGGCCCGTATACACGTTGAGGTATTTTTATGGTTTGCTTTTTTTACTATATTCCCGCGCAGTTCGTGACAGTCGCTATAAAGTTTGATGATCGACGAGCACAACAGTGTTTTCTCTTTCACGGCCCCGCGAGGCTTGCCGCGCTGCCGTGGCGTGGCCGCGCGGTTACAACGCGGGGCGGGGGGAGCATTTAGAGCGAGGGGGCGGGGCGGGGCCATAGGACCGCCGGGAGCACGATCACGATCAGTTAATTCCATGTTCCACTCGCGACTAGCGTGGCGCTGCGAGTATGAACAAGCCGATTTCTACACACAAGATGGCCGGTACATCCTCCTTAAACCTAAAACCCCTTCCCACCTCAGATATTCATGTCTTTTCCGTGTGCGTACTGACCGGCAGCCGGCGTATCCCCTTCCCTTCCTTCACCCACGGTTACTTCAAAGACGACAAAAAAAAAATACAAAAATAATAATAAACGTATTCCTGGCCGAGGTGGTCGCACCCCGCGAGTTCGCTCCGACAAGATGGAGCGGCCTGAAGGCCCGGGAGGCCCGGGAGGCCCGGCAGGCCCGGCAGGCCAGGTCTCGCTGGCACGAGATCCTCAAGGAGAGGCACCCGTTCGGTAGCTGATGGCTGCCCCGCCCCGCACCCCGCCCGGGCGACTCGCCCCGGGGCGATCCTGGCCCCCGTCATTAGCCATTGGGTGGCGGGGCGCGGCGGGGCGTGGCGGGGCGTGGCGGGGCGTAGGCGTGGCCCACCGCTATTGGCTGACCGGCGCAATTATCGTTATGAGGCCTCCCGGGCCACCTCGCCGGGACGATAATGACCCCCTGGACGGCGACGGGCGCGGCCGGCGAGCGCGGCGCCATCTGGCGGCAGCGGCGGGGAACCGGAGCGGACACCGGACCAGAGGGCGGCACAAGTTTCAACTCTTTCACTCATACTTTGCGATGGACAAAATGCCAAAGACAACGCGGGGCAGCAACACGGGAAACACGCACCAATATCACAATACAAACACACACACTCAGCTCAGACACAGACGAAGCATCCCCCTTCGGCCCTCTCTAATCACAGCGGAAGGGCTGCTGCTGCTCCGCAGTGTCCGGGGGCGGCGGGGCGCGCGGAGCAGCAGTCATTGCTGCGCGTCTCCACGACCTAACCGATTTACCGGACCATTACGCCCAGCGCCGCCCAAACAATCCCGGCCGGGGCGTGGCAGGGCGTGGCGGCCCACCCCTCCCCCGGGCCGCCTTGCGCCCCCGCCGCGGTTGTTCCGCGTCGTTCCACAGGACGCCAACGCTACACCACCCCAACCCCACCACCCCCCGTGGCAGACCACGCGGCCGCTCCCGCTCGATTCGGCCAAGCACTTTGCACCAACCAATTCATCTTATTCCCCGCTGGATTTTTATTGTTTTATTCTTATTTTACTTTGCCTTAATTTTTTTTTCGTGTTTGCTTCGAATGGTAAGACCAGCAAAGGAGTAAATGTGGGTGTTCCGCTAGATGTTTCGTTTCCGCTACACTGCTACTGCTACCCGCGACGGAGAAGAACCGTGTTCTTTCCCGTTTTGCGTTTTGGTCGCGCAAATACGTAGATCCTAAGGTGCGACGCGATGCCGAGGGGTCGGGAGCAGGGCTATGTGGAGAGTGTGGTGTGCTAGAGCATGCGGGGGAAGGGGGAGCAGCAGCCGTGCATCACCGTGCCATCTAAATTGGCGAGGGCCGGCCACGTGTGGCTCCACCCCAACCCATCCAACCCCACCCCGCCCTCGTGGAACGCCCCGCTGCCCGCCAATTAATACGTGATGCAGTGTGTGCACTTAGGCCCCACCCCGGCGCAACAGGGCGCATCTCCTGTGCCCCCGTAGGGACCGAACCCTTTTACTGTTAAACGCGCCTTCGCCAATAAAATCGAATAACACGTTAAATAAAACACGAGGAAACACGCGACTGTTACACATGGAGAGGCTGATCGCGCGCGATCGAGAAAAATTGCGTGAAAATAAAATACACATGACGGGGGCGTTACTAGCAAATTCATCCCTTCCACCCCGGGCTCCCCCAGCTTGCTTCCCTCGGCAGCAAAATTGAAAGGGACCCATGGATATATAAAGGAGATGTGCTATAAGGCCAATAGCCCCGCGAGGCCCCGGCCGCCACGCTCCGCCACGCCCGCGACGGCACCCTCCCCTACCCTAAGAACCGTCCCCGGGGGGAAGGAGGGAGGAGCAGGCAGGCGCCGGGAGATGGAGAGAGAGTTGGGGCTCACGGACGAGTGCAAGAGAGAGGCCCTAATTCCCTTCCCACCCCTTAAAAATCACCCCTCTCTGTCACTCCCCCAGCTGGGCGCACGCGGCGCGCCGCGCGGGCCCGGGCGCACTACTGGAAGTGGCGCTGCGGGTTCCTCACGCGCCCGGCGGAGGGAGAGTGAGTGAGAGAGAGGAGGCGAGGGAAGAGGGGTGAATTGCTTTCATGGAGAGGGGAGGGGGTGGAAATGCACTCAATCTTGCCTTCACACCCCCTAACCGCGCCCCAACCGCATTCCGGCCGGCGGCCCACCCCCTGCCATTCTCAGACGCCCCGCCACGCCCCGCCACGCCCCGCCACACTACGCCTCGCTACGCCACCGCTCGCGCCCTCCACACTCCGTACCCTTATGCTTTCCCTTTGGCCCTGCCACGCCACGCCGCGCTGCTACCACAGGTATCCAGGCGCCATACCAGACCTGCAATCCCACGCAGACACGCCCACGGCTACAGCCGCAACCCCTAAGGGAGGCCGGGATACAGGGGAGCAGGCAGACGCGGCCCGGGCCGCCAGGACCCGAAGGAGGACCCAAGAGGAGTGGAGGGGGACCCGAGAAGGAGGACCCAAAGGACGACCCGAAGGAGTGCCCAAAGGAGGTCCAAAAGGAGAACCCCCAAGGACGACCCAAAAGGACCCGTGGAGGACCGAAAGAGGGTCCCAATGGAGAACCCGAAAGAGGACCCGAAGGAAGGCTCGAAGGCTCGAAGGAGAACCCGAAGGAGGTGGCTGAGGGGGACATACGAAGGAGGTGGCCGACCAACGCGGCAGGAAGCGAGAGCAGAGCGGGGCTGGGCTGGGCCGGGCATCGTAGCCCTCGCAAGGGGCCGTATGGCACGGCGCAGATTTATGGCTTTTCGGTTTATAAAGTTATGCCATAGATCTTTATCAAAATCAGTTTTATCGGCGAGCGCGCGCGTGTTTCCCTCGCTCACCCTCGTCGTCCTCCTCCTCACGCGCGCGAATTTATTTCGGGGTCTGGAAGTGCTTTATTTCGCGAAACACTTGATGAAATGGCTATTACAGTAATGGCCGCAGCAACAGGAGCCATTCCGCAGCAAGTGTGTGCAGGAGCCGCAGAGCGGCGCAGAGCAGAGCTATTGCTGCTCACTCGCCGCACGCCGGGCGTGAAATATTTCCCAGACAATCAAATCCTATTTTCGGGGTCTATAGGCGGCGGCCGGGAGAGGGGTGGGGCGCCGCCGTCGGGCCCGTCCGCACAGCGTCCGCCCCTCGCCGCACCGCTCTCCCAATCACATGTGCGGGGACGGGAGTGTGAGTGAGTGAGTGTGTGTGTTTTGATATTATTATTATTATTATTCGCGTCCGCGTCCTTCCTTTATAGGACGTGTAATCTCGTCACCTCTGCGCCGTAAAGTAACCCAACAAATGCTGCCAGCACAGAGGTGTGTCGTTTCGTTTGATCGACGACCTGGCTCCCTCGCTCGATGTGTCACATTCCCAAACACCACCTTGCCTTATACCACCTCCGTCTCTCCAACGACGCACAATCCCCTCCACCACCAGGAAGCCTCCGCTGCAGCGCCGGGCATCCCTTTCTATTCGACTTGCAACAAACTCATTCCCTCCCACCCCACCCTCTATCCCGCAGCGCGGGTCGAAACGCGCTCACCCAATTTAAGTCGCGTCTTAATTGGATAATAGAATTGCAAATGAATCGCGGGGCTGACAAAATGTTTACGAAAGCGATAAAAGAGCTCGCTGGCACGGCTGCGCGCCCCGTTCTGGCCTCCGTTCTGGCCCCCGGCCGGGTTGGGCCGGGCCCGTTTGGGGCGCCTCCAAGGTGCGGTCATGTCGACGCAATCCCCAGCGCATTTGCGCCGGGTAAACAACAACAGCAGAAGCAACGTGGTGTAGAATAGATTTTGGAGCAGGTCGAGAGTTGGGCTGCCCGGACATGGACAGGGCCAGTCGCAGGCAGGAGGACCGCTTTGGGGAGTGCAGTGAGTGAATGACTGGACACGGCCCATGGCCCGACCGCACCCCGCTGCTCATGTCCTCGTCCGTCATTGGGTGCCACTCGGCCGCGCTCGACCCCACCGCGTCGCAGAGCGCGGCGACACATCCATCTTCCAACGCCCACTCCTCGACCCGCCCCGCCCCGCTCCCGCCGCGCCCAGGTGCAGCCGCCCCACCGCCCCGCCCCGCCCCGCCCTGGCTGGTCCCGCAGGACCCCGCCGTGCCGCCGGGCGCGCACTTGTTGCTGCCCCACCTGCAGCACCGGCGGCGCCACCGCACTCAGGCCCCTCCGAGCGCAAAAAGAAATGAACAAATTCCTACCGCGTCGCACAATGAAATCTGGTCGAAAAATGGAGAGGTGACATTGCAGGGGGGACGAGGACGGCGGACGACGTGTCGGCATGCGACCGCGTGTACGTGCGAGCGGGCCGTGGCAGGCGCCACTCGATGGGGAGAGCACGAAGCACGACGGAGAACCCGCCGGAGAGCCCAGATGCTGGCGTGCACGCGGGGCAGTCCGCTGGAGAGCCCAGTGGAGAGCGGCAGCAAGGACGGGCGGAGAAACCGATCGGGAAAAAATCGGAAGAGATCGCTGGCGGAGAGCCCGCGGGAGAGGCCCGCTGGAGACTGGCAATAAAGGGCAAAGATGGAGAGCACGCTGGGCAGCCCGCTGGAGACGGGCTATGAAGGGCAAAGCTGAAGAGCACGCTGGACAGCCCGCTGGAGGCGAATTGTGAAGGGCGAAGCTGGAGAACAAGCCAGAGAGCAAGCTGGAGAGCAAGCTATGGAGAAGCACGCTGATCGGATCCGAAGTCCCGGGTAGGGGCGTGCAGTGCGGCCGCATGACGTGAACGAAAGAGCCGCGATGCGACGTCGACATCAACGGCTGTCAGACCGCCAAAGACGACGGCAACGGCACCGTGTCGATAAGAAGGGGAGAGGGAGGCGAATAAATCCCCCCGCGAGTGGCGCGCCGCGCCCGGGCCGCGCGCCTGACGGACAGCCTCGGCGAGGGGGACGAGCACCGCGTCGGGCCGAGCCACGAGGATCGCGCAGCCGGGCCGGATTCCAGAAATGAATGGCGAGTCGACGGAGAGGGGGGGGGGCAGAAGCGTGCAAGAGCTAGAGACGCAGAGAGTGAGGGAGCGAGAGAGAAAAAGAGAGCGTCAGGGGCCTAAATGACACATCTTTACATTCCTCCTCTTCACCGCGCGCCGCCCAAATGAAAAGATGAAATGCACGCCTTGGTATAATTACAGAGAGAAAGACGGCGGCGGCCGTCGTGCGCCCCTGCGTGACGCGGAGGTGCGGGCCCCGCGGCCGCGCCGCACACGCGACCGGGTCGTGACGCGGAGCAGGGCGAGCGGCACCGCCGCCGTTAGGGCACCGCGGCCAGAGAAGACGGAACAGAGAAAACTTCTTTGGGCTGGCGCGCTGGCGCCGGTGCCGCGCATGGCACGGCCGCCGCCCATGGCCCGCAGCATGGCCGTGCGCGTGTGGGCCACACGCTGGAGGTGCGCCCGGCTCCCGGCCCCGGCTGCGTGGACCGGACCGGACCGGACCGTGTCGAAACGCACCGCCACTGTAATAACAAGTCGGGTCGGCGCGGACAAGACTTACCAGCGGAGAGTAGAAGGCCGAGCTGTCCACCCCTATGCTGGGGTAGGGGTTCTGGTCGGTGGAAGGGTAGGGGGTGCCGTAGACGCCGACGGGGCCGACGCCCGACGACGACAGCCTCGGGTACGAGGACAGCGCCGCCAGCCTGGCCGAGTCGTACTGGCACGAGCACACAGTCTGTCCGGACACGGGGTCCGTCATGATGGGCCTGCCATTCTCGCAGCACGACGATCCTGGCGGCGGCGGGGGGCCCGACCCCGGGCCGGGGGGCCCCCCGCCCGGCACGGGGCCCGACCCGGGCACCGGTCCGGGCACCGCACCCGGCGTCGTCGACGGCCCCAGCGGCACCGCCGACGCCCCCGTGTTGGACGGGGTCCCTCCCGCGGGGCTCACCGCGCCGGAGCCCGCGCCCGCGGGAGGCGAGGTGGACGCGGTGGGTTGTCCTGCCACCAGCAGCTGCAACACAAGAAACGGGCACAAGGGTTAGAGGGCGGAGCATATTTTTCATACCCATGCGAGATGCGGTCATGTCGGCACACATGAAGGGACGGCCAAATGTTTGTGTAACCCGGTCTGTTTGCGCCGGGCCAGCGACCCCCCTGGCGCACAAAGTGACACTGGCGCGGCCAATCTGGGCCCGTCAAAGCTAGGTTAGGATCCTGTATCCGCCGTGATTGCAGGGTGATTGCCAGGCCGGTGGCAGGGCGGAGCCGGTGGAGCCTCCCCTTGTTTGAACAACCCCCTCTCTCTCTCTCTCTCTCCCCGCCCCCGACGACCCCCCGGCGGCCGCGCGCTCCGAGCCCTTTCTAAAGCGTACTACAGCGACCCCCGCCTAAGTGCAAAGCAAATGTTTGCATGTTTGGCCAAGCCACCGGCACCGTCCCCCGCAACGCCCCCGCGCGCGGGGCGCGCACCCTCGCGCGATGCGATCCGCAGCCTCGCAAAGCACCCACCTCCCATCACGTATCACGAGTAGACGCAAGAGTGCAGCCCCCACCCACCCTCCACCTTTCCAGTACTTGGATACATATCACGGTGTCGGTACCTCTGCGACTGGACGGGGCGGCCCACCCCCGGGCCAGCCACCCTCCACCGCGCAGCTCCACCCCCCCCCCCCCCCCCCCCCCCCCCCCTCCCCTCCACTCGACAATGTGACCCCCGAGGGGAAGGTCTGCTGAGGGATGCGGGAGGAGGAGGGGCGGGGGGAATGCAAATGATGACAATTCACCCACATACCCCCCAGCTCTGTCACCAGCCCCGGAGGGACACCCCTCTCCCCCGACCCTCCCCCTTCTCCCCTTCCTCATCTCATCGTATCTGTTCCCCGTATTACCAACGGCAATCATTCACGAGCGGCGAGAGGGGGTAAAATAAAAAGCGAGGAAAACAAGATAGAATTTATACACACTCACCGCTCCCCCTCCCCACTTCTCGCCGTTTCGGATAAAAAGCGGGAGTAGAATTGTTTCGTTTTGTTCTTTACATTTCAATTCGTGGCCTCTGTAGCGATTACGCGCGCCCAGGCTTTGTCAAAACTTTTCCACTTCCACTCACAATGGAGCGAGAACAGGCCAAATTCATCTGTTTCCTTTCCTTCCGCGTTTTCTAGTTTGTATATAATACGTACATGACAATGTGTGTGTAAGGCCAAACACTTTACTCAACAAGAAGAGGCAATTTCATGCATCTCTGCAGCCGGGTCAGCAGCTCGGCCGCAAGAAGACAATGGGCGAGCGTAGCAGCTCTGCAGCAGCTAGCCAGATCAACGGGAGCTCAGACAAGAAGTACGTCGCGGTGGTAGCGCTGGAGTCCCCCGTACGCCCCCATCTCCCTCAAGGGAATCCCTCTGCTCTCCAAGCCTTTCGGAGCGCCCCAAGCTGCTCCCCTCGCCCACGCCAGCCCGGGGGTTTCCTCGCGATGCAACGCACCGGGAAACCCTGGGGAACACCACGACTGACTTCTTCTCCTTAGCAGCGCGGTGGCGGGAAACTCTAGACTAAGGCCCCGTCGAGGACATCGTTCACCCGTCCACACCGTCATTCATAGAACGCCGAGCCAAACATCAAATAGATACAAGAATTCAATTGAAAATCTATTTTCTAAATTTAATACAATGATTCACTCATTAGAGGTTATTTTAATTTCTTTTGGGAAAATTTACTTCTCTAGCCTTGGGCACTGCATTTTGACTGCAGCATGGGCCAATTACAGACGCACCTGCCACCACCTCCCCACCGAGCCGGATCGGGTTACACGGCACCAACCGAATATGTACACACACACACCATACTTATTGTCGCGGAGTCGGTGTGCGGAGTCAAGTCAGTCTGACGCCGCGGGCGGGATCGCCAGGAGGGGTGAGAGGGAGGAGGGGTGCGGAGGG
>NW_026267166.1:275699-277530 GCF_000697945.3 Frankliniella occidentalis
CCCCGCCCCGAATGGTCGCGCCGGTAAACCTCCCCCTCCTCCCCAGAGCGTAATAGTCCGGACGAGTACGAGTAATGACGGCCAGCAGCCCGTCCACACCTCCTCCCGGCTGCCAGGCCAGGCCCAGGACCGGCCCCGGCCAGTCGGGCCGGACAGGGTCCACGACGCCAACAAACAAAAACAAAATTATCCCTTAACCAAAAAAGAAGACTCGAAAAATACTCTCACTAAATGCTTTAGCGCCTGGAACGACCGACCGAGGGAACCCGAACGGGTTTGCCGGCCCGGCGGGGCCAGCGCCCGAGAGGTGGGAGGGCAGGGCGGGGAGTCGGGGGCAGGGGCACCCATTGAGTGGGGGCCGGCGACGACGACGTCCTCCGCTCGACGACAGCGACCCACCGAACGCAACGCTGCAGCATGGCGTCAACCATCGATCCTCCCGCGCAGTTGGAATCCGACACACACGTTAGGTAATGCTCAGGGTAGCATCCAGAGGCCACCCCTTTCAGAGTGCTACGCGCACAGAGGGGGCGGGGAGGAGGAAGGGGGGCAATCTGCCAGGGGGTGGAGGAGGGCGGCTGCAAAGGGGAGTGCCGGAGGCCTCTCGCCCCGCCCCGCCACTCCCGCCACCCCTCCTCGAAGGAAACCTGTCTCTCCAAGAGGTCCTGCGGGAGCGGCTGCTACGCGGCGCAGCGGTGGCCGCCCGAGTGCGCCGCCCGGCGCCACCCCCTCCCCGGCCGTGACTGGCGTCCCCTGGGCCCCGGGGGCCCTCGGCCAAGATTTGTGCTACACTGGAATAGCAGAGTCGGTCCCGGCCAGGTCGTGCGTCTCCATTAGAGCGGGGGCGGCCGCTTGCCGGCCAATGCGCCACAAACTCTTTTCATGTCGCCATTCGTGTCGGCGTTGGCGAGTCCTTGCTCCCCCTGCTCCCGCTCCTCCCCCTAGAAGGGGATGGGACGCCGCCGCGAGCCCCCGCGCGCAACGAGAGGGTGCCCTCCCCTCCTCCTCAGAGGGTCCGGCCGGGCCCCGCCCCGCCACCGGGCCAGGCCGTTGACCCGCCAGGGGCTTCAGTGTGTGTGGTGTCACGAGGTGTCAATCACCTCATCGATGACTCAGGGTAAGCCGGAAAAACACAAAGAAATAAAAGAAAGGCGTCACAGCCGCGCGCGCGCTCCAAATGCGCACCTCGGTGGCGGCGACGCGACGTGTCAACGGGAACCGTCGCTTTTATTTATTTTTCGATTTGTAGGACAGGAGAGAATGCATGTCGCGCGTTTCCTTCCGACCCGCGCAATGCGAGCGCCAGACCGTTTCGTCAACAAGATCGCCGTCGTGTCACAGAACGCTGACGTGCGATCGAGCGCCTACTGCGGTGGCGGGCAGGCGGGGCGGGGCGCAGCAGGTTCGCCGACCTCTCCAGATTGGATTGCAACACACCAAAACTATCGGTTTGGCCTTCAGCGTGCAACCGCAAGAGCGGATAGTCATGCGGTAGTGAGGGGGCGTTCTCGTTCTCTCTCTCTCTCTCTCTCTCTCTCTCTCTCTCTCTCTCTCTTGTCTTTCGCACACACATGCTGCTCACACGGAGCGCGGCGGTGGGTGAAGGGCCCGAAGCAGAGCTCCTCCCCGGTGGAAACTCCGAGCAGGTGCGCTGCTCGTGCCCATGCCGCACCGCAAAAGCCCGATCCCTTATCCGGGGGCCCCGGATTTACCACCACCCTCCCGGACCGCTCCCTCAATTATCCAAATACAGTGAGGAACGCTAAAGCCCCTGCTGCCCGGCCCGGCTCACACTCACACACCCACACCCGGCGGTGACAGTGGCGGGGCG
>NW_026267166.1:277940-283112 GCF_000697945.3 Frankliniella occidentalis
TACACATCATTGCGAGGGAGTATATAGTATGCACACACACACACACACACACACACACACACACACACACACACACACACACACACACACACACACAAAGCTGAGACCGACAGACCACTAAAGGTTATTGACGTGGTGCCGGCCAACTTTGTAAATTTCCCTGCAAAGTGGCGGTGCTCGCGGCGGGGCGGGCGGTTTAGTTTATGGACAACGACGGCGCTAACCGGCCGAGCCCCGGGCCCAGCCCAGCCGGGCCGGGCCGCCACCGCCGTGAGGCCGCCAGAGGGGCCCAACTGAACCGGCCGGGGCCGGCCGCCTTCGCGCGTAGTAATGGCAGCTCCAGAGGGCCAACCCCAGTGGCGTTTATGGATGGGAACCAAAAGCGGCCGCGAGAGGAGCAGAGTAAAACACCACCAACCTTCTGCGAGACTTGGGCATTTACACGCCATCACGCGAAAGCCGGAGGGACAAATGCAACAAGATGAATGGAAAGGACAAACACACACTCGGCGACGGGAAGCTTTCGATTGAACTTACAGATTGAAACGCCTCCTCGCGGAATGCTAATTTTCGTTTTCTCGCCATCTCGCTCGCTCGCTCAAACTCTCGGCGCGCAAATGCCGCTCGCGCCCTTTCTCGATTTGCATGCAATTCGGACGTGCGCGGTGCGGTATTTGCATCGGCCCCGGCATTTGCATGCATTAACGGGCCGTTATGCGATCCACATTAGTGCGTGGGAGTGACTGGCGAGCGACGGGTTCAAATCTTGCGCTTCATTTTCACCGAAAAGAAAAATTATAAACTTTTGATTCCGGTAGCTGTCTGACAATAAGTACAAACAAGCTGAGGCAGTATTCGATAGTAGTTTTCTAATTCATTATGTTGGAGTTAGAGTTAAATGTACCATCTGCTGAAAATAATGTTCCTAATTTTTTGCCCGGGATGGGGATGAAGACACTGGCAGGCAGGCGTCGGCGCGTCGTCAGCCGAGGCCATCCCCCTCAGCCTCGCGTCCCGCTCCCTCCCCGTATCGCTGCCAGCATCACCCAGGAGGGAAACGGGCAAGCGGCCGCCGAGGCAGCCGCCCAGCGTCCAGAGTACGTAGTGGCAGTGGCACTCTCGTGAGCCGTTCACCGCGGCAATTCACGCCCCGCCGCGCCCCGCCGCGCCCCGCCGCGCCCCGCCGCGCCCCGCCGCGCCCCGCCCCGCCACGCCAACAACACGCATGCTGCAGCCACCACGCGACACGCAGGAGGGCCTCCAGCCCGCCCCGCCGCCATCTTAATGAACTTAATAAAGAAGGAGCGAGCCGAGATAACGCCGTGTAGTCTATGAGTTTACGTGTGGGGGAACCAGTGGTGAATGAGTGAGCACACACACAGACACACACGCACACTGCAGCGCCGGGCTGGGTCAGGCGCGACGGGCGTATACAACAAAAATGTGGAACAGACGCTATTTACTTCGAGCAGGTAAACTCAAGAAGGTAACCCTCAGTAATACCCGGTAATCGCTGGGTAATCCTCACTAATCTATCGTCATCTCTCGATCGTAACCCCGAAATCGGAAATTTGGTTCAGGCAGGCAATTTTATGTAGTTGTAGTTTGGCTGACTGAAGGCAGATGGAGGGGGTGGGCAAAGGGGGGAAAGGAGAGGGGAAGGGATTGCGAGGAGGAGGGGGTGGTTGGAGCGGCGGGACGCAACGAACGACAATGTTGTCGCCAATCAGGCGGGCGAAAAAGAAACACAGTAGTCCCGCACAGATAAGTGCGCGAGTCCCATCGCCATCCGTTACAGACGGACGGGCCGCGCTGCGGCGGCCGGGCTGGCGGGGGGCAATCGACAGGCTGGGGCGATTTATGCAACAGAGTCCGCTAGGAGCGACGCGCCCGGCCCCGCCCCGCAACCACCACAGTGACACTCCGCAGCCTCGCACTCTGCTGGACCCCGATAACATCGAGCAGGAGCGCGCGGTGCGTGTGGGCCTGGCCCAATTAGACCGCAGTGGCGAGGAAGAAAAATTCATTCAAACGCACACAAACATGTCGCGCATGTTTTACAATTTAGGAATAAGTGGTCGTCTCGGTATTGGTCATTTTAAAATCAGGTGATAAGTCATCTTCGTAGAGATTTGAAGGCCGGAAAAAAACAGGAAAAGTAGCGGAAAAAACGGAAAAAACAGGGAAATAAATAACGAAAATGTTAAAAACAGCCCCTTATTTTAATTCTTTTTTCAATTTTTATGGTAACTTTTCCTTTTAAAAAACGTGTTTTTTTTTCGGAAAACTTTAACTATTCCGGAAAGTTTAAATCTCATATTCGTTGGCGACAGCCAAGACGGATTTTCCTGCCCAAAGTTGAAATATATTTTCAGGCACAATCATATGCGGAGGGCTTTTGCGGCGCGGGGTAATGGGGAGCACGAAAGACGCCGTCAAAGGGCGTCGCGGGGAGCAGCATTCCTATATACTCGGCACTCTCAGCAGACAGACAGACTTGGCCGCACCGCGTTCAAATAATTCGGAAGATAAGTAATTCCTTGTTTATGTGCAAGTTTACGAGGCTGGCGCGCGGGGACTCCGTGCGGTAGGTGGTCCCGCCGCTCCCCGACTCCCACTGCACACACTCACACACAGTACCCACTCACACGGTGAAACATTATCGTGGACACGGCGCGGGGCACAAAGATATACGCAGGCCATCCGCAGCGTCGTGTCCAATCGATAGCCGCGGCGAAAAAAATTAAATTACAAAAATTAAGTCGTCATGGGAACATGTACGTTTCCGCAACCGCTATAATTCGTATCCCTCTGTTTCCGGCGCAAATACTTTCCCGACAACAATTATGATGATGATGGGCGGCAATACGCGCAATAAACAGCGGTATTGGGCGGCGCAGGTGGAACGGCTGGCAGAGTTTCGATTGTTATTGCAATTACTTTTTCCTGTTCTGTTTTTCCGTTTTGCATGCCCGCCGGCCGCCGCCGCCGCCGCAGTCTGTTGCATCAAGCCTCGCGGTGCGGCCGGGCCGGACCCTAAACACGCCTTTAATCACCCGGATTATATTACAACCGCCTTCAAATGGCGATGGCGGCGGCCGCCTGCGCTGCACCACGCCGCCCTCTGTCGGCGGCGGCGTAAGTGACCGGCCGCACCGGCCACACACTAACCTCCAAGGGTAAACACGATACTAAATGCCGTAGCTGCCTACCAAAATTCCATCATTTCCGTATGAGATTTCGGGATTCATTTGGAGGATGCCAAACGCTTATCATCCTTTTTGTGCCCTCTGAGCAGAGAACGCTAATATTGTGCACAGAAAATTACCAAAGACAAAGGCTAGACACAGAAATATTGTCTCTAAGGGAATGCCAAGGTGTAGCAGTCAGATATAGGAATGGCAACATTTTGGCATGGCAAGTAAAGCGGCCACGGCGTTAAGAGTGAAGCCGCGACCCGCACAACGTGTGCAATGGTCAGAATAAATCGGAGATGATGAGATATGCCTCCACGCCGGGCTGCAATCGCTGACAAGACTGTAGCACGCCCAGGGCGGTGTGTTATGGCACCCGACTGTAAAACAGGAACTCAACTTTTTTTTTTTAAATCGCTGCCACGGTCCGGCTATCTAAAGCTTTATCTCCCACACCCAGTCATCGAGATAATAGTGCCAAGTGGTCAATAAAAGGTATGCCGGACCGTGCGGCGTGGCGGGGCGCGGCGGGGCACGGCGGGGCACGGCGGGGCACGGCGGGGCGCGGCGGGGTCCCCGCTGCCCGGACGGCCCTTTTTCCTTGTTTCGGGTCGCCCGGGCCGGGCGGACCGCCGAAATTTGAATACAATTTGGTGGCAAACGGGGATAGAATGACGTCCGTAAAACTCCATTTGACCCCCCCCCCCCCCCCTACATCCCGGGCCGCCAGCCGTCAGGGTCCTCTGCCGGGCCCAAGGCCGTATAACCAAAAGCGGAGAGGACGCAACAGTGTTGTGGCGCCCACTCACGGGGCAGCGCGGGGGGCGCGGCGGGGCGCCGCATTCATAGGGCCAATTTGGGGCCAAATAAAACGGACGAGGGAAAAGGGACGGAGGAGGGGGGCGGCCCTTGGAGGAGGGCGGCGGCGCGCGCGACAAAACCGAATCGAAACGAACACGGAAAGCTGACAGATTCTGGCGCCACGTCGGCTCCGGCTCCGCGGCGGGGCGGTAACGCCTGGCGGACTTATGCAGCATACCGCGCGGTATGGATGCAAAAGCGCGTCGTGTCGCGTGCCGGCTCCTCTATGAGAGAGAGAGAGAGAGAGAGAGAGAGAGAGAGAGAGAGAGAGGGGGGGGAGGGGGGAGAGTATGACAGCGAAGCATTAGCGTGACAGCAGCGAGCGCGGCGGCGGCGCACAGCAACACATGCCGCGGAGCAAAAGTATTGTTGTTTGTATACGTACTGTCCGCCCGCGCAGTTGCACCGTACCGCAACGCACCCGCGCGGGCGGGTTGCCTACTGCCAAGGCGCTACGTTCGGTCGGCTTCAGGCTAAACCCACAGAAGTACCCTACTATACGGCGCGCTAAACTCGGTATACAGCAGTAGTCGTCATTTTTGGGGGGCCACCCGGCACAGACGGTGACCCGAGACACAAGTGAGGTTATGACGAGGGGTCGTCAACTTCGATATTCCTCCGTACACGGACTGATATTACCTCAAATATTACACCAATATTAGCCATATTACTGGTAATATTACCTCGATATTACACATTTTTCTAGTATTATGACGTCACAGCTTGAAAATTGGATCAATATTACCATTATTATTTGTAATATTTAATATTCCTCCGTACACGGCCAAGGAGAGTTGACGACCCCTCGGGTTATGAGCACAGTCTGCCCTGCAATATAACGAGACGGAAAGAGGGGTTAACGGCTATGAGACGAAAGTTTGCGGAGGTTAACCCGCGCGGGTGTGTTAACTCGGGCTAATCTCCGCAGCCTTACGGCGCTAAGAAGCTTTTCGACTCCCGCGGGCGACAAAACGGGGAGGGTCAGCGGCGGGCAGGGCGAGCATCAGCTGCATCAGCCAGCAGCAGCAGCAGCAGCAGCAGCAGCAGCAGCAGCAGCAGGGGACGGAGCCCGCCGCGCACGTCCATAAATTATGCATATGGCCATCAGCGGGGGAGG
>NW_026267166.1:283327-295673 GCF_000697945.3 Frankliniella occidentalis
AGAGAGAGAGAGAGAGAGAGAGAGAGAGAGAGAGAGAGAGAGAGAGAGAGGGAGGGAGGCGACAATCCGCGAGGCAGTGCAGCAAAGAGGGTGCGGGTCGAGCCAATCCGATGATCCGTCCATGTCAACAAGGCGGAACCACCAATCACTCGAGAGGCGGACCGTCCGAGAGCAGAGACGGCGAGCCTAGCGTACCGAAAGAATCAGAACAAATAGACAAGTGCTGCTCGTCCGGAATACTTCGGCCGTGTAAACGGGACAGTGAGCCCGCCCCAAACGTGCTGCAGTGCCTGCTGCTGATCCCCGGCGCAGGGCCCAGCAGCGCGCGCGCACGGTGTGACGCGCAGCCGCGCAGCTCACCTTACCCACCCCGGCCCAAAGTAAACTTCTCCATCAATATCCAGTTTCGGATGACAAGCTCCAATTCACACCCCGCGCGCCGTGCGTCTGCAATTGAAACCTCTCCTCGACACGGCAAAAGGCCGGGCGCACGGCACGGCACGGCTGGGGCCAAAAAAGGCGACGCGCGCGTCAGGACACCACAACAACAAGGCGCAGGGACAACAGCCTCCATATAAATACTCCTGTGGTCACCAGACACTCGGGGTCTGACCGTCGATTATTCAATTCAATTCCCCGACGCAGAGCTCCGGGCAGGTAGCAGAGAGGGCCCCCGGGGGCCCCCGGGCCCGGCCGCACCCCCCGGGTCACCCCATGGGGGCTCCCCCTCCGGGCCCCATCGCGGGAGCCCCTGCAGCGCGGGGTACCACCGCCTGGTACCCCCGGGGGGAAGGCAGGAGGACGGACATTCCCGGTCGCAATGAGTGCGAGAGAGACGTTCGCCTTCTCACCGGGGGGCGGGCCCGAGGGGGGACCCGGGACGTCGCCCCGGTGGCGACGACGACGACGACGTTATGCATCCGTCCTTTTATGGCCGTTTCTTCGACTTTTTGTTGGCGCGCCCCAGCCGCCCCGCCCACTTCTCGAGAAAAGGTAAACACAACACGTGTGGCCCGGGGCCGGGCCTGGGCGATAGAGACACCTAACGGCGCGAATTACACACATTCCGTACAACACGCGTGTTTATGTGAGCCGGGCCGCGCCGCGTCGCGGGCGGCGGGAGCGCGACGCCGGCATCATGAGAAACGGAGGGAGAAAACGTTTTGTTGTCGGGCCGGCATCGCATCGCCATCGACGACGTTTGCAATTATCGGCCGGGAGGCTCTTTTTAGAACAATGCGAGGGAGGACGTCAAGAAGTGGCCGACGGAACGGCGCCATAAGCGGCGCGGCGGCGGCGGCGGGAGCGCCGAGTGTGCTCCGGAACTAAAGAGGAGGCAAACAGAATGAAGAAAAGGAAAATAATAAAAAGAGCGTGAGAGAATGGTAGCAATTAATTGCCTAGTTATTGCTAGAAACGACTTGTTGGCCGCTGCAGGAATGTCCTGCTGGAGCTGGAGGGGCCCGGGGGGAGGCGCACCCCCACGCGCTCGCAGACGGTTTTGATTTTTCACAATTAAACGGCGCGGAATGAATGAAATCAGGTGCTAATTAGCTATTGTTTGCGGTATAAACAACCTCTTTTTTCCCTTTCCTCCCCCTCCTCTTATCGGGGCCGTTCTTTTCTCGGTTCGCGCCGTTCTCTCTCTCGACGCCGGTGGTCCGCGGAGCACTGCTCTTGCTCCCGAGGCTCTCCACTACTTTGTGATGAGACTGCCCCCGCCACCATTGTCTATTGATTCGCTGAACGCCCCGCGGCCCCAAACTGCACTCGTCGCTCTTGTACGATCGCCTGCTACAGTTCATAAACGTTTCATATCACGCCGCCGGTGGCAGCGGTACGCCCCCTCAGCCCCCCGCGAGACCCTTTTGCTGCTGCTCCCGGTCACGGAGAATGACGTGCTGGCATGGGAAATGTATACGGAAGCGTTTGGACAACTCTTTTGTAGCTAGCGGATGCTCGCATTGTCTAAGAGAGGCAACAACTATAAAGCGGAAATAAATGAATTGACTGTCGACTCCGAATCTCGGCCGATCCCAGCACCGCGCGGTGTAAAATGAGGACAACAACCAATTATTTACAGGTTTTCCATATGACGCGCCTTTCCTACGAGAACTGGTCGCCGTTTTTAGCGCCATCGTCGCTACCGATGTCACACACATGTTGGTGAGATAGTGATGCGCACACAATCACAAAGCACGGCACAGACGCACTCCACTCCCGGCTGCTGACCGATACGGGTCGAGTGTAGTGACCGTCGCGGCTGCTGCTGCTATACACGGCGCATGACAAGCAGCTGACACGCGCCGCGCAGAGTATAGCACTGCGATCCGCGAGGCGCTGTCGCCGGTCGGCCGCCATCCCTGGTAACTAGTGCAGAGCTGCGGCCGAGCTGGTTGGTAAACCATCAATATTTGCCCACAAAGAGTATATATTTGTCTTCGCACCTCGCACTGCACGTATGTACACAGAGCTAACATTGTTTCAAACCCGTCGTTAGGTTACACCGGGGCGTTGTAATCGGGAGAGCAGCACTTCACTTCACTCCTCGACCCTATCTAAATAGTAAACGGTCGCCGTCATCCGGGCGACCAGCGTGACACCTTCGGGTCTCACCTGGGAGGGCGCCGGGTACGAGTACCCGAACTGAGAGTACGCTGACATGTCCAGCAACAGCTTGGCGATTTAAAGGTACACGGGGCTGGGACGAAATAGACCAGCGCGCTGGCTGGTGGCCGTGAGGAGTCAGCTGCGCGCGCAGAGCTGCTGCAGCCGTCCCGCCTCCTCCGTCTTCCTCGTCGTCTTCTCGTGGACGGCGACGTCGTAGTCGCGTGGGCGGCCGCTCGCAGGGCCGCGCGGGGGCCGGTAGCACATGAACCACACAACACTGCACTGCACTAGCGCCTCTCCGGCACTCACACGCACAATCACTGCACTGCACAGCTGGCGATGTCGTTGACGACGACGATGGTGGTGCTGCGCGACGGGAAGGGTGCGGCGGCGTGCGCGACACACCACGGCGTACGCCTCACGGCACTCGCGGCGGTGCGGGCGGGGCGGCCTCGGACTGCGTGCCTGCCTGCCTGCGCGCGGCCGCGGCGAGGCTCTACTGCGGCGTGGCGCGGGGTGGCGCTGCCCGGGGGCGCGGCGGGGCGCGGCGGGGCCGGGTGGGGGTGGCACTGGCGGCGGTAACCCCCGCGCGCACTTTTTCTTAAGTCACTTGTTGATTGCGACTCGCGCTCACACACGGCGGACACCGTGGAGCCGCTTCCTCTTCATGGGTCGCGGCGGCGCGCGGTCGGCCCCAACACGCACTGTACTCCACACGTCATCACTATGTATCCAATCACTTTGTAATCACTCTGAGGTCACTGCAGGGCGGCCACGTGCGTATCCCAGGTCGCCGTCGGCACACTCAACACTTTCACAGACACTCGTCACTCGCGGCACGGCGGGACCACTGTTGTCTTGTAGACTCCGATTAGGACACGACGACAATGGAAGAATGGACCGCCGTGTTTGGAATAATACCGCAGGGAGGGAGAGCGCTTGTTTCCAAAACACCGGAGGCGAGCGGGGGCGCGCGGCGCAGCCCCGGGGGTGGGGGTGGATCGATTGCTCCACCGCCCGCTGGAGGGGTGGCTCGCGGTGCGCGGCTCGAGGGGCGGCAGTGGCGCTGCGGCGCGGCTGCGAGCGAGGCGTATCCGTGTCGCTCCCGACGTGGCGCGGCGTAGCGCAGGGCGCGGCGTGGCGAACGCGCGGCGCGGCGGCACGGAGGGTGCTCACGCCGGCAGAGAGGATCCTCGACTGAGGAGCCGGCCGAGGGGGACCCCTCTAGCGGCCGCGCGCCGAACCAAGCCGGCCGCCGGCTCCCCCACCACCGCCCGCCCGGCCGCCGGGCCGGCCCCGCGCCGAGCCGCGCCCCGCCGCCAGCCAATGGCGGGGCCGCGCGCTGCCGGGCGCTGCCCCCACGCCGCGCCGCGCCACGCCGCGCCACGCCCCGCGGCGCCGTCAGTGGCCCGCGGGACGCCGACGCGCCGCCCCCCACCCAATTTTTTTTGCTGCCCCCGAGGGCCCCCGCGCGCGGCGCCACTCACCCCCTGTCGCGGAGGGCGCCGGGGTGGAGCCACCCCTCCGACAACAGGCTGGCGGTTTGCTCAATGAATGTTCTGAAAAATACGAACAACACTCGGGCTCTTGAGGACAAGGGTTATGGGGTGGGAGGTTAACCAAACAAAACACAACAGTTGCTCGGCTCGGGCGGGCCCCGCTTTGCCAGAAAAGGGGTAGGCGGGGGTGGGCCAAGTGGCCCGCACCACCAACCTTGACAGCTGCTGTTGAGATCGTCTGCACTAACGACACCTGCTTCGAATCCATATCGGCATCGGCAGTTTTGGCAAATCACTGTCGATAACTGCTGACCGATTGATTACGGGCATCAAGAAGAAAAGCAGTAAAGACAGCTGACAAAAAAATGCGTATAAGGGCAATACCAAATGTCAGCAACTAGCAACCCGGAAAAAAAAATCTTCACGGTAAACACAGACAAAGCTTTATTTTTTTTATTTTTTTCCGTCCAGGTGCGAATAGTTTGCTGAGTGAACCAAAATGTTAGTGCAACCATATTAACACCTCACAGGGGCAGCAAATGAGTTTCTTGGGTACCCAAAAATCAGCAAAAGCTCTCATGTGTAGCATTTCCGACAAAGTGTTTCGTCGTGAGAAAAAAATTGTACTTTCATTTTAAAAAAATCGTTTAAACCAACAAATGTTTGCCATGTCTGTGTTCTTGAAAACATTTTTTCTAGTGACGAAAATTTCTCTTTGTCGTGGGGCTTAACTCTTAGGTATCGAGTACAGTACGTTTTGGACGCAACAACTGCACATACTCAACATTCGACGTCGGCATACGGCATACGCGTTGCAAAGGTGCGTTCGATCGGAACATGACTTCAAATATTCGTAATGAGGGAGGTCTGCATTAAACACAAGAGAGCGTATGATTTATGCGCCACTCCAGCCACGTCCGTTCAACACACACGTACAGGAGAGGCACGCGCGCGCACAGACACGCGCACTAGCGCACACACACAAGCGCACAGTCAAAGGGCCCGCCGGAGCATTGCGGTCCATGTGCGGTGGCAAGCACTACCCTGTGAGTGAGTGTGTGTGTGTGCCTGCGAGTCGCGCAGTATCAATGGACTCGGCCTAACGTGTGTATTGTCGTTTTAATTCATCCACGCTAGTTCTTTATTCAAAGCTGTGTGTGTAATTGCAGCCAGGCCGATCAGAAAGTATAAAGCAAAAAAACCTAACACAAAACAAGGTTACACGTGACATTGTAAATTTAATTGGCAATCGCATAATGAATAAAACTATAGTGTGTTTTGCTTTCAACGGGGATAGAGAAGAAAAATTGCGAAAAAAAAATGTGGGGGAAAAAGAGGCTAGTAATGACTCGACGTTAACTCGACATACATAAAAAGAAAGATCTAATCTCGTCACGTCAACATCGCATAAAACGCGAGAACAAGTTTCAAGTACATTCCCAAAACATCCGATTCAATTCCACGGTCGGTGAAAGAGTAATGTTACACATTGGGGCCCCGTCACGTCTCCTTATCCAGCCGGGCGGTGCATGAAACATGCACGATCGAAAGTGAGGAAATACATGGAAAAAAGCGCCCCCGCCCCACCTTCCCCTCCCCTGTTTTTTCACCGCGGGCACGCGGATAAGGGGACAATTAGGCTCTTTATAATTACACATCGCGGCCCGGTGAACGAACGGCCGGGCTTGACTGACGCGTGTGAGAGAGAGAAGGGAGAACGAGAAAAGAACGAGAGAAAAAGACAGAAATATTTTTAAAAAATACTTTTTCGCGCGGGTGCGCGGGCGCGGGGGGAACCACTATAACAGGTTAATGAAAAGCACGCATTCTTTCCCTTCCGTCAGGCGAGCAGCCCTGGGCTCGGCCCGCTCTGGCAGCGCTACACGTTTACTCATTCCAGACCACACTAATGTTCTCACCCAGGACGCGTTATCGGGTGTGTTATCATCTTAATAAGGCCTTGTTTTACATGCTCATGCCGCTTACAGTGCTTAGGGCCGCCAGCCCGGTTGGTTCCTTTCTGTCTGTGAGAGCTTGCGCTAGCGCGGCACAAACAACTGACATGTCCATCCGCGGCATGGCAACGCAAACAACACAAAAATGTGATGACTCGGGAGCAGTGGCCGCGGCAGTGCCAGTAAAGAGCTCGGGCAGAGCTCCGCCCTCTGGCCGGTCAGCAGTGAGCAGTGAGACATGAGGAGGAGGTGCTGTCTGTGCTCAGCTCATATAGACGATTGCTTGTTATTTCCAGCACATTCGGACCAAGTTTTTCTCGAATCAAGCCAAGACTGTCTTTTTCGAAAGAAATATGAATGAGACCTAAATCAATCTTTCTTCAGCTAATTTTGGGAAATGAACTTAAAGAAGAGATCATTTTTCTGCGCGCGTACTTGGAGAACTGTGTCCTCAACGACCACAACTCGATAAAAAACAACTTGTAAAACAATCACGTTACCTACACATAAAAACCTGTTAAGTTAAATAGCGGAAAGTCTGTTCCTTCTTCCTCTTTCCCATAAGAGCCCATGAAAATAAATCAGCAGGTACGGAAACATTACTGCTACCACAAGATTGTTCTTGTACCAGGTGGCTGATTCACGCCGCGCACTTTCATAGTTATACTGTACCGCATGCACACGTGTGCGGGCGGGTTTGCCTATGCTCGCTGGCCACGGCTCCTTATGGCTCCGTGCGAGCAGGCAACCCGCGCACACGCGTGCATGCGGTACAGTATAACTACGAAAGTGCGCGGAGTGAATCAGCCACCTGGTATAACTGTACATTTGGTAATATCTTTTCAAAATTGAGTACTTACGAACAAAAAGTTGACGAAATATTTAAAAAAAATTAAATTGAGTTATTTGTAAAATTAAGTTGTTTTAGTTTTTGTTAAAAACGACGGTTTTGCTAGATTAAGTCAACTGGGTTGTTTCATTTTATATTTAAATTAGGTTTATCCTTCGGTCGAAGCCAAATTCTCAAATTGGTTTTGAAATTTATAAGCATTCTGTTTTTACATGTAAAAAATGTCAGGCTTATTCAAATCTATGAGAATTTCCCAAACCATATGATATTCCGGTGAGAGATCTTTCTTTGATCCTATATTTGAAAGTCTACTATTTCATTGGAAGAAGAAATAACCTTAACTGCTCTGATATTATCAATACAGCAGCGATCAGCTAATCACCCTGCGGGGCCTGTGGCCTGTAGGGGAATCAGGGATTAATGCGCAACGAATCGCGCAGCACGGACCAATAATAATCGAATCAAAGCCCCGGCGATTGCGGCCGCATCGTTTAACCATCATGCTGCGAACGCCCCCCGCACCCGCTGCAGAGCCATACTGCCAAAATTTGTGCTGCCATTAAACTTTTGCAATTTTTGAAAAAAAAATGAAGTACAAGCGTTTTTTATCATCTTTCCTTAAATCTTTTGGGCAAAAGCATAGGCACCCGACCAACCGTTCCACCGACAGTGAAAAGCTGAGCAACTTTCGTCAGTGGTATAGACAAAAAATCGCCAAGTAGGCAAAACCATCACATTTCTGGTTTTGCCCCGCCATTTTCTAGTTGTCCCGGGCTAACCACACGATAGTCACAGTTAATGACTTTTCTAGGTGCGACAGCTAAGACAAAGACAGTAAATATCGATTAATTTTTAGTTTCAGAGAGAAGATCCACTTTTAACAGTAGATGATGCACAAGAGGCGACCGCGTCACACACACACACACACACACACGCTGATGACAGACGCCTTTTTTGTTTTGCGCAATTTTTCATCGCTCTACTCTACCCCGCCCAGTCGTCTGTGGTAGAGAGGGAAAGAGAGAGGGAGCGGGGTTCGGGATCTCATTTGAATCGAGGTTCGAGAGAGAGCGGTGATCGATTATTGATCGCGGTGGTCGTGACGGCCCCGCATGTCCGAGTTACGCCTTGCTGTGTAGGCGCGCCGCTTGGACCATCCCCGCGGGTAATGCTGATTTAATACCCATATGGTCTCCACCTAGTGGAGGGGGAGGGGGAAGAAATTCATGCAGGTTGGTAAAAGAAACAATAGTGTGAAAACACCAGATAAAAATAAAAGCTACTCCGCTCGCACTTGTGACAAGTCTCACGAACGACTTCACATGCGATATGTCACCTGTCATCTGCTGCCACATGCACTTATAGCTAAAAGCACCTTACGGCAACGACCTGTCGGATGACCCCACAAGTACACATTACACACACGAAAAATACACAGGGATACACTATAAATTCTTTTGCCAAATAAAAAGCATAACCACTTCACCCCTTTCTACAGGTTTTATCGCTGATAGTGTTTGGCTGCCGTGGGGATTCTTGGTACAATACGGGTGATAGGCTTATATTCACAAGCAGGGCGGGTGGCGGCGGCGGCCTGGCGGCGGCCCCCACCCCGTGGCGGTCGGTCGGTCGGTCACAGCCGGGGGCGGTGTGTGCGGCCGCTGCATCGCGGTGATCCATCACCCCTTGTCAAAGAACGTCGCCCTCGGCCAAACAGCGTCATCATGGCTCATACCAGGGCTGCTGTCGGCCGGCCGGGGCCGCGGGGCCGGCGAGCCCAGGCGGGGCACAATCGAGAGCAGCAGAGCGACAATCGCGGCCGATGACTGCAAAATTTCGCCGTAAAACGCGCTAGCCGCGTCCGCGTCGATGAAGAGGGCGGATGGCGCCTATAATACCGCGCGACCCCGCAAAACGTTGTGTGTTTCCTTGACTTTTTATTTCTTATATCCTCTCCCTCTTGCTCCCGGAAACAAGATCATAACGTGAAGCCACCCCAGCCCGCGTCTGTATGAGGCTGGCGGGCGCGCGCATTGCGGGGCGGGGGGAGAGGGTGCGAGCCCAGAAAGTTGGGAAGCCTGGAGAGAACGCCGCTCCTGAAAGGTCGGCAACGCGCTACACATCTTCTCATTAGCGGAACACGTGCTCTGCGTTGTAGGGTTGCGGGGCCGGGGGCGGCGCGGGGTGGGTGGGGTCTGCGCGGCGCGCGGGGGGCGGCGCCAGGCCACTCCGCGTACGGTGTTACGCACGTCGCCCAGCCCCGCCCGCACTACTGTACACACTTTCCGCCTCCAAAAGGCGTCCCGCACTGCCGTTGTCGTCCCCAGGCACCTCAGGGAAAGGCGCGCACGCGTTATGGAAAGGAGCGCGACCCCCGGGGCCCCGCGGCTGAACTCTGCCGCGCGCGTCGACACTCACGAGACCGAGCCTCTCCATCTCACCGTCCGCCGCGTCCGGGCGTGGACGTCCTGGATGAATAATAAACACCAATAAGGAATCCCAATGACAATGGGGATCTTGTTCGTCTCTGGCCCCCCTGCGGGCGCCCCCACCCCGCGGCCACGACGGTGACCCGGAGGGTCCCGGGAGGGGCGGCGCCAAGCTGTGCGCCACGCGGCGCCACGCGGTGCCCCAGAGAGACCTCCCCGTCCGTCCTCGCCGTGAGCAACGGCAAAGGAATGCGTTCAGCGGCCCGCAGCGAGAAGCTACGAGGAGAAAAATTCTTGCGGCCACGCCACGCCACGCCATGGCCGCGGCTCGGCCCCGTGTTATGATATGACCATTGGCCGCGCGCGGGGCGGCGCCGCGCTGCGCCGGGCGGGGCGCCGTGAGCAGCCGTGGGCGCCGCGGCGAGCTGAGGTGCGTCGGGAATGCGGCCCGCATAGGCCCAGAGGGTCAGCTGCTTCGCCTCGCGTCGCGCCCCCCCGCCAGCGCCGGCATCTCCGCGGCAGGGGGGGGGGGGGGGCGCGGGGCGGGGTTTCTACCTTGGTGGCGAGCTTGGAGCCGCAGTATAGTTCAAGCGGTTTGCTTCTCTTCAAATGTCGCGGTCCCGCTCCTCTTTCCCGCCACCTGCAGGTCCCCGACCGGCCAAGGCATGCAACCGCGCGCCGCGGCGGCGGTCCGCCGGGGTTATTTCTGAGCGGCGGGGCGGAGCGGCGCGGGGCGCGGTGGATGATACCCAACCCCAAGTCTGTCACACCGCCAAGCCCAGCCAAACGAAACACGCCGCGGCCCGGCCCGGCCCGGCCCCGCGCCGTCCCGCAAGCAAATCGGATTACAAGTCGCGGCCAATGTTCCGCGGACTTACATCGCGCCGCAACAAGTTCATTCCTTCGCGGCGCGCGCCGGTCTTATTGAGGGCCGCCCCACCCCGGCCGCGCCGAGCGGACAAAAGGGAAAACAAACCGACTGAGCCACTTCTTTAAGAAGAGTCAATTTGTGGTTGCCCCTAACCTACCTGAAAGGGGGAAACGATTGCACATCCCCATTTTACTCTCTAGTAGGTCTTAGACAGCCCCTTCCCCTTGGTGATCTCCCTACCGAACGATTTCTATTCTGATAAAGATTCTATCTTCTTCTAGTTTTGTTAAAGATTCAAGTTTTGATAAAGATTCAGGTTTTGAAAAAGATTCAGGTTTTGGAAAAGATTCAAGTTTTGATGAATATTCAATTTTGGATAAAGATTATAGTTTTTTTAAAGATTATAGTTTTGAAAAGGTTGGCGATAAAGAGTCCTAATTTTTTTTAGATGTGATATTATTGAAGGGTCCTCGCATGACACTTGCACACACGGTTTGACATACTGCACCGCACGCATGCGTGTGGACGCGTTGCCTATACTCGCCCCGCAGCCCGTATACGGCCACTACACATGAACTGCGTACGGGGTGTTCCAGGGCCTGTGTGGGCTTGGCCACCCTGACACTGGAATGCGCACAGGGCCGGGGCACCTCACGACACGTCAGCCCCGCACCCCATCTCGCAGAGCTTTATCGGCGGACCACTCGGGAGGACCTCAGGGTGACTGGCGGGCGCACTCCGTGACACACGTCGTCACGTGACCGTCTCCTGCCCGTCAAGGAGTCGAGGCGCCCCCGGCCCCCGGCTGATAGCAGTCCCGAACCTGCCCCACGACCGCCACGGGTGAGCCGTCCGACGCACCCGGCAAAGATAAAACGGGGCCACTCGCACGTCGTGTCTTCGCTCGTCAGATTTTTCATCCACACTCTTTGCGGCGACTCGGGTGCATGCACATATACGCCGCGCGAACTCCAGTCCACACGAGAAACTTGCTCGTCGTGCAAATGTCTATATAGTTGTCGCCCGCCACGCCGACGACGACGCGATCTCGGCCCCTCGGCGGGCCGCCGGCGGCAGCAGTGGCAGCAGCAGCTGGCGAAAGCAGTGGCAGTGAGCGTTTGCGGAGAACGACCGTGTTGTTTTTGTAAAGTGGTCATTGCCGCTGAATGTCGCACACGCGGGGGCAGCGGCGGTAGACAGTCACGGCAGCAACGCTCACCAGGTCGGCGCTTTAGCCCGGCCCAGGTGTGTCATGAGAGGGGAGCAGCGCGTCCCAATGCGGGCGCTGTTTACTGACACACACACGCACACTCACACACTCACACAAGTCGTTTGTAGAGCGTGTTGCCGAATGGGAGGGCGTCGACTCTTTGCCTCCCACTGGCTGCATCGTCCGCATACCCAGTACATACGCGATGGTGGGCTACAGCAAGAGCAGGAGGTATGAGAATCTGATGATGATGTTGACGTCTCCTCCGCCAATGAGTTTTTCATCCCCCCCCCCCTCGCTCACGTTATTTTGTTACTTACGCCATAAAAGTTTGTGGTCGTCGCCGGCAGGGTTTTCGTCTTCACGTTCCAGTGCTCCAGGACTATACTACCTGTCCCTCCGGAACTGACCCACCCGGATCCGACTCGGGTGCCGCGGGCGTCTCTCGCGCTTCCGTAACGGACGCGATACACACCGACTCGCTCTTCTTTCCCATACCCGCCGAGCAAACGCCCCATGGCCACAGCAGCAGCAGCAGCAGCAGCAGCAGCAGCAGCAGCAGCAGCAGCAGCAGCAGCAGCAGCAGCAGCAGCAGCAGCAGCAGCAGCACGGGGGAACGTGCCGCCGGGAACTGACTCTTTCGAGTATATAGGACGGCGCGGGAACACCCCATAAAGTTGACTGCAGAATCGATCGCTCGCGAAGATTCCTCGAATTGGCTCGGGCTCAACGACAATCGAATAACTACACACAGAGGACGCGCGGGGGTGATATTGAGCGCTGCGGCGAATGAGTCGTTAATAAGGCGGGGTATGGTGGGCAGGAGGGGAAGGGGGGAAGGGGCCGAGTAAATGCAAATGAACGTCCGGACCGGAATTATCGGGGGCCGCGACGGGATGGGCCGAGACCAGGGCGGGGCGGG
>NW_026267166.1:295788-296770 GCF_000697945.3 Frankliniella occidentalis
GGGGCAGGGCGGCCAGATATGGTGACGGTGAGAGGAGAGGAGCAGGTGATTAATCGACTTGGGCGGTGCCACACGTCCCCACTGAAACAAGAAGTCCTCCTCCTCTGCCTCCCTCTCTCCCTCATCATGCTCCGGGCCGCCTGGCCTTCATTAGCCCATTGTAACCCCTACTGGCTAGCGAGGAGGGAATGCAGAATGCCCGAGTCCGCCACCGCCGCCGGGAGCGGTAGCAGTAGCAGGAGCAGTAGCGGGAGCAGCAGCAGCAGCGGCAGAAGCGGCAGCAGCCAGTGCCGCTGCCAGCGCATTCGCGCCAAATGTTAATTGCGGGGACATTCGAATACAAGCAGTGATTCATTTTGCCCGCGGCGCGCGCTGTCAGCGGCGCCAGGGAGGTACAACATTCTCATCTCATCCGGAAAACGGAGACACCTTATTGGCGAAAGCAGTTCAGTTGCACAAGTCGTCGTAATAACAACAAACCCTTTTTGAACTTGAACTGAAGAGGAAGTAGGCACTACTGGGACTGGGGCAGGAGCTGGGAGCTGGGGCCAGCCGGGCGCATAGGGCCCTCGGATGACGCCCATTTGTCGCCGTGTGGTCGAAAAATAATGGTCCTCACCCGGGACCCAAGGCGTCTCCCTCGACTATTTGAGTGTCCGTCCGGGCCGGGCGGCGTCCGCAGCGTCCGCGTCGCAGATGAGACAGGCGACAAACAAAGGACCCTTGTTAACAACATCCGCCGATAGTGAGGTTTACGGGGCCCGACCCCGGCCCGGGCCCGGGGGCGCGGGGGAGGGGGAGGAGAGAGCGAGAGAGAAGGTGTACGAACTGAGAAACTGACCGGATGTAGTAAAAAAACGTTAACACTTCGTGTAAACTGCGAAACAAACCCATGATAAAGAAAACTAAATTATATATCCTAATCTAAATAAAGAAGTCAACATTTTTAGTTGTACGGGGTGTGCTTGGCCTATGCTGTCAG
>NW_026267166.1:300842-301879 GCF_000697945.3 Frankliniella occidentalis
CAGACCTAGGCGCCCGCGGATGTCATCCGTAATTGCGTGTAAAAGCAAAGCTAAAGATACACGACGACGGGCTTCGTGCGGCGGGGCGAGGCGGGGCGGGGCGAGGCGGGGAGAGGCGAGAAGAGAAAGGAAGCGGACAATTAATTGTGCGCGAATTTCGCCGGGCGCTCCGCTTCGTCCCGCCATGTCGAGACAGACGAGAACAGGGGGGCGCAGGGGTGGGGTGGGGTGCGTGGCGCTCGTGTGGTGGTGTTCCAGGTGTTCCACACCCTCACCTCACCACTGCACTGAGGCAGGTGGGGCCCGCCCTCGTCGGTGCATATGATCGAGCCGTGGCACAAACGTGGTCGTCCGAAAAAAATTATTTTTATTTCATTTTTCTTAAACTTAATTTGCCTCATAACCGTTCCCTCCTTTCTCTTTACTCACAAAACACCAAAACTTGTGTGCGCATCCACCACCTACGTCAGGTGGAGCATTGGCTGGCAGGGCGTGCCAGCACCGCGCCGCGCGGTGTGCGCTATTGTAGGCGTGGTCGCGAGCAATACATCTATATTGCCATTGACACGCATGTCGGAGCCGGGAGGCTATCTGCCCTGCCCATCGGCCGCTCATGAGCCGAGCCGGCCAGCCCATGAGCCAGGCGCCCGCAGCCCTGCCCCGCCGGCATTTTATTATTTCCATTCGACACTGATTTCATGGCCTATAATATTCGCCATAGATCACTTTTATGAAGGAGGGGCCGTCCGTTGGAGTAGAGTCCTATATGTGGGAGAGACCCGCGAATGGATACAAAATGGTGGCGCGCGGAGCCCCGTCCTCCCTCTCCCCGCAGCCCCCTCGCCCTGCTCCGGCTCGCCCCCCGCCGCCCCCACCACCCGCCCCCCGCCAGCAGCGGTGCATCCTCGTGCGCTCTGCTCATGCGCGGCTGGCGGGCGGCCCGGTGCTCGGATCTTTTGACGCTCATAATTCCCAAACCGTTCAAATTAGTTAGGGAGTGTAAGCGAGCCGATTTATGTACAAATTTTAAGCTTTCT
>NW_026267166.1:302344-306006 GCF_000697945.3 Frankliniella occidentalis
ACTTGGCTGGCAGCCCCCTTGGCCCATGCCATGTAAACTGCTTGCTAAAACAAACAGGCGATTGTTTCGCGCGCTCGGGCTCAATGGAGGCCATGAATGCCGTCTGGGCTGGGCGTCGTCCGCCCCGCCCTCCCCTCCTCCCCACCCGCGTGCGCCCGGTGCGCGAGAGGGCCCCGCCGCCGACGACGACGACCATTGCGCGAAGGTGGATGCGAGTGTAATTTTTGTGACGGTGCGTTGGTTTTATGGTGGAGCTGGTGCGGTTGTTGAGGTGGGTGGGCGTGCGCGGGCGCGGCGCGGGCCGCCCAGCAGTTCATACCATTATCAACGTCCCGAGATCTCCCGCGGGCGCGGGGCGGGGCGATCAGGAGGCATGAGGTAATGAGTTCGGGCTGCCGCTGCACGACGCCGTGTACGCAGCAGCCCGTTCCACGCAAATGATGAGGAGGAGGAAAGACTTGTACGGGTGGACAAGGATGAGGCCCTGGCCCTGCTGCTGCTGCTGCTGCGCGCGCCCCAATGTTACCAGCTTGGTCATTACTCTCGGGGGGCGGCCTGCAGCAGGGCCGCGGCGGGGGCGCGCTGGAGGGGGGGGGGATGACTCACCCACTCACCTGGACGGGGAGGCGCCGGGCGCGCCGGGCCGGGGCATCTATCTACCCTACATTTGTTCCTGTACCCGAAATACACGGCCGGTCGCTGTTTTATGGCCATCAAGTGGGTGTCGTCTAGTTGTTGTTGCGGCGGTTGTGGTGGTTGCGTGAGCCGCGGTCGAGTTTAGTTTAGTACGGCCGGTGGACATGAAGGGGTGGCCCTGCCGTGCCGTGCCCGGCCGGCTCGCGCGCGTGTTTCGGAGAGGAACCATCACCGACTACAACAAACTACACGGCCCTCGCGACCAGCCTACTCCATCATGCACTTTGGCGCTTTGTCTCCAAATTAGGACGGCATAAAACTGTTCGATTGGACGACCGAGATAAGTTAAAGCGCGCGCGCGCGGCTGCCGGGCTGCCGTGTCGTATTGCTATACAATGATGCGAGCAAGTGGGGGGCCGCCGGGCGCAGCTTTTATAAAAATAACGAGAAAATTACAGAAAAGCGTTGGACGGGATGGACGCGTCATAAAATCGGAGCAGCTGTCGCGTGTGCGGCCGCACTCAGCCCGACCATCAGGCAACCCGGCCGACATGCAGCAGCCGGGTGGTAGCTGCACGTGCAAGTCCGGAAACAGAAACATCAAACACAAACTGGGAGCATATAGCAGGCCTAGTGCCACGGAGGGAGCCTTCCCGCGAGGCGGTTATATTCAGTCAAAAGAAGACCAAATTTAAGTAGTTTGACATACGGCGCAAAGCGAAATCATTGTGTCTACCTCAAACCGCGTTAAATGGCACTGCCTGGCACTGCGTTTCGAGAATAACGACCACATCGACGTCATTTTGATTAGTGCCTTGCGCAGCTACCAACCCAAGCTGGGCCCCATACAGCGGCCGCACCCGCGCCCCGCCCGCGCCACGGCCAAGGCGGCGCCCCCCGGCGAATGGCGAGGCCCCGGCCAGCACGGGCCCAAGGAGTCCTTTCTCTGCGTGATAGACAGGTAACAGATACATTCCGATGTCAATTTATGGTTAATAAATTAAGTGAGACTGCGGAGGCGCGGGAGGATAGCGGGCGGGGCGTGGCGAGGCGCAGCGGGGCTCGGTGCCCAGCCCAGTGTGGGGTCGCGGCCCTGGCCGCGGGGCGCCTCGGTGGGTACCCCGCGTTGGTCAGCACGTCAGACTGCGTCAGCCCGCGTCAGCCGTCGGCCGGGGCGGATGTCTGACTAAATCACCCGAAGATGGAGCGGCTCAAGCTGCGAAGAAAAAAAAAAAGATCCGTTCTACGAGCAGTAGTGCCAGTTTTCAAAACCAGTGACAGTCTAAGAAAAAAAAAAGACGAATGTGGGGCGACTGTGTATTGGATCAATTCTAATACGCCCCCTCCCCTCCCCCCCAAAAAAGTAGTCTCCGCTTTGCATTTGAGGCATATTAGTAACCCTATCCCGCCCGAGGTGGCTGGTTCGACATGCTCGATGACGGGTTGCCTATCTTCTCTGACCATTGCGCCATACGCGACAAGCAAGTATGCATGCAACCCGTATGCAACCCATCCGCACGCGTGCATCCGGTACAGTATAACTAGAAAGAAGAACAGCGTCGATTGGTCAGCCCCACCCAGTTTAAGTCTAAATATTTCCCTCGACCTAAAAATAAGGAATTCTTGTGCTATTTATTTCAAGGTTCCTAATAAGTCACTGATAAGAAAATGGACCACATACCCCCTTTTCCCGGTGGGGTGTCTTTGTTATCGAGGGCTGGACCACTTGGATATTCCATCTACAAACTGAAAAATTTTCCAGGTATTCCAAAAGTATGCCAGATATTCCACAAATATTCCACAAATAATCCAGATATTACCAGGTGTACTCCAAAACTCTGAGTGGTCGACCCCTTGTTAGCTATGCTATAGTTTTTTGATACCGCATGCACTCGTGTTAGTGGATTGTGGATTGCCTACTGGCTCGGGGCCAGAGCCTTTGGCAGAGACTGTTGTGAATAACGGTACCGATATCCCTAGATGCGGCCTACAATTTCTGACTTCCACTTTGATCCTTATTTCCGTTTCCGTTGGTGCGCAAGTCGCTCGATCCGCTCCCCAGCCCCGCGGTCTATGGGCGGCTACATTGTACAGGCACCACATTTGCGCTGCAGGGGCGGCACGGGCCGAGCCCAGTATGTCGGTGGGAACTGCCATGTCGGCAGTGAAACAATCCTCGGCCGTGGGGCGCCACGTATGAATGCGAGGCTGCGCGCGGCGCCAAGACATGCCAGCCGAGTCGGCGGGGTCGCAGGGGTCAAAGGTCTACCGGGGAGACTACACCTCAACCACTCTAAGTGTACGTTCTCGTGTCGTTGACAAAAAACTAGTCGAATGCACACTTACCTCCGAATCCCTGAGAAAGTCCGCCGTGACGGAGAGCTCCATGCCGCGTCCCCGGGACGACCTGCGTCGGCGCTCTTCCTCGTCGTCGCCGTCCTCGTCCTCCTCCTCGTCGTCCTCTTCCTCCTCCTCTTCCCCTTCCTCGTCCTCGTCCTCCTCGACGTCGTCCTCCGTCACGGGGTCGTCGGGGGCGATGCAGGAGCGCAGGGCCTGAGCGGCGGGGCCCCAGCAGTCGTCGCCCACCGCGGCCCCAGAGCCGCCGTGGACGTGGCCGCCATGGCCGTAGCCCAAGTCCATGATGGAGGGGGGAAGCGGGCTGCACATGGGTGCCGGCCCCAGGCACCACCGGAGGACGTCCACCAACACTTGGTCGTCAACCACACCTTGGTCGTCAAACACCACTTGATCGTCAACCACTGGAGAGCAACAACCACACCGCGAGCGTTAATCACAATCACCAAGAATCGCGCCTTATCCGGGCGGGTTCAGCGGCTGGACGCACCATCACTGGCCACAACTGTAACTCGGACCTAACAGAGTCGGAGCACAACGGGAGCACTGCACGGGGGTTGAGGAGGGGGTGGGGACAGGCGGCGCGGCAGTCACGGGGTATATATGCGTGATGAGCCTGTGTCGGATGTCTCCGGCTGATCCACCGCGCCAGCTGGGCGGGGCGGGTGCGG
>NW_026267166.1:306268-307611 GCF_000697945.3 Frankliniella occidentalis
CGGAGGGGCGCGGCTCGCCACGGCCCGGGGGGGCGGCTGCGGTGCAGCGTCGCGGTGCTCGGCGCGGCGACGGGGACCCGGGGCGGGCGCGCAGGCAGGCTGCCGGAGCACTCGGGGCAGCAGCCGGATGGCAGCGGGGCCGGAGAGGCACAGGACAGCCGGGCGGGGCGCGCTGGCGCGCTCACGAGCTGCGTGCAGGCCGCTGGGCGGGGAAGGGGCAGGGCGGGGCAGGGCGGGGCGTGGCGCGGCGCGCGGGGGGCGAGGCGCGGGGCGGCGCGGCCAGAGAGGAGGGGCACACCGCCGTGCTCCGTGGGCCCCCGGCCGCTACGCTGTGCGCCGCTGTGCGCCGCCGTGCGCAGGGCGCCACTGTTAAGCTTTGGGAGTGGGGGGGCTGCTCCTCCTCCCAGCATCATGGAGCAGGAGGCTGGGCTGGACCGCGGCTGGAGCCGGGCCCACGGGCCGGGCCGCGGTGGGGGACGCGCGTCCCCGATGAATGGGCACCGCGACAGTAATCATCTTGTGATTGTGTATCGCAAGGACCACGGCGGTTTCTGCACAAAAGTAAAAGGCAAGATTTGCACGGAGCACAATACTCGAGTTTTCAACCGAACTAGCGTATCTATGGCAAATTATATCGCCTTAGCCAACATGATCGCCAGCACAACCACAAAAAGTGGCCAGGGCTAATCACATGTTAAACCACCATTTTAGACAATTTAATGTATCAACGTGTCAAGTAAGTCCGATAATCGGCAGTGTTGTGGGGTTTCCTACTGCAGCCTGAGGGTGGTTCATCCAGAAAGTATGTCTGTCAGCGCAGTTTCATCCTGTGCAACCTCCCATCGCGCCTGACGGGTAGGCAACATCTTGCCTGCAGCGCATGCGTGCACTGCGGGGTGGCCTACCCAGAACCTCGCAGGCGCTGAGCTCCCGTTTGCCAGAGATCCAACTTGCTTTCTGGACAATCCCTAAAGCAAATTCGCAACGCTGCCATAGCTCCATGGCCATAGCGCAACGGCGTTTACTGACGCAATTACCGTTACACATTAACTGACCAATAACTGCTGCCCGGAATTACGTGGCGTTGGAATTTAATTTAATGGACCTTATTTTGCAGCAGGAGCCCAAGTCAATGGTTGAGGTTTGTTCTTTTCTCTCGCCGTCGTCGTCGCTGCAACGGCTGCAGCAGCAGGAGCAGGGCGGAATGCTGGACTTATGGACTCCGGGCGCGCGGGGGGCGCGGCGGGGCGAGAGGCTGCCGATGTAGGTGTTGTGCGGCGGGCGCTGCCGTGGTGCACTTTTTGCTGCGACGCGCTCGGCTTGCTCCGCTTGCATCAGCCCCG
>NW_026267166.1:308271-311565 GCF_000697945.3 Frankliniella occidentalis
AGTGAAAAAAGAGTTACTCTCAGTGGGAGGAGCCGAATGACATGTAGTCCGAGAGAGAGGAAGAGGGGAAAGGGGGTGGTGGGGGTGAGAGAGGGGTGCTGCCGGAGGTCGAGAGCCATGTAAGAGCGCCCTGAAGAGGGGGGGACCAACTGGAATAGGAGGTGGAGGGAGGGGGCAAGAGCCCCAGGACCTTACCGCATCATCATTCAAAAACTCGAGCCGGAAGTTTATTTCGCGCATCTGCCCTTCGAGAGTACCTACTCATAAACCACAAGCAAGCAGACGATTGTGTTTCTCTGTTTAAGCTCAACAATAGTCATAGTGTGTATCACACGGTTAATAACGCACCACAAAAGTCGGCTATTCGGTGCTCGAGTGGGAGGGGAGGGGAGGGGCCGAGTGGTGTGGGGGAGGGGAGGGGCGGTATGGTCCTAAACAAACACTCTGGAGGGCCACCGTGTCATAATACATGGCGGGCGCGGTGGCGGGCCGTATGGTGGCAGCCCGTGGCATGGCCGCCATCGCGTCATCGCACGACCATGTTTATTTTTTGGCGGGCGTTTATCTATGGCGGCGATGCATAAAACATCGGACAGTACTTCCCTGCTCCGCGCCCGGCCCCGCCCCGCCACGCCCCACCATGCCCCGCCACGCCCCGCGGTGACTCTAGCGGCAGGTAACGCGCGTTGTGGACGCTGCACACAGTATACACGCTCGCGTGGTGCTGTTTTTATTGAGGCCTTTTCCCATCCCTCCCCGCATCATGACATGTTGGTCCAGCCGCACAGACTCTCCAGCCACACCGTGCAGAGAACAAGAGCGCGGCGGCGGCTGTTGTTGGGCACAGAGTCCAGAGATTCCAGACTTACCGCAAGGGCGAGAGTACATTCACAGCACACAATTACAAAAAATAAAAGGAAACATTGTGAACAGACAAACTGTACTCTGTCAACCCTAATGCATATATTGTCCGCATTAAAGAAAGTAGACACTCCGAGTACTATTTGTGTCCATTTAAAAGTGTAGGAATCGGCATGTCTACTTTCCTTCGAGTTCACATGCCATGTCCACTTTCTTTAATGTAGACAGTGTACGCATCTGAGTTGAAAGAGTACGAAGGATTTGTCTCAATAATATTTGCTGAACTCCGCACCAACAAAAAATAATATGATGATGTTACACACATATATTTGTTTCAACAAGAGAAATTGTTGCTGAAAACTATTTTGTGGCTGAAGAAATCAACAAAATTATATTTGCAGCAACAACAAACTATTTTGATGCAGAAACTAAAGACGTATTCCACTTCCAAAATCTACATTTCTTAAAAATTAAGTTTAACTGTATGACTTACTCAGTTTTTGGTCCATTTCATGCCAGAATGTCATGGAGGTTCAAAGGAAGGTGAGGTAGAAGGAAGGCAATGCTCTGGCTACGCTTGCTGCTTTATCCCTTCGCCCGGCAACGGCGACACTGTAGGACAAAATTCAAAACGAAAGAAAAGCAGAGGGAAAAGAACTTGTTGAATTCAGTCTGGTGCCCCTATTTGATTGTAATCATTCTCATTCAAACAAAAACGAACCAAATTATGTAAGATTTTACATTCTTGTATTTCTGAACATCGTGATTGATTCAACTAAGGCCACCTCTAACCTCGAAATAGTATCTCGATGTCGAATGAATAACTCCACTACCGCCCATCAAAAGCGTAATATTCTGTTATAAAATATTACCTTGTAACCTGCAGTCAGTTTATGTTACTTACACGATAAATGCTAATAGAAAAGTAAATAGAAAAGTACAGGAGATAAAATTTAAAACACAATACGTAAACCACTTGCCCACACTTTTTCATCTCACATCTCACCGAAGACAAACAAAAGACAAGAGTATTGGCAGGTGCCAACATGACAGAAAAACGAAGAATGAAAAAACATCACTGGTGGGTTACAGGGAACGGCATTTTCTTCTGTTCCAATTAAAATGAACCAAAAGTTGAATGGGTGATTTCATTTTCAGAAGGTAAAGACGTTCGCCTCAAGAGAAACGATTGCCATTTGGCACTCCATAGAGGCATGTGGGACTTCCCTCGGCCCGGCTTTGCTTCGGCGAGCTGATCCTGATGTACCTATGGACCTGCTGCCCGCTCTGGTCGGCGCCGAGGGCGTGCCGCCGCCGGAGGAGGAGCACGGGGCCGATGTCGACGCGGGGGGTTGGGGGTTTGGCCTACTCTGCTCCTCGCCCACCGCAGAGCACGACGCGCTGGTTTTGCGGCGGGGCGGGGCCGCGGCGGCGGGGGCCGGGGCGACCGGGTCTGGGGCTTGTCGCCCTGCAGCGGGGCCCGCGCCGGCCCGCCCTGCTGCTCTAACTTGCGGGATAACTTTGCGGAATTTGCCGCGCGGCTTGGCGAGGCAACTTGGGCCCCTAATTCGTCTAAGTTCGGCAGGGAGCCATATGTTGCGAGCACGATGAGGCGTACCTGGAGGAGGACGCGACGATGGCAAGAACGTCGTACTGTACACACAATGGGGGTGCGTCGTTCGTCGACGGCATGGCTGCCGGAGGGTTGCGGAGACTTTCGTGAGATCGAGTGAATCATCGATCGTAAAGAGAGGGCCGCGTTTATAACGACGAGTCGCTTTTCTCCCGCCATGATATATGTGGAAATGATACTCATTTCGGCGATGCGGTGACTCCGGGTGATCCCCCCCTCCCTCCACCAAGCAGTTTAGCGTTCCCGTTCATCCCAGCAGGTGGCACACCGCGCCACACAGACACCAACACACACACACACACACACACACTCTCACACACACACACACACACACACATCGGCAGTCCATTTGCATGAGGAGCCACTCCGAGCCGACCCCTCTAGCTAGAACCGTCCGCAGCAAAAACATTTCCCCCTAGCGGCAGCAGCAGCAGCAGCAGCACCACCACCACCACACAATGCAAAAAGCTGCTTCATTACGGCTACATGACCCCGGGAACTGAGTCTGACCTCCCAGTCGTATATCTAGAGCGCGTCAGGCAGCAGCAGCGCCACGCTCGACGCGCTCACACTCACACAACACACATGCACGCACACACACACACCGGTGGGAATGCAGGTTGCCTACCCGTAGGTGCGTATGAACACGCATTAGTTTGAGAGGGCCGTGATGTCAGTCGGGAAAGCGGGGGGAGGGGGGGGGGTGATCCCCTCTGACCCCCCAACAACCCCACGGCGGTGCATGCAGTGCGGTTGCGCCTCTGCTTTATCGTGCGGGTCGGACCCCCCCCCCCCCCCCC
>NW_026267166.1:311720-317697 GCF_000697945.3 Frankliniella occidentalis
GGGGGGGGTTGAACCGTAAAAGCGATATACATACCGCTCGCCCCACACCCTCTGCTCCCTTCATCCGCAGCACAGCAGCACCAGCAGCGTAGTGTGTTCGTTATTGCAGCCACACTGGCCGTGACACCACCTGCACTAATTTGTCGAGTTAGTTTGTGTTGCGGGCTGCCTACACACTGAAAAGTCCCGCCCGCTCCCGCACCCATCCCCCGAACGAACATACACACCTCTCATCGCTTTGAAAGGGGCCCATGTTCGCCATATAATATCAGCAAGCCCCTCCAAAAAAGTGAAATCAGAATACTCTGTGTGGCAGCGCGGCTTTGATATTTGGCGCGCTGCAAGTGAGCGGGTGCAGGTGCACGACTGCACGTCCGGTGCACCCACTAAGCCGTTAATGTCCGCCCCCCGCTGGGCTGGGCGGCTCGGTACGCGGCCACATCATGGACCACCCTATGGTCGCGCCTATGTGCTGCCTATGGGCACTATGGGCCCGGCCGGCCGGGCCGGGGCTAAGCCCTGCGAGCGGCCCCCGGGCCCTGCATTAGTTCGGTAAGCCCCGCCGCCGCCCCCGCCGCCGAGCTCGGTGACCATCCTGACCAGAGGGCTGATGTGGGGTGCGTAGCGCTGACCGCGCTTTTACTCACGTGTGTGCGGGTGGGATTGAGAGAGTGAGGCCACTCCAGCATCGCCGTTTACCAGTTTGTGGAAAACCGGAACCGGAAACGCCTTTTTCCTCGCGTAAAGACAGCTACTAGGGACCGATGTACAAACTGTCTGAGTGTAACTTATTTTTAACTATGTGTCCCAAAAAATTAATTAAAAATAGGAGTTATGGATCAGGGCCATCAGGTAAGAATAACGTTAGCAGTAGCAGGTGCCTACCACTGACACTTGCGTGTTCTATTCGATTCCTCCTCGCGCCTCCCGAAGTTTCTTTGAAAATTCCTCATTTTTCTTTTGCTTGTTTTCTCGGAGGCGAAGGCGAGTACTGCACTGAGCGTTGGTCGGTAGCGCTTGGGGGAGCACTGGCCGTTAACACCGCTGTCTGAGGACTCGCGATGTCCTGAGAACACACAGTGTGCGGGGGGCCCGGGTTAGGGGGAGGGGGAGGGGGGTGTGGTGGAATTGCGAGGCCTCCTGGCCGCCGCCGCCGCCGCGCCAAGCCGCCGGAAGCGCGCCTCCTGCGAATTTAATTGCTACCGTTTTGTATGGCTGCGGTGCGAAGACCAGCCCGACGGGTTCCTCCGCAGCGCCGCTACACAGCAAACAAACAAGCGACAAATAATCCCCATGATACACGTCTCGTCCAACAAAAACAACAACACTGTTCGGGTTGGAATAACGTCTGACACGAAAATTTCGTGATGGTGGTTGGTCTACATACGGGATGGGCGACGTTGAATGCGGGGTGCGACGCGCGCGCGCATACACACACACACACACTCTCGCACACTCACACTCACACACTCACACTCACACACCTGCTTCCATTGGCCCGGGGCGTCACCGCCGAGGGCGAGGGAATTACCTAGGAGAGCAGCGCGCCGTCCTCAGCGACAAGTCCCTTCTCCCTGCTCCTGGCCGGGCGGCGGGCCCCACGGAAGGAGCAGGCGCGGTCTCGGCTCGGCCGGGTAATTGCGTCCAACACGATAGGTTTCTAATGTCCATCCCCCCCGTCCACGACAGCCCCACGGCTGACGCCTCCTGCCTCGTGGCCGAGTGTCTCGTAGATGCCTCACTGCTGTCTCGTGGAGCCTTTGTTTGTATCATTGCTGTATCATGTCTGCTGGCTCATGTCTCATAGAAGCTGGGCCCAACTTTCTTAGCTGACTTGCAGGTCAGGGTTGTCTCATGACTGCCTCTTGATGATCAGCCCACGGTTTGCTTCATGCCTCGCTCCATGGCATGCCTCATAGCCGCCACATTGCAAACCCACGTGTCCCTCACGGCGGCGGCGTGGCCTCACCAACACGCGCGTGCACGCACACGACGTGTCACGGCTGGCGGCCGCCGCCGCCGCGGCCCGGTACCTCTGCAGCAGAACGCGTGCGCACGCGCGCGAAGTCCGCGCGTCTAGTCGGCTATATAGTCCATCGTTGTGTTTGTTGTCTGTGTTGTACACATTCGCTAGCCGGCGAATGAAAAATGAGCGGCCATACTGCGCCGGACACGAGCATGAGGCGCAGGCCACGCCCGAACCACCGGCTCGAACTAGACCGCGCGGTGCGCGGCGGTCAGCCCTGCTGCTGCCGTACGGCTCCGCCCTCCCGCTAGCCGCGGCCGCGAGCCTGCCGAAAAATTTTCGGGTATTTTTGTTTTGATTTTAATGTCCGAAAATCCCCGATCGCTCTGTGGTCCTCATGCTAGTAGAGGTGAAAGGGCAAGGAGAGACAGTTTTGGGAGACTGTTTCAAAGAAAGGGGCGGGGAGAGCCAATAAGCTATAACAGCGTCGTCGTCCTGCGTGGAAAGATTTTCTCCCCTCCTCGACTATTTGACATGGACGCGTGGAGTCCGGTAGGAGACCAGTTTGGGTGCGCAGCATACACGCGAAGCAGCCAGGGATGCCCGGCGGCGAACGCACACACATGCACACACACACACACGCAGAGGGCCGGGTAGCCCGTCGGGGGCGTGCCCGGGGAGGCCAGGATAGCGGCTGCTCCGGCTCATGGAGCGGCTCGTGGAGCGGGGCCCCACTGGGGCCCATGGGCTCATGGCCTGGACTGCGATGGACCGCCCGGGCCAGCGGCCAATCAGCCCTTTACATGTCCGCGCTTAATGATCCGCTGTCCAGCTCCCCCTCACTACCCTCCTTCCACCACCCTCCCCCTCCACCCCCTGCCCCCAGTGTGCCCGGCGCAGCCCGTTCGGAGAGAAACACGGGGTGCGCGCGGTGCTCTCGCAACCCCTTCCGGCTGACTTCTATACCTCCCTATCCATCCCACGCCCCAAAGCTCCCCTCTACCTCTCCACGCACCCACCCATGCCCTTTCTGTACTCCTCTAAACTCCATTGTGGCATTTTGGATTTATTTTTGTTTGGGCCATTTTCGGGCACATCAGTTGGTTTTATAAAAGTTTTTAAAAAGTTTTTATAAATGGATTTTGACAGTCAAGTTGAAAGAAACTCGGCACAAGAGGCGACCCTAATGAGGGCGCGTGCAACGTACTGGGTAGGTGATCACTATAAGGGCACTTTTCAAGTTGTTCAGCTTCATTTTCAGACAGTCGCTCTAATATAGAAGGAAAAGTCCCCCTCCCCCCTTTGCTAGCGCAGAGCGGGCGACCGGTGTGTGTCATCACATGTGTGTGTTTTTTTTTAAATAAAATAAGTCTAATACTCGGTGAGTATGACCACCATGTGGCCACACTTTGCTGGCGGTTCGAACCCTTGAGAGCATAAGAGTAGTACGTTGGGAGGATGCACATCCACACCGCATGTATTAAAGCTCCTTTTTCAAGGTTTATATGTCATTTGGAAAGTATTAAGTGAAAGGCACGACCTGGAAGTACTCTTACCAGACCGCGCATCGGCCTCATTACTCTTTCTGACCACCAGTTTTCAAATCTTCGCGCGCTTTCTGTAGAGGCGAGAGTGGGCAGGAGGGGAGTTCGAGCTATCGACTTCAGAGCTCGCTCGCCACTCCCTCCGCTTTAGTTGTTGTTGGTTTTGTTGTTTGTTGTTATCTCTCATTTGAATTCTTTGAAAACATGAGTGTACCTACAGAACTTTCCCTAGAAGCTGTGAAGAAATTTATGTTGGAAAATGGAGGAAAAGTTACTAATCACGACCTTGTGAAGCATTTTAAACAATTCCTCACGAATCCTGTCAATCGAGGTTAGTAATGAATGTTGGTCGTTGCTGGAGGTTAAGTTGTTACAATTTTGTTTATTTTAGTAGATTGCTGTACATAACACTCACGGTGAAACATAAAATGATCACATAATTTGAAATTCTGACATTTTTACCCAAGATGTCTCAGAACTTATCTATATTAGTTGTATTTTAAGTAATCTTAACCTGTCACATCAACAACAGATACTGTTGTCAGTGTTTCACAGGATAGTTTTATTAGATTCAATCGTGTACATGGCCATGAAGAACTTAATTGGAGTTATTATTGTTTTAAAAACTCGGTGAGTTGTACGCAGACGGCTAGATTTTGGTTCAATGAGGAGCAAGCGAATGTGTTCAATGTTCTGCTCTACTTTTAGTGTTCCAATTACTTTGATTTGAAAAATGTAGCTTGGCTATCATCTTATTGTCCATTATTGCAATTAAATTTTGTTTTTAATTTTTTGTGACTGTTGTGCAATGAACTTTCACCGTCTCTGATTTGAAATGACAGGATTGTTCAACAAGTGGTTGGTTACACATTTCCGATATTTTTCTTTAGTTTGGGCTGGATGGTGCAATATTAAAACCGGTGAACCAGTTGATCTTATAAAATCCCTCTAACTTGTCATTTTGTTTGTTTTAGTGGAAGCCCGAGAACATTTTAAAGAAATAGTTAATGTTGTAGCAACGATTCGCACAGAAGAGGTTTGTGATCCTTATTTATTTTCGTACCAGCCTCATTTTTATGAATTGGCATTTTATCCCTATGTTTTTACTCTCCACCATTCAGGGAGAAAAGTTTCTTGTCCTTAAAAAGAAGTATCGGGAACCAGAAAACTATGAGTCATCGCTCCTCCCTTCCTTCCCAACATCACCTGTCCCTTCAGAAAGTTTGTCCCTTAATCCAAACTATGAGTCTGTTTGCTCGTTTTCCCCTCTACAATATAGTCACTTGGCTACTAGTAATACAAGTTTATATACTTCTCCATCACAACCCTACTCACAATCTCCAGACCCCATGTCACCTTCTCGTGCTCCACCACCATATAGAGCTCCCCCACCTCCAGTTGTATCTCCAACTAGAGGACCTCCGCCAGCTCCTCACATTTTGATGCCTCCACCTCCTCCACCATCGAACAAAGGTCGTCCTCCTCCAATTACGGCCTTGCTCTCAGAAGAAGCTGCAACTGCGGAACTTGCCAGACAGTCTAGTATTGACTCCATTGATGGGGCTGATGACCCTTCCACTGCGCCACCTGTTCCACCACGGAGGAAAAGCAGTGTCAAGTCTCTCAAGATGGATAGCAACAAGGAGAACTGTTCAGAAAATCTGTCAGACCCTAAGAAACGGCCTAAAAGTGATGATTTTGATTCCAAAAGGGTAAGTTTTAATGAGACTGTCAAATGTTTCCATCATCATTTGTTTGGGGACTGCTACTGATTGTAATTTTTAATTAACTATACCTAAAGCTAGAATGTCAGCAAATTTTGATGTCCAACTATTAACTGTGGGCATTTAACAATTTCACTCTTACCGATTTATTTTTAACATTGAGTTACTGTATTTTTATTTTAAACAAAGATTTGATTTTAAAATAAGAAATATTTTAAAAGTTAGTTATAAAAAATTGAAAAATTATATTGTTTTCTTAACCATCTGATAACTTTTAACTGGCTTGCTACCCAAACTAATGGTTACTGTTTGAATATTTTATAAGTAACCAACATTTACTTATTGACTAATTTTACTAATCCCTAATTGGTTTGTGTGTGTGTGCCATTCGGTTTTGCTTAGAATTCGCTTGCCGAGTCGGAGGCTGAGCACAAGATCAGCGTGCGCGACGCTATGCAGAAGTTCAACCGGCTGGCGTCCGAGAACGAGCTGCAACGAGCGCACCCCCCGTCCAGAAAGAAGCCTGACAAGGTAAGGAAGCGGCGCCCGGCGCCTCTGCCTGGCAGTGCCGGCGCTGCCGCCCACCTCCCGCTGCCAGCAGCGCACGCCAAGTCCCCACCATGCGTGTGGTGAATTTTCATTCCGATTCCTGATTAGAACATTCGATGAGGTCGGTAGAGTTCCCATGCGCCTCTATGACTTGCTGATCGTCATTCCGCTCCGCCCCCCCCCCCCTTTCCCTC
>NW_026267166.1:317950-320987 GCF_000697945.3 Frankliniella occidentalis
CTCCCCATCCCCCTCCGTCCCCTCCCGCATCTTCAGCCCCCACCCCCTTGTCCCCTTCCTCGTCCACATCACCCCCGCGTGTCCGTGACTCGGATCAGGCCCACGTCCCCTCCGGTGTATGGCGCACCACTTCATGCCCAGCCGGGGCGTGGCGGCCGGGGGCTGTAGGGGCATCTCCTTCATTAATTATGTCGCGATGCTGTATCGTGGGCGGGGCGGGCGGGGCCTGCGGGCTGCCCATCCCGGTCGCCACATCAGCGCGGCCGCCGTGTGCCTTGCGATGACAGCTGCCGGGTGCGGCGGCGCCGCGCCCGGGTTGGGCCTCCGATTGTCCAGGAGGGGTTGCGCACAGCGGGGCCTGCGGGGCTGCCGGCCTCGGCGTCGCATAAACAGACACGTCAACCAGCTGCCAAACGTTTCGTGGCGCCCATGCATATGCAGACGGGACGGCAGGGCGGCCGCGTCGGACAGTACAGCGGACATCCCCTGGACGCCCTACAGGCGCGGGAGCAGCGGACGGCGCTAGGCCACCCCCGCCGCCACCGTCCCCGCCACAGGCGCGTCGCCTCTCAATCACGGAGGCACGGGCCCAGTTCACACGTCACGGAGATGAGCGGGCACTTGTCATCGCCGGTGACGGGCGACACGCCGGCCCGGCGACACACGCGCTATGAAGTTGAGTTGAATCGGAAGCGCGAGGCGAGAGAGGAAGACGCGCTGACGTGCGACACGCCCGAGCGGGTCACGCCGCCACTCGCCACTTCCTCTGGTGGCGGCGGCGCTACCCATCCTCCCTGAGCGCCCCGGCGGCGCGGCGGCCGGGGGTGTCATCCTCATCCTGCCCACTGCGGGGGTGGCGGTGGCGGGAAGGGGCAAGGCAGCCCCTCAGGTGTTGTGCGCCCGGCCAGGCACGCCATGCGCGCGTCCCTCGAGCCGCTAACGCAACGCCACGTCGCTTGCATTAGATTTGCCTCAAGCTCGAGCCCTTCTCATACAAAATTATTTTTTCTGCGGTGTACGACGTCCACCTCAGACAAATAATACTGGTTTTCGGGGCGCTTCTGACCGGACGTGGCCGGGCTAGGGCCTTGGCCTTGGTGGCGGGGCCGCGCCCGCGGGCTGCCCCGTCCGTGTGTGTCGGTGCGGTCACCCCCCGGGCCCCGGGCAGGCGCCGGAAGCAATGTTGTTTGGGGTCGCCAATCAAACCTTGGGGGCACCGCGTCCACCTCGTGTCTGGCGTGTTCGCCTCCGACCAGAACCCCCGACCCACCCCAGCCCGCCACGCCACGACCGTGGCGCACCCCAACCCCACCCCGCACCTCACCGCAGCGCCGGGGTTGCTTTGCTTTCCCACTTACGCCCCGCTCCCGACTTGTTCGACAAACAAGCTTATGGCGTGTGCTTTTTGCGCTCGCCGTGGTGCGGCGTGGCGGCCTGTCCGCCCGGCTGGAGGTCGCTGGGCTGAGGGGGTTTGGGACGGGCGGGGGGGAGGGGGCGAGAAGACGACACCGGAACACAAGTACTCGCTGTCGCTAAGCCCTGCGGACACGCACATGACATACACTGCCATGAGTTTGGCGAGGCGGAGGTGGGATCTGCTCGCCGCTGCCGCCGCTGGCCACCCCCAACCGCGGGCGGGACGACAGGCGTTGGTGTCGCGTTTCCTGACGACATGGACAAGGCCCCACTCCGCTACCGAGCGTGCCGTTCCACCACGCTCGTGGAAGATAAGTGGCGCCGGAATCGCGAGAGGGAGAGGGAGGTGTGCACATGCACGCGCCCCAGGTGGCAGATCTGCATAAAATGTGCATTTTGTGTCCAATCTGAAACGCGCCTAAAACGCGTGTAGGCGCCTAATATGCGCGTGCGTGCGCCTAAAATGCGCGTTTCAGATGGGACATACTATAATGCGGTTTGAATGCAGTTTGCTTCATTTTGCTACCCGTGGGCCCGCTACTTGTCTCTCTCGCACTCGTGTGTCCGCGACCTTTCTCATCGCTCACACATCATCGTCTCCGTGGCGCACGACACGCGCGCCGGCGCGTTATTGACGGCGCGAGGGGTTGCGACGCCACGCCCGTCATCGCCGTGCCCACGCTGCACGCCCGGACGGCACGCCGCCCCGGGTCGCGGGCCTTGACATGTCGAACAGCTGTGCATTGTGACGGCGAGCAGGGTGCGTGCGTGTCGCGCGTGCGGCCTTGAGCCGTCGGGCGGGGCGCGGTCGAGCAGCGGTCCAGGGGTGTGGCGCAAGCGCGCCCGCACGCCGTGTGGGGAGTGTGGACTGACGACGGCGTCCTCGGCCTGAGGGGGAGGCGGGGGCGGCGTCGTCGTGGGCCCCGCCGGCCCGGTCGCTGACCCCCGTCCTCACCGTTACATGCAGCCCGGCCTGTGGGCCAAGGTGGCCAGCCCCGGGCTAGGCACTTTGCGCTGCAGTCCTCCCTTCGTAATCCTATTGCCCACCCTGCTGGCCCTGCTGCTGCCGGCCGCTCGAATGGAGGCGAAGCGCAGCGCTGCGCGCACACGAGGCCTAAATCCAAAGCCCATCCCGGCGCAGGCGGGCGCAGGCGCAGCGCGGTGCGGCTCAGGGAAACCAGAGTGTGTGTGTGTGTCGTGCCCACCGTGAGGCGGGGGCGGGCCGCACACTGCCGCAGCTCATCGGTGTCGGTGACGGGTAATCCCCGCTGCGGAGGGAGGGCGGGGGCGCGGCGGGGACGATCCTCCTGAAGGAATGCACCCCCGTCGCATCGCGTTCGCTCGCTCGCTTATTGTGCGCGCGTATACATTGTATACATTTTGCCGCCAAAATATGAGATCTCACTCGAGTGCGCTGTACGCCGATCCCAGAGCAAGTGGGTTTTGCTCGTTTGAATTATGTGTGTTGTGTGGGACGAGCAGCGGATAGGGGCGAGCCGGGCGAGTGGGTTGGTGGTAGTGGCGGTGGTGGTGGACGGGCAGGTGTTGTGCGGCGGGGCCGCGGGTCGCTGCGCGCGTTCATCGGCCGGGGAATGCGGGTCCAGTGGGCTGACGGGGCGGG
>NW_026267166.1:325177-326391 GCF_000697945.3 Frankliniella occidentalis
GGGGTGGGGGTGCCTAATGGAGAACACTCTGCCGTGCACAAGCCCGACCCCTGGGGGACCTGCGGGGACGGCGCGCGCGCACCGAGTTGAGAACAAGACTCGCATGTTCTCCGAGTTTACCCTTCTTCTCTGCCGCCGGTCCGCCCCTGCCCCCAACCCCCCTTTGTATTCTCCACGCCAGGTCGCGTATACAGGCTCGTGTATGAGGAAGATGAGCGCAAAAGGCCTTGCCAAGTTGCTCTGCTTGTGCGCGTACGTACGTACTACCCTTTGCCCGAATTCGAGAAATTCGAGCAACAGCCGAGTCGTCGTCGTGGCCCTTCTCCCTGGACGACTCTAGCCCCGCCTCGGGCCAGGCGCTGCTGCTGTGGGGCGCTGCTGGGGCCCAGACGGACAATAATTGGCAGTGCAAACAGTGTTTCGGCCGGCGGCAGGGGTCGGCTGGCGAGCGCGCAGCGCGCCCGCGCTGGACCCCCGCGAGTGCCTGCACACCGACCGCGCCGGCCCCCGAGGCACCCGCGCCACGCGCTGAGTCTCTGTTTGGCCTACTGCCATTGTCTCACGGGAGGGGGAAGGGGAGGGGTTGCATTGTGTTGTTGTTTCGGTGGACGCAAGCGCAGGGCAAGGGCAGGGCAGAGGGCGATTGGAGCTGTACGGATGTCTGTGTTCCGCCTGGAGCTGCCCGAAGTCCTGTGCGCGCGGGCGAGGCTTACCGTTGCCGTCTCAGCGCTCGCAATCCGGGGGTAAAGGAGACAGACAGACAGACGGAAAAACAGACAGACAGACAGACACATAGACAGACAGAGGGAAAACTGGCGGGGGGTGGTGGTAATGCACGTGGCGGTCATAATGGCATGAATTGCTGCCGGTGTGATTTATATAATTTTGCAGTATGTGTGTGTTGCGCCCCTTGACCTGCATTTTCGTGCCCGAGTGCCCTGCTCGACCCCTATACTCGCCTCCGCCACCCCCGCCCCTTGTCACCTTCCACCTTCCGCCGCAGGCCGCCAGGCCTGCAGGCAACAACGAGCCCGCACAGGGGTGGTTTGGTCGGTCGGTCGGTTTGTCTGCTTGGCTGCGCATTCCGGATTCAAAGCCGGCGCGGCGGGCGCGCGCGCGCGCGCTGCTGAAGGGTGTTTGAGTAATTTTTGTTGCGCGACTGTTTGTCGCTTGGCCTGCTTCTCGAGTGGCACTACGCGGCGGGGTGGGGGAGG
>NW_026267166.1:331741-340576 GCF_000697945.3 Frankliniella occidentalis
CTGCGGCCCGCGCCCGAAAGGGTTGCGGCGGAGCAGTAGCAGTGGTAGTGGCTCGGCGGGGTGAAGAGATAGGGGCAGGGGCAATGAGTAGGGGAGGGGGAGGGAGGTGAGTGATGCCGGCTTAAACAAGAGCACTTCATTAATCCCTAAGGTCATATTTCGGCGCGCAGTGCTGCGTGCACATCTCCTCATACCCCTTTCTCCTTTCTCATCTTCCCCTCATGTGAGTTTGTGTGTGTGTGTTAGAGAGAGACCCCCTCCCCACCCCCTTTCTACCCGTCGTTGTGCTCTGGGGCCCTCTTGCCCCACCTACCTCTTCGTGTGTGTGCGTGCGTGCGAGTGTATGTGTGCGCGCGACAGAGATAGACCGAGAGGAAAAGAGGAGTTGCGGCCGTCCTGTCTGTGCCCTTTTTCGTTTGTGACCTGTGCGTTGCATAAATTGCCCTTAGCGTTTTTGCTTGTTGCCCTCTCGACCTCGCGCGCAGTGACCGCTAGGCCGGGGCTCGACAGGCGGGGCGGGGCGGGGCGGGGCCAGGGCGTTGTGGGCGCGGCGGCGTGTCACTGTGTTTAGTACGTGTTCCCGTGTGTAATATATCATTTTTCGCCCGCGGAATGGAGTGGCTGGCTGCCGGCTGGACCCGGCGGCTGGTGGCGCGGGGGCGGTGGGGGCGGTCCGAAGGGCGGCGGGGGCGCGGGGGCGGCGCGCGGGGTGTTGATGTCCGCAGTGTATTTATTGCCGCATCAAATTAGGCGCTCGACTCGCGTGAAATATGCCCTTCATAAAAGTGTGCGCCTCGCGGGTGACGGTCAGCCCGGCTACTCGCTGCTGCTGCTGCGAGATTGAAATTTATGAAATTTTTGATGGTTGTGTGGCCGTGGCCGGCGCGCGGAGGGTGTTGAGGGCGGAGTGGTGGGTGACGTTTGTTTGTTTCTGGCGGGACCCGGGGGTCACCCTCTCTGGCCTCTGGTGGTCCATAAACACCGCCGTTGCCGTCGACGCGGTGATCACGGCCGCGCTCAGGCTCAGGTAGCGCCCCACGTCTCTTTAGGCCGGGGGGCCGTCCGTCGCTACGTCTGCGATAAGGGCGTGATAAGGGGCTGATAAGACCTGCGGGACGGGGCCGGGAGGAGGGGACGAGACGAGACGTCCGAGAGCAGACCGTCGCGTCGTCGGGCCGGGCCGGGCCGAACAGCGGTAGTCATCATCAGCTGATTGATGTGTCTTATAGGCCCTTTTGAGAGTGAGCCCCCCAGATCATGAGGCTGTACTCGGCGCCGTCCACGGAGAGGGTGAGCTGAGCAGTGTGTCTCGTGCGCGGTCTCTGTGTGTGTGTGTGTGAATGTGTTTGTGTGTGTGATGTCTTCCCCCCTGCCCCGTCCTCCCCGTCGTGCACCTCGAGTCCTCGAGTATAGGCGCCACGTCCCGTACAACACAACGATGTCCATAGGTTGCTTGCATGATTGTCCCCCCCCCTTTTCCCCACTCTTCCTTCTCCATTCCCCCGCTGCGCCGCGCGCAAGGAAATAAAAGATCTCCCCGCGCTGATTGAAAACAAATAATAAAACGAACAAATCAAGCGCGGTGGAGAAAGGAGAGAGAAAGAGAGAGAGGTGAAGTGGGAGTCGATCTCGACGCGAAAGTAAGAGAGAGAGAGGGAGGACCTGTGCCCTTCCAAAGCAGCCACAGGCCATAGGCAGGCAGTCAATGGGATTTGTAATAATGAATCCCGGTTTATGATCGTGGCCGCTTGCGGGAGGCTCCCCGCTCCGCCGGTGTTCAGGTCCACCTCGCCTCACCTGACGTGCCCCCCTCCCCCCCTCATTAAAAATTGAACCACCGGTCAGCCACTGGGCAGCCGCGCGGCGGCCGGCCCCGCTGCTGCCGCGATCGACACGGCCTCACAAATCACTCAAACGCTGCGTGCCGACACCCTCATTCGCACGCCATCCCGGTCGCGGGGCGCGAGGGATCCCCCCTTTGCGCTTTGCCGTGCACCCCCGCCCCCAGCCTGGCCTCCCGCCCCCCGGCCGCCGGCACCGCGTCCTCGGCGGCGCCGCTGGGCGCGTCGTGTGCGGTGCATCGAAGCCCCGCATCGGGCCCTGGTTTGACGTGTGCGCGCTGTGCACGCAAAACACGGGCTCATCGCTGATGTCGCTATGTGCCGCGGGCCGCACCTCGCAGGGGCCCTTGCAGCAGGGGGAGGACGGGCTGGCGGGGGCCGCCTTTCCTGCTCCTCTTCGGCGCTGCGGGGCTTCGCAGAGGCTCGTCCCCGGGCCGCCGACCGGGAGGGGTCGCCGCCGCCGCTTCGCAGGGTGTATGAGAAATCGTCCCGGCGACACGACAAGTTGAATGACCCTTTGTGTGTTTTCTTATTTTGCAGCAGGCGGCCGGCGCCCGGACGGTGCCTGAGGACGACGCCGTGTCGGTGACGCTGCTCGACCCCAAGTCCCGCGAGTGGCTGGTCCGCGCGTCGCAGTGCGACTACCAGTCGCTGCACAAGCTGTCCGCCGAGAACCCCCGCCTGGCCACGTTCAAGGTAAGCGAGCTCCACCACCACCGGTATGCACCACGAGCGGCAGCGCCCTATTTGAAATGTAAGAAGAGTCGAGCCGTGCCCGTGGCTGTTATACAGTCAGGAATAACAACGCCTTCGGGACCGGTCGCCTCATCAGGCAAACAATAGAAATCACGCGAAATCGGCGGCGTTCTCTGCTGTCTTGTGCGGCAAAACGAAATTTCCTTTCAAATTTTTAAATTTAAATATATTCTTGGGAGAATACCCGAGGAAAGAGACTGACATCGGCCATGGAAAAGTCGTACAAATAATGTCACGGAGTGTATTTGAAGATCATATCCTTATCGAAGCACAGGGGCACCGTGCTTGAATTTGGACAAGAAAAAGTCATGCAAATATGTTGGAATTTGAACATGCCATTCTCTGTTATATCGAAGCAGCCGTGGCTGACCGGGGCGCGCGGCGCGCGGGCCTTGTTCGGGGAGGTGATAGATTGCCCCGCGAGAGTGACGCCCCGCGACGCCGCGCGCCGCCCACGTGCGTTTGTTGGCCGCGCGTCGCGGGGTGCCGGCAGGGCGGAGCGGGTCCAGCCGGGGCGCCGCGTCGCCCGAGGAATTAAAATGATCCATTAAGCGTCGGCTGCCGGTGTGCTGCCGAGGCTGCTGCTGCTGCTGCTGCCCCCCGCGGGGCGCTGAGCCCTGGCGCTGCTGGGCCCTGCCCGCTCCGCGTTACGCCCCGGGTCCAGCAAGGCGGGCTGCTGAGCGCCGAGCTGCTGAGCGCCACTGATTGCCTGGGATGAGGCCGTGCCTTGGCCGGCGTGCGCGTCCTCCGGGCCCCCGCTCCGGGCTCCGCGGGGTAGCTCCCGCTCCCGCTCTTCTCTCCTCGGCTCCGGGCCGGGATCATTATCAGCCCCCGCGGGGGACTCCGGACCCACCCGCCCGGAAGCTGCGGCGCGCCAGCGCGGGCCGGGGCGGGAGCCTACGGCGTCCGCAGTGCAGCAGCAGCGGCTCCCATGGCAGGTCAGGTGCCTGCTCGGGCGGGGGAATAATGGGGCCGCAGAGAGAGTGGCCGTGATGAGCTGGATCTATATAGCTCGACGGGGCGTGCGGTGCGGTGTGAGGGTGAGTATGAGACCAGCTTTGCCGCAGGGTCCTGGTCGTGATCCTCTTCGACGATTTGCTCTTCGAACTTTGCATCATCCCTTTGGTAGAGGTGGTCTTCACGTCGCGCGGTCTGCCTCGACGTTGCGTAGTCCTTGTCATAGACCTATGGTCATAGGTCAGAGGTCTATGATCCTTGTCGGAGGCCAGAGTCCTCCAGGTCCGTCCTGCGCAGCAGAGGACCGCCCGGGCTGAGCGAGGTTGTCTTTATTCACGGTGTATCTCCATTTCCCCTCCAGACTGGTGCTGCTGTTGGACGTGAGTCCGGTCGGCGGCGCGGCAGCGCGGCGCCCTGCCTCCTCCCGACTGCCTGCCCGGGCGAGCAGCGTCGAATGAGCAATCAGCCGATATGTACAATCAATTAACAAGCCCCTGGCGTATGAATCAGTGTGTTGATTGGAAAATTACGTGAGGTAGCCGGTGGGGATTCGATCCCGTCCCGTCGTCGGGATCCCCCTCGCTGCTCCCCACTTCTCCCCCTCCTCATCGCTCCTGACGCCAGCAGCTCCTGTGTGAACTCACATGTCCGGCGGGCGCCGCGGGGACGAACAAGAAAGAGAAAAGAAGTTGGTTAGTTTTTATTTAGAAGGGAGAGAGAGAGAGTGACAGGGTGTGTGGGTGTGGGTGCGGCCGCCCTGCTCTGCCTCGTAACGTCCCGCTCCGGATGGGCACGGCGACGTGGCGGGGCCGCGCGCGAGGATAAGTCGGCCGTCTTTACGATAACGTTGCATTGATTGGCGACGGCGACGGGGTTTTACGAGGGAGTTGTAACGCTAAGCGTAACGAGGATGACGTGTGCGACCCCACACGCTTGTTAGGGTCAGGGCGCTACCGCTACCGCGCTCCCACATGACTGGTGTATCCGCCGTGGTGGTGGTGGTGGGTTTGGCCTATCGCCTGGCTGGGCCCGAGCCCGCGGGACAGACCTCGTTAGAAAGTCCGTGTTTGGCGGATAAAGTGCCAAGCGCCGTCGCCGCCCCAACGGCCCCACCCGGCCCGGCTCGGCCCGGCCCCGCCGATGAGCAGACCAAACCTACCGGCGGACCATTCCCCCGTAATTGGGCTCAGGCCCCCGGACGCCCAATTTGGGCCGGCTAGCCGCTCAAGTATTGATCTGTAATTGGATGCAGCGGCGTAGTCGGTGTTGGTGGGGGGGGGGGGGGGGGGGCTGCTGCGGGGGACAGCAGGGAAGTCTTGGCTTCGCCGCCGCGCCTCCGACTGGACTGGACATGCAGGCAGAGCGAGTCGAGAGGATTGGCTGATAGCGCACGGATTGGGCGAAAATACGTGAAGAGTGAGTGTGGACCCTCCGCAGGGCCATATGCAGATGGGGACTGTCATTCGTGCCGGCGGACGTGCACGGTTAAGAACGCGCTGATTTTATTTTTTCAATCTTACATTATTATCCACTCTGTGTGTAACGGCGGGCTGTCGGCGTGGCGGGGCGTGGCGGGGTGGGGCCGGAGGGGCCTAACGAAGGAGATTCCTCTGAATGGGGCGTGGCGTGGCTCGGCGCGGCGTGGCGGGTCGAGGCGGCGGCGGCGCGGCCAGCGGCCATGATCCCGACGCCACAGTGGCCAGCCAGGGGGAGCCAGGGACGGGCCCGGCCCGGCAGGGTGATAGTCGTATGCTAATCCGCTGGCTAATTCGCATTTACCTCTTCTTCCTCCCTCGAGATTGCTATCGCAGGCGTTGTAGTTTGTTAGGGATGGAGTGGCGGGGCGGGGCGGCCACGGCAGCAGCGCCTCTCTCGCGGCGCCTCGACATTCCGACGACAGGGAGTTATGGGGGAGTGCGGACACCGAGCGGACACCGAGCGGACACCCACTTAGGCCGAGGACGAGCTCTGAATGGCGTACATGGCGCGGTCGGTGTCGGCCGTCCAATGTCAAAAACGCATTCACACCTTGCACGGTAGCAGGCTGCTTGGAGGCGGGGAGGGTGGCCTCCGGGCCGGGTACCCCGCGGGCCACCAGGCCCTGCAGCTCGCTTATTTATCACTCATTTGCCGTGTGTGCGCTCGGTATAGTGTAATTTCATCCAGGCCTACCCGGCCGCCAGCCTTCAGGCCTGTAAGCCGTTTGCACGGGTCCCCTGCTGGGCGCCCCGCCCGGCCCAGCAGCCCGGCGCTGGCAGAGCTGCTCTGCGGTCCCCGGTAGCCGGCCCCGCCCCGCCCGGGGCACGCCGGGAGGAACCCAACCCCCTGAGTTATGGGCTAGAAGACTAGAACGGAATCGGCGAGGAAACGATGGCCAACATATGCCTGTGCGACAGGGCAGAGGGGTGATTTGGGTGGCCTGGACCCCGGTGGCGGCGCCCCCGCCCCCCTTTCCCCGGGACCGACGTCGTACTTCTGGTAAAGATAAAGAAAGCTGGAACACGTTTGGTGTGTCTCGAAACCGTCGTCGGCAAGCCCTTGCTCCGTCCGGTCCACGGTGCCTTCCATCTTCCTCTTCCCGCTTCGTATTTGGATCCTCACCGTTTTCATCCTCGAGTGCGGCGCGCGCAGAGTATACATGCAAATGCGCGGGGCAGCGTCGTCGTGGTCATGGTCATGGATGCCGAGGGCCGAGCTCCTCCGGGCCCCGCCGGGCTCGGGTGTCGCGGCGCGTCGCTACCGCGCGCTGCACCGCCGTCGGCGGCAGGGCCGGGGGCCTGGCCAGGGCCGGGCTGGAACAGAAGGGAGTCCCAGTAATTTACAGCCCCGGCCCGCAAGGACATACGCGGCGGGTAAAGCACATTCCACCTCCAGGCTGCTCAGCCGGGCGCGCATATACTCACACACACTGCGTTGCGTATCAGTTCTGTCCCGCACTCCCTCTCCCTCCAGCCCGCAGCAGCCTCATTTCTTTTTCGTCCTCCTACTCAGCAGCAGCAGCAGCAGCAAGCATGATGGCGGAGTCGTCATAAAGATATGCCCCTCTGTAGGCCTGCTGCTGGCGTGGCGGGTCCCGTCGTCCAGGCCGCCCGGGCACACAACGCGTTTAACGGCGCAAAAAGGAAATTGCCTGGAATCGGCGTTGCTGGGCGGTACCCTGACGGTGCCCTGGCGGTATACCCTGGCGGTGCCCTGGCGGTAGGCGCGTCGGCCGGCCGTCCTTTTGTGCACCGGGGCGGCTGGAAATAAAGTACTCTCGCGCGTCGATCCCTGCGTAAACATGCGAACAAACGGCCCGCCGCCGCGCCACGCCACGCCACGCCACGCCACGCCACGCCACGCCACCCGTTATTGCAGCGCGATTCGGCACGCCCGCGGCCGGCCAGCGATTCATGCCGGCGGCCGCAAGGGCAAGGGGCGCAAGTGCATTGGAGGTGCGTAAGTGCATTGGCGGGGTGCGATAGTGCACTGGAGGGGCAAAAGTGTCTTGGAGGGGCACAAGTGCGTCGGTGGGGCGCAAATAAGTACCTTGGCAGGGTATTGGCAAGTGAATAAGCGAGGCGTGAGTGAATTGAAGGGGCGTAAGTGCGTTGAAGGGGCATAAGTGTAAGTAAGTGCATTGGAGATGTGTGACTTCGTTGGAGGGGTATTAGTGCATTGGATAAGGGTAAATGCCGGGGAGGGGCGTAAGTCCATTGATGCTGCCAGCTGCCATATGACCTCGCTGGGTGCAGCGATGGACTGGTTCCGTTCCGGTTTGGGTCCCAGTGTAGTACCACCAACGAACACTGCAGAATCCCGTAGAAAACTGCAGAGATTACTACTTTGGATGGCGCGAATGTTTGTCGAACTCGAGAATAGACTCGTTCTCCAGAAGTGAGATGAGCAATCTGTGATTTTCCCCTCCCTTTGAGACAGTGAGTCACCAGGCCGACGAGGTGCAACGGCAAACAGCAGTATGGCCTCGTCTCGATAATCCAGACAGAAGCGGAAAACGAAGGGCAAGAAGAAGAAGATGAAGATGAGGAGGAATGGGAGAATGAATGTTCGCAGAAAACTTTCACATGTTTGGGGTTGACGTGGAGGTTGTGGTGGTGGGGGAGTGCGGGGTGCTTGACCCAGGCATGCGCCCGCCCGCCCATTGTGCACGAGCAGCTCTATGAATGGAGGCGGTAATTTGCAGACTATACTGCACACCGCTACGACGACGACGACTTGGAACGAAAACCGCTCGGCGGCCGCCGCCGGGCTCATGCAGGCGCAGCAGGGCCTTTCGTGTCCGGGAGATTAGCCTCCGGGGGGCGCCGCGCGCCCGGGAGGAGGAGATGCTGCTGCTGCTGCTGCCGGTGTGGGTGTGGCCGGACCTGCGCGCCCATTCATAAGGCTGCCCTGCACGGCCCTGCACGGCGTGCGCGAAGCGACTTGTAATCTCGGACCGTTTCTTGGAAACGGCGGTGGCGGTGGTGGACCGGGACCCGCACGGGCGACAGCTCAGGTGCGGTGTGTGTTGTGCGCCGGGCGAGTGAGCAGGCACTTCCGGGCGGGGCGGGGCGGAGCGGCTACTGCTGGCGCCACTCTGGTTGCCCACCCCGCCCCGCCCTGCTGCACAGGGGAGCCTGCTGGCTGCATTGTCCCCCTGGGGCGCACGTCGGTCGGACCAACGACACGCTGCGCCGCAGCGCCGAGTAGAGTGAAAAGCCACGTAACATCAGGGCCCCCCCGCAGCAGATTCGAGGAACCTTAACCTTACGGCGGTGACTCCTCCTCGTCGTCCTCCACCCCCTGCTCCTGGACGACCCGCAGACCCTCGTCTCGCTGACAATGAACACGCTGTAAAAGTGCCATACATATACAGGAAAGCTCGCCGTGTTATGAAGTCACAATTTCGTGTGTGCCGTGGATTTTGGCCAAAGGATCAATCATTCGAAGGGAAAGCAGGTGATCCATCTGCAAGGGTGTTTCTTTGTTGCCGTCCCCGCTCTCTAGTACTTTCCACCCCCAATTAAAACTCTGCACGGGGAATACAAAGTGTATGCGATCGTCTGGCCGGGCCTCCTACTCTTGGTCCCCCCGAGGTCCACCCCGTCGTCGCAGACCGGCGCCAGTGGGGTAGACTTTTACAGCCCGTGAGTCGCTCCGTAAAGCAGATGAGCTATGAGCGGGGCCAAGGCGAGGAGGGAAGGGAAGGGAGTGGGCGCGCTCACATTGCGGTGGCTCCACACACTCGCACTCATATCGCCGTATCTGTGCCTGGGCGCCGCGACAGTTGCAGGCTCGGAAT
>NW_026267166.1:341276-345714 GCF_000697945.3 Frankliniella occidentalis
CCCCCTCCCCCCTCTCCTCAACCCCCCTGGAGTCACTCCAGCCAGACCCGATAGGCATCGCATGAGAAGGGACGGTACCCGTCCGTCCCCCTCTTCCCCTCCCGGAACAAAAGGGCCAAACGTCGACATCCTCCTCGGTGCGTATCACTGGCCGGCGCCCGCCCTGCGAAACATGCATCCAGGACATGATAAGGGGCGACCTGCCCGCCACACACGTAGCCTTCCCATGAGGCACGACGGTCCACTGTCAGGAGGTGGTGGTGGTGGTGCGGCGTGTTCCTGGAATGTTCTCGCCGCATCGCCGCAGAGTTGACACTGACACACCACGGCAGCCACCCTTTCCGCCGCGCCCTGCTGCTGCTGCTGCCGCTGTTTTTCTGCCTGCTCCGACCTAATTTTTATTATGTCGGTACATGTGTTCGGCCCTGCTTGGCTGCGCCCTGGGCACGGCGGCGGCGCTCGGCCCTGCCCCGCCACGCCCCCTCCCCACGGTCTGGGCCGTTAGACTGCGGCGGGGCGGGCGGGTGTTTTACACCGCCACCGCCCGCCCGCCTCGTTTTGTCGCGCTTTTTGGGACATTATTATTATTACGATTATTGTGCAGCAGCCGTCACGTGTGGTGGTGGCCTGGCCACCCTGCTGGCTCCCGCAATGCAAATGACGTTACCACACCATCCTACGCCCTGCCCGCGACGTCCTCCACGGTCTCGTCCTCGAACGTCTAGTCTTCATTGCGTCCACGTCAAGGGCACCCTCATACTTACCAGCGTGCGCCCAAGGACGAGCCCTGCTCTACCCACCCGGGTCGGCGGCGACCTGCCGTCTCATGTCCTTTTACCCCCTCTTCTCCGTCGGCGTGGTGCTACCCGCTCTGGTCATTAACTCCCCTCCCGACTCCCTATTTTTCGACGCCTTTCCGCCAAAGTGGCTCGCGCGGTTGCTGACGGGGGCCTCCTCTAGCGTTGGGCCGCTGCCGTTCCGCGCGCCGCACGTCTGCTCTGCAAGTGGGAGAGTGACGGCTCGAGCAGGGGAATAGGAAGGGCGAAAGAGCGCGTGAGAGAGGGAGAGGGAGAGAAAGAGGGCGAGAGAGAGAAAGAGGGAGAGGGAGAGAGAGGCGCGAGGGTTGATTAACGCCCCTTGCTTTATATCATCCGCTAACGCGGCCGTGATCGCGGCGCTGTCATTATTAATAAACTCGTCGTTTTTACGTCGTGATTGTGTTGTGGTGCGTGTTTTTTCCGCTGCTGCTGCCGCCGCTCTGGCGGGGTGGGCGCGTCGCCGCGGGTGGCGCGGGCGGCGCCGCTAACGGGCGCGGCTGTCGTAGGGGCGCCCCCGCTATGCCGAGGCCCCCGCGTGACGCTCTCGGGGACGACGGCGGCGCCAGCCCGGCTCCGCAGCGGCGGCAGTAGCATTGATGGATGTCCAATTAGTGCGTTATGAGGCGAGATGAAGGATTAAGGGCGTTTAGAGGTAAGTGACAATCTGTGGTGGGTGCACGCCCCGCCCCACCCCGAGCAGGACGCCACCTCCCCCTCCTCCTCCTCCTTTTCTCTCTAACCCGTGCGCGTCGCTATGAATAACTCAAGCGCTGCGTAAATCAATCGATGCCCGCCGTGCTTTACGAGGAAGTAGACCATTAACGTCGTGCACCACCCCGGAGGTAGGTGCGCGTGTGTGTGTTTTAGGCGCCCCGCGAGGCCCGTCGTCGTCGTCGTGTCCCTCCCCGTCCAGCACCCCCTGCTTCGCGACGCTCCCGAGGCCCGCCTCGGCGCTGCTTGCCTGACCCGCCCCGTCCGACGACGCCTCGGCTGGCGGCGCGGCTGCGGCGCGGTGCGTCGGAGGTTCTTCGTCACGGAATTCTATTTGTAGCCGTTTCCTATATATTTTTGTGCGGCGAGCGCACACACAGAGCACACTAATCTTCCTCAGCAGGTCCACCGCCACACCGGCGGTGCTGCCCCCGCCCTGCCCCGCCCCGCCGCGCCACTTCCTCGCGGCCGACGCCTGTCACTGCGCTCACCACACACAGCCGCGGTAAGCCCTTCGGGCCGCTTAATTGGGGGAGGACGCAGTGATTGGGACGCCGTTAAGCCCTCGCCACCCGGGCCGGGGCTTATTGCAGTAATGACACCCGCCGGAGTGGCACCCACGACCGTCTTGGTCTCAGGACGAGACAGCGGGCCACCCCCTTCCTTAACACAATAAGACCCCCCGTCATGTGAAATCACTGGTGAAAAGCAGGTGAAAAGTGACAAGGGCGGAAGTCCTAGGACTTACGCCTTTTTAACTTTCTACCAGTGAAATAGGTCGTCGTCGTGGCCTCCATCACCTTCCCGTTGTCGCCGTGCTTCCCCGCGTGTGTCTGTGCCGTGCACGTGCACATCCCTTCCCGGCGCGGTGGCCTCCTGCTCCGGGGGGCACTGCTGCTCTGGGAGCTCGTCGCGGTCAGCGCGGGGCCGCCGCAGACGCCGGCTTGCACGGCTAAACGGCGTACAAATGGCTGGTCCGCGTGGGCGCTGCACAAGGCTGAGGCTGCGGTGTGCGCGGCCGGGGCCCCGGGACCCCTCTGACGGATGGAGCGCCGCCCCGCCAAGCACCGCCTTGTAGCGGATTTGTCGTCACACGCCGCGTCATCGGCCTTTCCTTTCCTCGCCCCACCTCGCCCCTGCTCTGTTGCTTTCCCCGCGTCCTTTGCCTTGCCTTTACCCCGTGTCGCCCTAAATTTCGCGTATCGTTATTTGCACGGCTGGCGCGCTCCTCGGCGCTGCTCTCCCCACGCCGCCTCTCCCCCTTTGCGCCCTTTTCGCTCATGATTATTTATTTCGGTCGGAGCGGCTGCGGTATCAGTGGGGGCTGGCTTGGCGGGGCGGACCGTGGCGGACCGGGGGTAGGGTCGCCCGCTCGGCCATTCGTCTCGGGCCGTCAGGAGCAAGACTTGCAACTCATGTGTTAACTGAGAGCGGACATTGGGCCAACAAGACGGGCGGCCACGCCCCGTCCGGCCACGCCCCCGCAGCCCCCGCACGGCACACCCCTCGCGGGGCCCGGCCGGCCTCCATAGAGAATGATAGAGGGGGGGTCATGGAAATCGGGGCACCATTAGCTTACGAATTAGCCGGCTGAATATGGCGATAGGGATAGATAGGAATGGGTCCCCGGGGCTCGCAGGCACGGACCCCGCCTTCATTCACAGATGTTCTGCTGATGAGGCAGCGGAGCAGGGGCTGCAGGAGGAGGAGGGGCCCGTGAGGGCGCCGGGGTAAACGACGGGTGACTGGTATGCGTGAACGAGCAGACGGAGTAGCCAGGGACCCCTCCTCAGTGGGGGCAGGGCGTCCCCGTTGTTGTGTCCCTCCGGAGTCCGAGTTCGTTTTTGAAAAGTTAGTCTTTGTTATTGACGACGTCGTTGCAAAAGTGAGTTGTAATATGCAAAACGATTTTTGCCATCAGGGATGATATGCGGGGGATGCGGTCGGTTCGATATTAGCACCGACTGCTGTCCGCACCCCCGCTGCGATGACGTGTCGTCGCCCTGGTGCGGACGTGTCGCGTCGCAGCCCCCATAGCAGAGACGGCTCCCTGCCCTCCTTTCCCTCCCTCCAGGCCTAAGTGGAGGTGTCTATTTCCACCCATTTGTAGGCCGCCAGTTTTGACAGGGATCACTTGTTGACTTCCAGAAAAAGGGCGAGCATGGCAGCAGGAAGTCACCCCCGACCCTCCTCCTCCCCTTCCCCCCGCAGCGCCTACAAAAAGGTACGCCTGGGCCTGGCTCGCCTGTGACACACTGCAGACCACACGGCCCTCTTGTTAGGCGTAGTGGTGGCGCTCTCTGTCGCGATGCTCTTCGCAGATGGTCATTTGTTCCTGCCTGGGTTGTGGGTGGGAGAGCAGCTTGGAGCAGCTCTACCCCATCATGAGCCAGGTACACTGCGTACTCGCGCGGCTATGCCTCTAAATCGCATTTTCTTCTGATTTGCCGGGGACTCGCAACCCCACGACGCCCATATATGTGTGTGCTGTGTTCTTTTATGAGTGTGTGCGGAGAGAGAGAGAGGAGGGGGAGAGAGCATGATTCAGATAGCCGTGTGTAAGCGTGGCCGGATCGAACTGTTGTGCCCTGCCTCGCGCCGCCATGACTCTCCCCCTCCCCTCTCCTCGCTTTGCCATTGCACTGGCCGACGTCGTCTTCGTCGGCTCGCTTTCATCCAATCATATGATGTCGATATGGAGCACACGATTCCAACAGCCTTGATAAGTACGCTGCTGCCGCCGCCGATGTGTGTGCACGTGCGTGTGTGCGTGCCTGCGTGTGCGCGCGCGCGGTCACGACTGTGTGTCCTGGCGCGGCCTGCTCTCTGTGCCCCCCGATGCCCTGCTTTGCCTCGCGCCGCCGCCGCGCTCGCGCCCCTTTCCTGCTTGCCGTATAGTCGCCCCACTT
>NW_026267166.1:355369-357069 GCF_000697945.3 Frankliniella occidentalis
CCCCCCTCGTACCTGCCCCGCCCCCTTGTTGCTCACAGCAGACACTTTTTTTTTCGTCTCACTTCTCCGGGGTCTTCTGGGTCGCGCAGGAGGAGGGGGCTCCTGTTTATGCGTTTTCTGTCGCTATTCACGGAAAGACCATGCACTTAATTATTTTTGTGACAAAATGGTCCAACTGCTCCAGGCGTGCGGGGTGGGTTTCAGGTAGGAGGGGCGGGGTGGGTCGTCCTCCTCTTGCTACGGTATGTAATGAGGGTGGTAGCTTCCACTAACGTCACGATACAACCAGACGTTTAGCAGTGAGTGAGCCCCTCCGGGGGCCCGTGTGTCCCGGGTCCGTCTGTCCGTGGTGTGCCCCTCTCGGACCGCCCTCGCCTCGCCTCCTCAGATTGCGTCGGAGTAATAAATTAAAACGACCGGTGACCGGGAAATAAAAGTAAAACTTTAAAGTCTGTGTGGACAAGGCCTGATGGCCCACCACGACGAAGCCCAGCGAAGCCCCCCCGACTGTGCTTTTTTTTGTGTTTGGGGTCGTCCCTTCTTTTATTTTATTTCAACCCAAGGATTTGGCGCGGTGATCCGGCCGGATTTGCCCTCTGGTATAGCACGCCGCCACTTTCCGTGCTCCGGATAGCCTCGGCGGCCCTGATGTATGGGGCGCATGACTATGGCATCATGGCGGCGGCTCGTGGGGCACGAGGCCCGTGAGGCCCCCGCTGCCGCCGTCGCTTATGACGCTCTGTGTCGGAATTAATCCTCCTCGCGCCCGACTCTATCAATCAGCCACTCACTCCAGAGACGCGCTGCTCTCTGCCCTGTGCTTCGAGCGCGCACACTCATTCAGTCACTCAGTCATTCATACCGATCCGGCCGGTCACTCCGTGCCCCCGTCCGTCCGTCCGGTCCCGTCATACAGCCATTCATTCGTGGGGCTCGTCCGCCGACTCTCATTTGTATACGCGTAATATTCTTGTGCGCATACACTAAAATCTTATGAACATTTTTAATCATAGCTTTCTAATGTCTGCAAACATGCTCCGCTTACGCACTTTTTAATGCGCTTGTGAACAAATTTCTCCAAAGTGTCGGTTTAAAAAATGCTTAAGCGGAGCACGTTTACGGACATTAGTAAGCTATGAATAAAAATATTGATAAGATTTTAGTGTGCAACGCAACAGCAGTAGAGCTTATGAGAGACGAGTCGACTGAACGCATTCATTCGACACGAACGATGAAAAATCAGAAAATGTATCTAAAGCTATCGAAAAATCACCGCGGAAAAAAAGGAGAAACCTAATTTTGCTCTAATAAGGTCGAAAGTTGTGTTTTTGATCCGCCATCTCCTCTGATTCATTGATTGCGCTCGCATTATCGCCGTGTGGTTTTATCTCTGGCAGGTCTTGTCTGGGGAGCCCCGCCGTGCAGGGCGTTTACCTGGCAGTGAGTGCAGCAGCCGTGTGGCGTGGCCTCTCCAGGGCCCTGCCTTTTGTTGCGCTTTTCTCGGAATGGTGTAACGCGGTCGCAAAGGGTCACGGGGGGCCAGGGATGGTGGGGGAGGTTGCGCGCGGGGTTTGCTGTGCGCACAATCATGTGCACGAATGGGTAATCCGTGACGGAAAGTGACAGTCAGCCGCTCTACTCCTACCTTGAGGGCTGTTTTTAGCCCGCCCTTCTGCTTTGAAAAAGCTATCCAGCGGGCT
>NW_026267166.1:357119-362042 GCF_000697945.3 Frankliniella occidentalis
GCGGCCTGCTCTCTGTGCCCCCCGATGCCCTGCTTTGCCTCGCGCCGCCGCCGCGCTCGCGCCCCTTTCCTGCTTGCCGTATAGTCGCCCCACTTCTCGCCGCCGCCCCGCGTTTCGTTCCCCATTCGCCATGCGATACGTCCCCCTATCGGAAATAACTATACAGCGTAGATGCTGAAGCTAGATCCGTGTCAAATGCGGCGGGCGGTTCCCTCTCTCTCGCTCTCTGCTGCGCTCCCCTGTTGCGGCTGTGCATCGCCGTGTGTTGTGCGCGCGAGGTACTTTATGCTTTGGGGTTGGAAATCGCTGGGGCAACAACAACAACATCATCAACAACAACACCAACGCCAACAACAGCCAGCCAAGTGCACGTGGTGTATTGAAATATCTGTCTAGACTGACTCGGATAGCGGACCGCAGGCAGCGCTGCAGCAGCAGTGGTAGCAGCAGGTTCATGGCTCGGTGGTAACGTCTCCATTTTATGGCAACCGGGCATATTAGGTTCCTAACGGCCAGCCGCCACCCCGGGGTCAGATCAGCCGCATGGGAGAGAGGGAGAGGGGGAGGAGAGGGAGGTGCTCGCGTCTTTATCCGAATCGGCGCGCATTCATTCGCTGCAGTATGTCCCATTTGATATTTCCCACCTTAGCGCCGGCGCGCGTCCTCGCCCTCACCACCCTCACCTCTAACCTCTGTCCCCCAAATCTCACCTCACCCTCACCCCCACCCCACCGCACCGCACCCTCACCGCTCTATGGCCCGCATTTCACTGGTGAAAAGTGAAAAGGGCGTAAGTCCTCGGACTTCGCATTGGACTTACGCCCTTTTCACTTTTTACCAGCGAGTTATGCACCACGTTATGCTCATTTTGCTTTTTCTGCCGGCCGGTCGGCTCTGGTCGGGCCGCGCAGAGCGCTCGATGCGGAGCGGTGCCGTTGTCACGTTCCGATACTCGATACACGTCGTAATATTACTTTATGGGCGACTTTAATCCGGCGCCGCCTCATGTAAACCAGTGCGAGCGAGTGCGAGCGCGCGGGGTTGTTTTGGGGCCCGGCCCGGCCCGGCGGGAACATTGTGGCGGCGGGGCCCTTTGCCTGTACCTCCAGGGCCTTCCAGGGCCCTGCAGGGCCCTGCAGCAAGGCCCCCCCGTCTCGAGGAGAGCCAAGCCGCCACCAATATGTTCTTGGCATCGCGCTCTCCAAACGCTCTGCGCCATTGCGCCACGTGAAACGTTTTATACCCAGCGGCTGCGTAAAAGACGAGTGCGAATGAGCACATTTTCCCCCTACTTTCTTGCAAGATTATTGTATTGGCAGCTGGCGCGTGCACCGCGTCTCCTATCTGTTTGGAGCGGGTAGCCAGACTGGCTGGCTCGCTCGCTCTCGGTGGCTTGGCTTGTTTATTGCGAATTGTAGAATAAAGTATCGATTAATCTGTCTAAACAGAGTATACGACGGTCTTGTATATCGCGGCTGAGCTGGCTGTCGCACTGCGCACTCGGTCGTCTGTATGTATGAGCGTACGTATTGGTCCGGTGGTCCGGCCTGGTCCCGTGGGCGGGGCGCGGCGGGGCGCGGCGGGCTCAGCGGATACCAAACCATGGCGGCGGGGAGGACGTGGAGGCCGCGAGCGCGGTGACGGTTTTTGTTTTCGCGTGTTTTGATAACTCGTCTCTCGTCCCCTCGCGGCCCCGGGGGCGATAAATCCTTGCGGGCACCCGTTGGAAAATATCTCCTCTCGCGGTCGGTTGTGACGGCGCGGTGTCGCCGCGCGCCCCCGCCGCGTGCCCCCCGCGCGCGCTTTCTTTAGAAAAGCCATTCGTCTGAGGGCGTGGCGGCGCGCGGCGGTGGCGGGCGGCGAGGGCGGCGAGGGCGGCGAGGGCGGCGAGGGCGGCGTCGAAGGGACGGCCCGTGAGGACGCCGCTATTCTTCGCCTTTGACTCGACTGATGTGCTGCCCCGTGGACTCACCACGACCTCCATAAGGATGAGGATGGCGTCGCGGACGACGCGGTGCGATACCCGGATCGGACGCGCAGTTCGTCATACGCACCCGTCGCGGGTCGGCCCTACATCACCAGGGAGCGCCGCCCCACACCACGGCACCACCTCGACGCGCACAAAGCAAAACAGTAATTAACGGTGGTTTTTACAGCCTCTGGCCCGAGGAATGACAGTGCTGACGAATGTGAGGGGGGCGCGGGCCCCCTCTGCTCTCCCCCCTAGGGGCCCCTGAGCTAGGAGGAGGACGCGGCGCGGCGCAGCGTGGCGCAGCTCCTCCCCACACATAGTTGCCGTGATGTGTTTGGTAAACGCGGATCAGGGGGAGATTTATGGGGGCTCGCGTCTGGCTGGTGGCGGTGGTCGTGGTGGTGGTTGGTGGTGTCTGCTGCGGCGCGCGGCTGCGCAGTGGCATGTCCTGCGGTGTGTGTGTGTGTGCGGAGGAGGAGAGGGTCATCGCGGTGCCCCGCTGGGGGGCTCTCTCTCTCTGGAGGTAGGCGGCGTAGCGCGTGACCCCGCCGCGATCCCGCGCTGCAGCGCCGGCCACCCCACCGGCCTTGGCGTCTGTGTATGTGTGTGTGTAGCGCCTGGCTGGCTGGCTGCAGACTGAACCCAAGCGGCCCGCTCTACACCGCCCCTCTTTTCTGCCTGACGTCTTGATGACGCGTCCCTAACAAGGCTCGGGGGTTAAACGGTTATAGGGGACCGGAAGTGAAGGGGGAGGTGGGGCAGCCAGCAGCTCCGCGGGGCGGCAGATTTTAAAAGCGTCGCAGAGAGGCGCCGATGCAAACCACGGGCAATTAAAGTGAAGCGAGGCGCGCGAGCCAAGAATGTGCCGCGGGTCGCGCGGCGCGGCGGCGCGGCTTCGTCGCGCTAGAGACGGGGAGAGGAGAGGCAGAGGGGAGAGACGGGCCGAGGTCTGCTCGCACCTCACCGTCCCCATACATACCGTGCAGATCATGACGATCATCGTCTCAGGGCCGTGAAAGTGTCGCAGCCGAATGTGGAATTGGAAGTTAGCGTCAGCTCCTCATCGATAACGGGGTGACAGGCGCCGCGCCATCCACGGCCGGCCCGAGGCGCCAGCCAATCGGCCCGGCATCGGACCTGTCGGGCCCGGCACAATGAGACCGACGAATGTGTCACGGTATCCAAGACGAATTTGAGCGGGCTCACAGAATGACGTCATTGTTGAGGGGAGCGGGGTTACCCGGAGGCAGGCGAGGCGCCTAATTGAGTGCAGGCATGATGAAAATGTTTAGATGCCTCGGATGCCTCCGAAAAGTACACCTTCCCGCTAAGATATGTTATTTCAAGATTAGAATTTGAATGTGCCGATTTGACATTGTCATAATGTGCACATGAATTCGTATGATTGGATTGCAAGTCGCCCATCGAATTTGGTGTGAAGTTTACAAATTGTCTTAGCCGTGTGCAGTTGTCATAGTATAGGCCGCCCCCAGCTAAATCAGCGCGGAGAGGCCAGCGGTCCCGGTTATTTTTACAACTAAAAACCCGAAAGAGAGTGATATAAAGAGTTTCGCGCTGCACCTAGATAGAGATCGCTTCATCCACATTTTTTTCTGTTTCGCGCGCGTTTCGGTTTCAATTTATCGGTCCGCGTCACTCGGCAATCGTTGTTGCTTCCGACGTGGTGACGGCGGCGGGCGGCAGCGCGGCCCGACAGGATGCGCGGCCTCTGCGCCTCGCTCTGCGCAGCCCTCGCGGGAGACAAATGGTGAGGAATGAGCTCGCTGACGGCCGGCTTGACGGCGGCCTAGCAGCGGCCTCGCGACAGTCTGTCAGCGAACTCTCGCCAGGACGACGACGAGAGCGGTGTCGACATTCGCAGGACGGCGGCGTGCTGCTCTTGTGTCGTCGGGCGGCGCCCCGGACGGTGCACTTGGCCGTGGGGGTGCCCTGCCCCCCTTCTGGAGGAGAGGGTGACCGTCATCGGGGACGTCAACTTACCCGTATTATAGGGAAGTCAACAACATGCGGGCGCCAGGTAGCAGGCGCGGTCATCAATCACGGCCTCGTCGTCGCCGTCTTCGGCGTGCGGTTGACGTCAGGTTGACGTCCCGTCCGGTCCCGTCCGGCGGCGGGGTCCTCGTTAGGGCGTCTGGACCCAACCCTTGCAGGGGGTGCGGCGGCCGTGGCGGCCGGTGGCCTCGCGCCGGGGAGACTGCTGGTGGGGACCCGGAGTAGGCCATCTCACCGGAAAAAAAAATCGAGGTACGCACATTTAATGATAGATTAGACCTAGCAGAGACCCTGTGCAAAGTTTTAGCCCTGTGCGATAACGTTTACCCGACCCGCATCGCGATTTTCCGAGCGGGCTCGAAATTGGCGCGCGGTGACCCGACACCTTGTCGGCTCTGCCGTGCTGACACGGTGGGGTCAAAGGTGACGGCTTGGGTCTGAAGTGTGACCCTATGGGTCCTACTTCACATCCGACATGGTGAATCCGAGCTCGCGACTAACCGGGCGTCTCCAGGGGCCCAAACGTCGCGGGCCGCGCGGGTCGCTCCTGGCAGCCGAAATTGGCAGAATCAAACGTGTTGTTTTTGCCAATACGTAGGCCGTACCGTGCCCTATCCAAAACTATGTAGCGTGCCAGGTAGCGGTGACGCGATCACTGGAAAAAGTTTAAAAAACAGGTATTTGCGCCTGTGGTGACGTCTCATAGACTGCCCACACTACACGCCTGTAGCGAATCGTGGCCTAGTACGCAGGCGTTTTGGACATTATTTAATTTTTCCAGTGATCGGGTCACCGCTACCTGGCACGCTACATAGTTTTGGATAGGGGACGGTACGGCCTACGTATTGGCAAAAACAATATGTTTGATTTTGCAAATTTCGGCTGCAAGGAGCGACCCGCGTGGCCCGCGACGTTTGGGCCCCTGGAGACGCCCGGTC
>NW_026267166.1:366347-370918 GCF_000697945.3 Frankliniella occidentalis
CAGGCCCGACCATCGCCGCCGGCAGGCCAAGCAGGCCCGGCCCCTGCCGAACGGAGTTGCCGGCGCAGCGAAGCGAAGCTGGCAACTTCGTTTGGCGGAAGGGCGGGCCTGCTTGTTATATATTTGTTATTCTGCGGATTCGCGCGTAAAATGTTTGCACCCGCCGCTTTGGGGGCCGTTGGTGATTGAATCTCTTCGTTGCCAATTTTATCGCTTCTCTCATCGCTGCTGCTGTGGTCGAGTGTAGGGTTTATTTTTGTTTTCTTCCTTTTCTTTAATTCGCCTTTTCCCTGCAGTGTGTGTGTGTGGTGGTTGCGGATAGGGAGGGAAGGATGCTTACCGGGTGTGAGTTAGACACCTGTTTTGTTATTTTGTTCATTTGTTTTTATTCGATGTCGTTAGAAGAATCATCCAATGATAATTTTTCTAAATGTCAAATTTGCGTTTTACCCGTTCTTACCTTTTTTATCCTGAAAGTAAATAGATGTTGGAAAATTGAGAACTAAAGCGACTGAGCGTGGCTCGCCGATGACGAGGTAAAGGCGCCTTCCCTTCCCCGGCTGAGCTCCGCTGGGCTCTTCCTTCAGGATGTTGGAGCAGCTCGTTTGGTGCGTAAAATACGGCCCGGCCGGTGATTCCTTTTGGAATGAATGAACCAAACCGAACCGACCGTTCGACCGCGCCCCGCCCCGCCCCTCTCCGCCCCTCTCCGCCCCGCCCCGCCCCGCCCGGCTCGCGGCGCGACAAGGAATGGGAAGCGGCCACCAATTAGCTGGCGGACTTTTTGTAGGGAAATGTATCGAGAAAACGCTCCTGGCTTGGCCGGGCCGAGCTACGCAAATGCTTGGGATGCGCGGCCCCGCCCGCCCCGCCCTGCCACCCCATCCCACGACGCCACCGCCACACCCGATTCCCCATCCTTTCCCACTGAATGGACGTGCGGATGGGCCCCCGCCTCATCGAATGCGGAATTCCATCCCCAAATGAGCCAGTTTTCCGCGCCTCGCTTTTTGACTCGGCGACTCACCCTCCTTCTCTGGTTTTGGGTCCCTTTGACTGCGTCACCCACATTTCTCTTCCTGTCTGTCCGGCCCGGCGAGATGTGATCTCAGAGACGGGCCCGGGCGTCCCCCCGGGGCCCCGGCCGGGCCCAGGGCCGCGACCAAACGGCGCCGGCGCGACCGTCTCCCGACAGCTCGGACATTCTTATTGAGACAAATGCCACCCGTATTGAGCCCGCCTGCCTACCTGCTTCACACCTGGGCGCGCCTTTGGGGCCTTGGGCGAGGGGAGCGGGATCTGTTGTGCCCCAGCAGAGCCGCCACAGTGATCCCGATGGCGATCCCGGCCGGCGGCGGCGCCCATCAGGCAAATTAACGCCGCCGTCCGAATTCCGACCACTGCAAACAAACAAACAGGTAAAACTAAATGAAATATAGTAATTATAGTCATTGACAACTCTTACGCTAGTTTGTCACACGATATTTTTATTTTTGGGGGCTCAGGCTTGTTTTATATGATTGTTTACTTACGTGTGTGTGTGTGGTGTGTGGTGTGTGTGTGTGTGTGTGTGTGTGTGTGTCATGTGACCTGTTGTCGCGCGTCTTACGCTGATTGCACGTGTCGCACACCTTTTATTATTTGTTTTGTAGCAGCAGGGCGTTATGCGTGTAGCCCGCGTGTCTAACCACTGGCATGATGATGACGATGACGACGAGGACGACGACGGCGGCTGCAGCAGCGCTCGAGCGACCAGCGGCATCACCACGGGGTCGACATGCAGTCGGTCGCGTGTAAACACCGTTGTAACAGCGGCGTATGACTCGGGGCGGGTGGGGCGGGGCGGGGCGGCCTTCTTGTGTAACATGGTTGTGCTCGTCCAGCCGCGTTTGGTTTGGGGGTCTGCGCCACGCTCCGCCACGCTCTGCCTCGCTCTCCGCGCGCCGCCTCGCTGATCGAAATACGCGCGCGGCGCGGCGCCGAGGAGTGAGTCGTGGGAGTCGCCTCGGTAGTGTCGCTCCGTGACGGCGGCCGTGTAAACACCCGGGAAATGAGTCTTGTTTTTGGAGGTAAGGCGCGGCCGTTAGCCTGTCAGCGGCCGCGGGGCGTGGCGGGGCAGGCCGGGGGAGGGCCGAGGGACCCATATTCTGAGGGTTGTATTACATCACATCCACCACCACACCACCAGTAGTTGCAGGAGCAGACCAGCGTGCAACTTTCATAGTGAGAATGCTCGTCTGTAAAATTATTCACAATTCGCAAAGCGAAAACGAGTGTGACCCACAACTTTGATCATGTGAGCGTACCAAACACGTTTGTGTGGGCGCCGGTGTTGGCCTCCTTTCGCAGGTACTAGCGGCGAGGGGGGGATCACTTCGAAAAATCATTGTACAACCCCCAAAAAAAGTCACAAAAAAGTCACGAAAAAGTCACAAAAAAGTCACAAAAAAGTCACAAAAAAGTCACAAAAAAGTCACTTTCCGTAAAATCATTGTACACATTTCGCATGACTGATCACCCCCTCGACTAGCGGTGCGTGGGCACGGGATTGGAATGCGTCTCATCTCAACCCTTGCGCGCCAGGCTCGCCCCTCCTGCGCCCCCCTGCCCTGGCCGCGCTGCGCCCTCCAGCCTGCGGGTAAACGACGGCGCCTTCTTGGGAACACGAACAGTATTCCCGGAAGGCATCCCCGCCCGCCAGCCGTTGACACACACACGACGACGACGGCCTAGTCCGCCTGCCCGAGGAACCCGTCGGCCCGTCCCCGGCCGATATGTTATAATATTAAGTGGTCCAAAAGGGCCGCATCCCGTCACGAAACGAATCAAAGGACACACACTGCAGCAGCAGCTACGGCAGCAACAACACATACTACTCTGTGATCGGATAGCAATTACCCCAAAAGGACCTAAACGGCCGGGGCTTGCTGCCCCGAGGGACTTGGTCCTTGGTCGAGTCCTCGTCCCCACCGGGAGCATTTCCGGCCCGGCTCACGCGACCCAAAGGGAAAGGGCCACTTTGAGTCGTTTATTGTTATTAATCGAATAAGAATAATGAAGAGCAGCGCGTTTTGTTTTAACCTGGTCGTCGTTTTTGTTGTTGATGTCGTCGTTTGACTTTGGGCACGGCGGCAGTGTCGGTCACACGGACGGCTGCCAGCTCGGGCCGTCTGCGGCTGCCCCGCCAGAGACAAACGCGCGGCTCTGGGCGGCGATTTGTGCACGTTTTTATCGCGCTGCCGTCGCGTCGCTCGCTTCATTTGCGAGGCGGCCGCCGCCAGTCCTTTCAGCAGCGGGGCGGACAGCCGACACGGAACTTCTGTTAGCGTCCTGGCGACGCTCGCGGACCTCGCAGACCTCGCGGTAGGCACGGCGTCGCACGGCGTCGATGCCCCCGCTGCTGCTGCCCCCGCTGCCGCTGCTGCTGCTTCTGGGCGTTGCGGGCCTGGGCCAGAGATCGGAGTGGACGCGCTCCAATTAGGTTAGACCACACTGCGGAGAGGGCGTGAGGTGAGGGGTGGCGGCGTTGGCGTGGCGTCTCTGTCGCACCGGAGGGAGAGGCGCGGGAAGGCGGGCGGGCGGTGCGGTCGTGCAGCTGGGCAGCGGGCGCGGCGCGCACCTGTTCAGCAGCACTGTCATTTGTTGGACCGGGCGGGGCGGGGCGGCATGTGTTTTCGGTACCCGTATAACCAGACGGACACAAATTGTCCAACACGCCGCTCACTCCCCGGGTTTCCGCGGCCCGGCCCGAGTCCGTCTGTCCGCGGATGGAACGCGATGTGAGGGGGGGGGGGGGGCGTTCACGACGATGCCCTTCTCCTGCCGTATTGCTTTGATTTTGCCTTTGAACGCTATAGAAAGAGTGTGTTCGAAAATCTAAAACCATATGCGGTTCTTTCTTTGCTTTGCAAATGCTGCTGTACGAGCATTTTCTCTCTGCGATACAGTACCCAGCAAAATGCGAGGGGTCAACAACTCCGAGAATCGTGTGTACACCTGCCTGAGAATCATCAGGTTAAAAATCGAAATGAACAGAAATCGTTTAAATTATGTGGGAAACCAGTGGAACGGGTAGATGTTAGACGAAATAAGCGATTTCTTCGACTAGTTAACCTAAGGAATGAATATACGCGGACGGGAATCCCTGCTAATCAAGTATTTCTGGAATCTTGTGTTTACACATCAACATAAGAGTTGTTGCCCCTTCGGCAAAATGCAAACTCATTTCTTTCTGTTTTTGCAAACGCTTTTTTTTTTGCCAGTAACTTTGGGGACAACAGTTTTAGGAGGTGCGCGGTGGCAACACACAAGCAGAGGGAAAGGACAGTGGCAGGTGGTGCTTGGGCCCTCGCTGGCCCCGCGCGCGAGCTGCCCCCGTCCTGCCGCGCGCCCCTGGCCTGGCGGCGCCTGGCGAGCGGGATGACGGATCCTTTGGGCCGCGCGTGCAGCCCCGCGCCGCTCTGGCCGCGCGCTCCCACCGTCGCAAAGTTAATGAGCGCGATGAATTAGGGCGCTCTATTTATTTACACGTGTTTACTGTTTACCCCGCTAATGAGCCGCGGCCGTGTCTC
>NW_026267166.1:370968-371486 GCF_000697945.3 Frankliniella occidentalis
GTCTAATCTATCATTAAATGTGCGTACCTCCGAAATCGCTGACTTCGAATACCAAAATGAGATGACCTAACCCGGAGACCACCGGGGACCCGGAGACCACCGCCGTGCAGGTCACCCTGCGTCGACTGGAGGCGCTCGCCGTTTCATGGTCCGGTAGCGCGCCCCATACACCGCCCGTGTTTCTGCGTGTGTGTTACTCCCTGCTACAGCCCCACCCGCTGCTGCTGCTGCCGCCTCTGCTGCTGCCCCTGCTGCCCCTGGCCGGGGGTGTCGGATTTCCGGCTCAGTGTGACTGCCAGGCCGCGCCACGCCACGCCCCGACCTGGCGCCTGCAGTGTGCTTTATTGCCCAACTCTTGGAATTGTGGACGCATATGTGTAGAAATCTGTTGCATGTGTCGTCCTGCCGCTGCAGCTACCGGCCCGGCTCGGCCCGCCGGCACCGGGGCTGCCTCCTGCAGTGCCTGCTCTCCTCCAGGATTCGATTTCTCATTCCCCCTCCTCCTCCCCGCCCCCCCC
>NW_026267166.1:379322-381441 GCF_000697945.3 Frankliniella occidentalis
GTGTGTGTGTGCGTGTCGCCGACTGCGGGGACAGTTCCGCTCGGATGAAAAATTGAAAGCCGTGTCGTTCGACATGCGAACATGCAGAGGGAGTTGCTAGCCGCCGCCGCAGCAGCTGCAGAAGCGCGCTGCGACCGCCGCTTCCGCGCAGCGCCCCCCGAGGTGCAAACCGCTCGCGGTCATTACACAGAGTGCTTTACAAAGTAGCAGAAAGGGTTGTGTCGTTTTGGAGTAGTAATAAAAACTTTTCTTCTTTCAGTAATATTGTTTTGGCTCTTTTACCTCCAGTGCTTATACGCTGCTCTTGTTTTTGATTTCTGTCTTAATTTTTTTTATCGACCAAATCGGGTCAGTAAGGATAATCTCAACCAATAAGACTCGTTTTTGTTTGTGTGTTTTTTTTTTCCGAAAGATAATTCCTTGATTTTACCCGTACGTGTTCAAGGAAATAAGTGTTTGCTTTACATTATATTTCCGCATATGCTAAAATGCTATTATCTTGAATTAACTTTGCTGGATGAGCTACTAGGGGGGGATGACCGTGTGGCTCTGCGCTGTGGGGACCACTCACCTGCTACGGCGTGCGGTGCGCGGCTAGAAGGGGAGGTCCGTCGGTGGTGGATGCGGCCGGGATGCTGCCGCTGCCGCTCGGCAGAGGCGAGTCGACACCAAACTTATTCATTCTAATTAAGCGCTAAGTAAGCCGTCGTGTCGCGCTCCGCTCTCCTCCACTCTGCTCCGCTCGCTCGCAGGCCTTTTCACCCCCGCCGCGTCCCGCCAAGCAGTAGCGGCAGCAGCAGCAGCAGCGGCAGCAGCACTCAGCCCAGAGGGGAGCACGGCCATGCAAAGTAGTGTCGTGCCCCGGGCACGCCACGCCGTGCCGCGCCGCGGATGAGGCGGATGGAACTCACTACTCACGTACAGCCGTAACACGGTGTCGCGAGGCTCTGAGTGCTAGCCGGGGAATGTTTGATTTGATGCTGCCGCTGGGTAGGCGCGGGTCGCACTGCCCTGTACAGCGAGAGGTAGAAAAGAGTAACGGGGAAAAAATAAATGAAAAAGATGTGAACCGCGGTTATTTCATGTATTAACTTACTCGCTCTTACTGAGAGGTCAATCATTGTGTATTCCAGCACAGGTGTTTGTTCATTTCGTGTTTTGTACTGCTGCATCATTCTAATGTGCTGACATTTACTCATTCAAAAGTTTGACACACTGTGTTTAGGTTACAAGGCAAGGTCATACCCCTATGCTCGTTGCTTAAAAGTTGGCATTTAAGTTCAACGAGGACATATATCTTGTTCGTATTACATTTTTGTGCTGATATTACTTTATTACCATAATTGAAGTCTGTTTTTGAGAGAGCATGCGCGATGGGCATGCATGCAAGCATCCAGTCTCCCCCACTCGACGCGACGCAGTCCGGCAATACGCTAAAGAGTGGCCTCGAGGGGTGGAAAATGTTTAACTTTTGCCCTTCCTCCATTTATTTGTTTTTCGGACCTCGGCTGCGGCGGTCTCGGTGCTGCTCGGTTGCTCGCGCGGCGCAGGGTTGGTGTACGCGGGGGCGGGGTGGGGCGGGGCCAGGGCCGGACCTGCAGTGCCCGCTCGTTTATCACTTTGCGGGCAAGCCAACACGGCCAAAGCCTGTTTAATTCGGGGGGCAGAGAGAGAGAGAGAGCGGAGATAGGTGGCGAGGCTGGTCACCGCCACTCTCTACACTGTCCGTCCCAGAGGTACTACTACTGTACAGAGGCGTTGTAATAAAAGTGAAACAGCGGGCAGGCTTTTGCTCGCCCCTCGTGTTTTTCTGTGGGCGGTGGTTCTGCTCCCTGTTTGATAGCTCTACTTTGTCCGACCGCCTGATAGAACAGCTCGCGGTGGTGTGGGGCGGGGCGGGCGTGTGTACCTACACGAGGTTTGCGGATGATCCGAGATGTTCTCAGCCCGCCGCGCCGCGCAGTGTGCGCCTTGGGGTCGTCCTGGCGCTGCTTGGCGGGCCATGCCGCCGCCGCGGGTCCCGGCTTTGGCTGGCAGCGCGGTTGTGTCGGGGATGTACACGGCTCTTGACAAGTGATCGGCAGAGCAACTGCTGGGGCGTGGCGGCGAGGGGGAAGGG
>NW_026267166.1:381496-382309 GCF_000697945.3 Frankliniella occidentalis
GACTGGCGCGGGGTAGTGATGGCGCGCCGCTCTGCTCCCGCGTCACCGTCATCTCTCTCTCTCTCTCTCTCTGTCTCTCTCTCTCTCTCCCTCTCTCTCTCTCTCTCTCTCTCTCTCTCTCTCTCTCTCCCTCTCCCTCGGAAAAGCTTGCAGGGGGAGGCGGGAGGGGGCATGTACAGCTGCGACGGCGCGTTGAAGACGGGGAAGGCGGAGCAGGAGTAGGAAGAAACATGTTTTCATACCAAGCGACGTCGCGGTCGGGCGCCGGTCCAGCCAGCCGGGCGGCGCTGCTGGTGTTCGATCCCTCAACGATTCGGAAGAGTCGTAGGGCCCGACATTGAGCCCCTCCGCCCCCTGCCCCGCCGCCGTCGAGGCGCAGATGTCGTCGTTCTCCGCTTTCCGCGATGTCGCCAAGATACACGCGCGCGACGGGCGCCGCGACGCCTCCGGTGCGGAGCCGGTGCCTTCCTGATGCTGCTGCCGCTGCTGGAAGCGACCGGTTCGAAATAATGTTTTGATCGCTATCGCTGAATAAGTGGGTGTTAAAAGCTCGCAGCGCGCGCGCCTCTCTGTATGTGTGTGTGTGTGCGTGTCGCCGACTGCGGGGACAGTCACCGTCGTGGAGGACAAGGCCGTCGTGCGCGTGGATGCAGGTGAGGGAGAAGAGCGGTCACGCTGTTGCTGCTGATGATGATGATGATGATCAGTCACCGTCGTGGAGGACAAGGCCGTCGTGCGCGTGGATGCAGGTGAGGGAGAAGAGCGGTCACGCTGTTGCTGCTGATGATGATGATGATGATGATGATGATGATG
>NW_026267166.1:382359-382687 GCF_000697945.3 Frankliniella occidentalis
CTGAATAAGTGGGTGTTAAAAGCTCGCAGCGCGCGCGCCCCTGTGTGTGTGTGAATGTGTGTGCGTGTCGCCGACTGCGGGGACAGTCACCGTCGTGGAGGACAAGGCCGTCGTGCGCGTGGACGCAGGTGAGGGAGAAGAGCGGTCACGCTGCTGCTGCTGATGATGATGATGATGCTGTTGATGCTGCTGCTGATGCCGATGATGCTGCTGATGCCGATGATGCTGATGCATCTGATGCTTTAACTGATAATAGATACGGCGATACGCTGACGATCAGCTCGACAGCAAACAAACAAAATAAGATCTACAGAATTGCGATTGGTAC
>NW_026267166.1:382737-385267 GCF_000697945.3 Frankliniella occidentalis
TCTCTCTGTCTCTCTCTCTCTCTCTGTCTCTCTCTCTCTCTCTGCGAGCAGCAATGAGGAAGTCCCTGGCGCTGCTGCTGCTGCTCCCGCGCTGACGTGCCGAAATGTCGGGATGGTTTGTAATTTGCCAGGTTTCTTGTCGTGCCGTGACGTCGTGGTCCCCTCTGCCCGCGCCCCGCCAAGGGCCGCCCTCGCGGATTACAACAGCAAGGGCCTTTATTTTCTTTGTGCCCCTGTCTCCTTATTAGAGCGCCGTGGCGGGGCGGGGCGGGGTCCCTCCCCGTCCTGGTACCGCCCCCGCCTCTCCTGTCAGAAGCAGCTGGTGTAGCGCTCACTTTGCTTTCCCCCTGTTATGTTGTGATGGATCTGCCATCAAGGGCGGCGGGGGAAGGGGGGCAGGCCGGGCCGAGCCACAGGAAGAGGACACACCTCTGGCGAGCGAAAGGCGTTTTATTTTCGGCCAAAACCCTTTGCCAAACCCGCTTGCGCGCGGCGGGTCCGTCCGTAGGAGGGGGTTGCCGGTTGGGCGCGACATGTCCGCGTCGACCAAGAAGCAAACCTCTGAACGCTCTCTGCTGCTCGTCGCGGAGGGGGAGGCACTGCTCGCTCTCCTCGGCCACCTGCGGCCCCCCCGGGGGGTCGCCTTAGCAGGTCCAGCAGCAGTCTGTCCGCCACTCCGCCCCGCCACGCGGCTGCAACTTTGTGAGTGTGTAAAACACAGCGTAACGCGTCGCGGGGCGGTGGCCGCCCCCCACCGCACCCCGCCCCGCCCCACCACGACCCGCCTCGCCCCGCCACACCGCGACCGCGCCGTAATGGCGACGTTTACAGGCCCCGTATCGCGGGCGATATCTCCGGACGGGACGGCTGCAGCCCAATGTCTCTGATCCGTATAATTAACTCGGTGGCTCTCTGCCGCCGCCGCTGTCTCCGCGGTGGTCGCGGTGCTCTGCCCCGCCCCGCTCCGCCCCCGCCGCGACTGGCTCTCGCCGTCGGACGGGCACCCGACCGGGCGGGCGGTGTATGCAGCGGCATCGCGCTACTAATTATGCTCAGTATTACGACGGCGCGAATTAAAGCGATCGCGGTTATCCAGGTATTGGATCTGGCGCGGGCTTCGGTCTACCCCACCCCCTCAAAGTGTCGCGGAGACCTGAACGCGCTCGTGGGCACAACCCGTCTCCTTATTGCTTTCTCCAACAGCGTTTTGGACTGGACCCGGCCCGGCGGGCCTGGCGGGCGGCGGGGCGCCCGCGAGTTAGGCAGCCGCGCCACGCCCGTGCGCCTGGCGGGTCGGCCCACCCCGCCGGGGGCTCCAGGCCAGCCTCCGCCAGACTGGCGCGGGGTAGTGATGGCGCGCCGCTCTGCTCCCGCGTCACCGTCATCTCTCTCTCTCTCTCTCTCTCTCTCTCTCTCTCTCTCTCTCCTCCCTCCCTCCCTCCCTCTCCTGTAATAGATGTGCTTGTTGTCCTCGGCGGGGGCGGCAGGCCTAGTAGTGTAGTAGTATCCGCGTGCGTCCGCAGTCCGCCGCAGGCTGCTGGCCGCCGCCGCCTCCGCCGCAATGCAATGCCGTTTCGTTTCCCTGAAGAGTCCCTGTAGCGGCGGAGTATCGCCCCGACAATCTGTTGGAAGTAGCGTACGGCGTGGCGTGGCGCGGCGCGCTGCATGCGCGGGGCCCTCTACTTCTAACCGCTGTTCCCACACTGAACAGACAGGACCTCCCTGGAGCCACAAGCGCGCACAGGACACAAGCGCAAGCACACACACACACACACACACACACGCGCGCGCGCGCACACACACACACACACACACACACACACACGGCCCCCTCTTTATTGGCATCGGCTTGTCAAGCGGCGCTGACCGCCACCGCGAGCACACATACGCACACACACACACATACACCTAATTATGACATTAATGCCGGTTTTCCCTTCCGTTGGAGCGAGAGAGAGAAGAGAGACGTCCTGCAGGTGGGTGGAGAAAGCTCCTCCTCTCTTTACCCCGCGTCTCCGTGCTGCAGGCCCCTCCGGTGACATGCTGCGGGCACACACAGGGCAAGTGGCGCGCGCTCACTCTACGACGCCAGGTCGCTCCCTCATGTGGTTTTCGCTGTCCGACTCTTTGTGCACGGTACGGACGGACTATATTCGCCTTCGCGTCGGGAAATTTCCTGCCGGCATATGTAATGCACCGAGAAATTGAAAGGGAGAAGAGGATATTCGCTCTGAGGTGATGTTGATTTTACCCAACGCGGTCTTGATGCGTTTCTGGCGCCCGTGCCGTGCAACATAGTGGCGCGGCGAGCGCAGTATGGGGGCCTGCCGCACACATCGGACGACTTTACGGGCCGGCGCTGACCGCGCTGACCCTCGCGGCCTCGGCCCCTGGGCCCTCGCAGCAGCGCAAACAGGGGAGCCAGGCTGCTGTCGTCGTGAATACAATCCGTTCCGCTGCCATATTTTCTTTCATCTCTCTCTCTCTCTCTCTCTCTCTCTCTCTCTCTCTCTCTCTCTCTCTCTCTCTC
>NW_026267166.1:385622-389741 GCF_000697945.3 Frankliniella occidentalis
AGGGGGGCTATATCAGCAAGCCGCATCTCAGTCGTGCTCTCCCCCGCCCCCCGCCCTTCCTCGCGACGCCCCCGCACGATTCCGCAATCATACCCCCCTTCCCCTCCACCCCTCATGTTAATACGTGCAATTGGTATTGGTCCATTCGCAATTAGCCGTGTGGCGCCACGGGACGGGGATGCTGCTCTGTGTCACGTCGTTTTGAAGAAGCGCAAAGCCGAAAGCCGAAATGCGACAAAGACTCTGCGGGGTATGTACATGTTTTCCGACCGACTTTTGCAAGTTTGTGACTGTGACAGAATCGGGGGTACTCCACATACACCGACGTACACATCGTATACCGTGGTGGACGTTGGCCCTTGGAGGTTCGTTTTTCAAAATGTTTTTGGCTGTGTCTCCCCCGCCCCTGTTCCCTTCTGCCCGTTTGAGAGACGCTGACGACGCCGCGTATAGCGCTGCTGCTGCTGCTGTCCTTTTTTTGCGCTCGCGGTCCGGCCTGTCTACAAATGACGTATTCCCGCGTTCCGAGCACGTACACTTTATTAAATACCGCTGTCAAAAAGCTCGGCTGCCGACGTAACTCATATTCCATCAGTTCGCTGAATCGCTGCGCTCTGCCGAGCTGCGCGATGCTGCAAGGAAGTGCGCCCCTCACCCACCCTTCCCCTTCCCCACGGGTCCGCGTCTCGCGCCCTGCTGTCCCCACCCGCAACTGGACAAATTTTTGCCTGTAAGCACTCTCATCCTGTTACTGATTTTTTTCGCCTTTTGTCAGTATTCCTGCTGCGCAAAAACCTTTATAAGCGACTGATAACTGCTTTCATTAGTAATACGAAATAATTTCATTTTTAATTACTGACAATTTTTTCTTTTATCAGTGAGCTACTTACAACGATATCCAGAATAAGTAACAAATTAGTCAGTAATCCTGCTGCATAAAAACCTTTATAAGCTACTAATAAATAAATCAGTACAGGTCTGAGAGTGAGTGTTTTCCTGTTTTGTAACGAAACATTTTCGAGTATTCCGCTGCGTACCAATAATATTTCGAAAGCATAGCAGCTAGGCTTGTTATGAAAGTGATGATGAAATTTTCAGCATGTTTATTTTTGGAAGGCTTCTAGAACATGTCACGCGAATTGGTTCAAGAATTTATTCTAAGTCTTTGTGAGGAAATACAGTTTTGTCCATGCGGAGATCTCCGACATGTCAGGTTGTGATCGTTGTTATATGGCGCTCTAATCAGGTTTCATATTTTTGTCGAAATAAAATGCAGCACATTAAGACGTCTTGGCCGTGAGAATGGCAGGAAAAAGTGGCGGCGCGCGGATGATGAAGGAGATACTGAGCAGAAAGAGAGGGAGAGAGAGAGAGAGAGAGCGTTAGGCAGACGGGATTTAGGATAAGGGGAGGAGTAGAGGCTTGGTCAGTGACACACACACACAACTGCAGCTCGTCCTCACGCGTCCCAATTTTTTTTGCGCGCGCCGTTGATTGAGTTATACGATCGTCATCTCTGTCTCTCGCTCCTGATCTGCCCCGGGCCGAAGCTGGCTGTGTGTGTGTCTGTGTGTGTGTGTGTGTGTTTGTGTTGCAAAATTAACCCATTCATCTTGCAGCGTGCGCCTTGTATGGCGCCTGGTGGGGGCCCCCCGATGCCCGATCGGCTCTAATTAAGTATCATTGCTCGTGTTTGAGCGTCGCGGGGCGGAGCGCTCACGGCGGCGGCGGCGCTGCCTTTCGGTCTCTGTCTTTGGGTGGTTATGGAATAAGCTAAGCTAACGACATTTTTGCACAACGGCCGCGCGCCGAGCGGCACAGCGTGCGGCCGAAGTATGGTTGCCAATTGACAGAGACTTTGCACACAAAAAATGGTTCCATTGAGGTAACGGAAAATCCCTTGGAACAATGGAAAATATGATGGAATTTTTCCGCAAATTTTAAGCGATTTGCCATTACCCTATGGGAATTTCCCCTTGAATCAATGAATTTCCATTGGGCAAGAGAAAAATTCTATTATATTTTATTTCCATTGAATCAACGGAACCGTTTTCTGGGTGCGAAAACGCAAGGGTAGGAAAGCGTCCTGCTGTTAAGAGAGAGACCATGCAAACTTACACACATGCAACTGTAGCACACGGTTGTCCTACTCTTGAAAAAAGTGGTAACCGGTAACCCGTTTTAAAGTCCTTTTCTTGGAGCGTATTCCTTCCGCTTACTGTTCTAAGAGTATAGGTAAGCTTTTCCCAATCATGCATGTGTGTTAGTAGTTTTTGTCCTACTCTTGCAACAGGACCGTTTCAACTCATACATTTTTCAGAGGATGCAGTGCATTCCTACTTGTTTCTTCTGGCTGCTGGATGCCTTTTCGTTTCTGCGAGGATCATCTTTCTTAGCCGAAATAGTCGAGACCCTTAACACACAGACATGCACCTTCCCCTCTCTGTGCTTCTCTGCCCGACTCGGCTTGCCCCATCTCCTCTGTCGCTGCCGTGCTGCTGCGGGGGGCTACCAGTCCAAGCCGAAATGAATCAAAATCGGGGATTCCGCGGTGACAGTGATAACTTGTAATCCGGCTCGGGGCTGTCGTCGCGAGCGGCCAGTCCCGCCACCACAGCGCCCGCCCCGCCGCCGCCCCGGGTTTGTCATGCTGCGGTGCACTCAACTTGTCAGTTTGCGTCAAAAGCAAACGCGCTCGTTTTTTCGTCGTGTTCCCGTGCGCGTGTTTTTACAAGAGTCGTATTTTTCTTTTTCGCGCTCGTTGCGGTTTGCGAAACCGATGCGCAAACAGCAGCAGAACAGAACCTTTCCCCCGCTTCTCAAGGCGCGCGCACGTGTTCTTTGCGCATAGATTATAGGTTCGTCATTGGTCGCAAATCGATTGTCTATGAAAGTAGGAGCACGGTTCTAACGCTGCGACTGACACGTGAAGGGTGGAAACGTGAAGTTGTACTTCCCTCCAATTTAGTGTGCGTTCTGCCCGGCCAGTGGCTGTGGCTGCATCTTCTCTCTCTCTCTCTCTCGCTCGCTCGCTCGCTCTCTGCCTCCTCCTCGACACGCCCCTGCGGGCCCCAGCGTATTTTATAACATGTTTGCCGAAGATGGCGTATCTCTGGTAGCAGCTCTCAATGAGCGGACGTGCTGCTTGTTTATTGTTTATTTGTTTGGGTGGAAACGCTTGTAATGGGATTTGAGATTTAATATATATAACGGGTACATGGCGCCTGCACCTCTTATCGCGTCAGCCGATCCATAAGCATTGATTCGCTGCTCATCCGAATGAGTTTCGATTCTCCCCCTCTCTGTCTCTCGCCCGAGCCGGGGCCGCGAAGGCGCGCGGGGGAGGAGCGGAGGATGAGAAGGAGGAATTAGGATTTCCAGTTTCGTTTGTGAGTTGCTCTTTGATTGCATCACGATTTCATCAGGTTAGTTAGTCCCTTTCCTGGTTTTGTTTCTCATGTGGAGTGAAAATCTATTGCTTCGATTCCACGCCACACGTCCCCGCCTGTCTTGTTTCCAGGACCTCTTTCTTCCTCCTCCAGGACACCTCCCTCTCCCTCCTTGCAGGACCCCCCGCAGAGACTTATCTGCTGCCGGTATCGGTCGCGCGCGCCCCGGCCGCCCTATCGCGGGGGCCCTTGATCTGTTCGCCTTAACGATCCTTATTAGCAAGACCGGAAGTGGGCCCCGCCCCGCGGCACCCGCCCAGGGCCTGCTTGTCCTCCTGCAGGAGCTGCACCCTTGGACGCGGCTGTTGCAGCCCCCACGCGGTAAAGGTTCTGCTAGCCACATTATATTGTTATAGGCGACTGTCTATTTCTTAGCCCTGTGGGCTAATTTTTTTCGGGGGAAAGGAAAGAATAATTGTCTGGTGACCCGTAGTGGGGAGAGAATGCGGGGAATAGGAGAACATTTCACCGCATCAACACTGCCTGCTTTGCTGGTTTGCCGGGGGATGAATCTCATTATACGGTCCATCCTGGGCTGCTCGCACACACGCGCTCATGCGCGCGCGGGCGCACACACGACCGCGGGACCCAAGTAATGTTCAGTATCTTATCTGCATGTTCTACGAGTCATAAAGAAAACCCCCCTGTCCCTCCCCCCAACATCATCTCC
>NW_026267166.1:397431-399855 GCF_000697945.3 Frankliniella occidentalis
TGCATTTGCCTCATTGCATTCAGTTTTATGCTTATTTAGTTTTATTTTGTTGTACGAATTGGTCTAGTGGTCATATATCTACGCGGTGGAGCGTTTTGCGTCCAACGTACCAACATAACGCAAAAATCCTAACTTCCAATCGCACGAGCGACGTTTGTTTTTTTTTACTTCGTTTTCTCTCACTTGCCATAGTTGACCTGCCGATCCGTAATGTATGAATGGCATGGTCCGTGTTCGGCGAATGAATGAAATATTCGACACGACCCGCGCGGGCGGGCGGGCGTGCCCCGGGCCCTGCTGTCACGAGGGCCGCGCGCGTTCACGACGGCCTGTCGATGCCGCATCGCCAAAGTAGTTTTTAAAGTCTAGTGGAAAGTGATTATTTCGGCTGTCGCCCGGTCCACTATCCCGGGAGGGCGGTCGGGCGGGCCGCTAATTGACAGGTCAACGACGCGGCAGTGGCGGTGCTGCCCGCTGACAGCTAGTGCACGCCGTGGCGCGGGCCGTGGAGCCACCCCCGAAAATACAAAATAGAGTGGCCCGGGGACGGCTGGGGTGGGTGAGGGAGCGGGAAAGATTGCATAGTTGTTTTAGCAGGCTGGACTGGGCGGGGCGGGGCGGCATGTTCGGCGTGCAGTCCTCTCGCTGTGATGCCCTTGCTTCCCTTCGCTCCCCCGCCGCCCGCCGGTCCGAATGCTGTGCAGTGCAGTCGGGAGGGACGGGGAGTACGGGGAGTGGCAAAGGGGGATTGGGATTACCGTGTCGGTGGCCGGCCCCTTCCGAAGGGCCTAAGTGGCAGGCGGGAGGAGAGCGCGCAGGGGAGGGTGTGGGTGCGCGGGTGACTCGCGACAGGTCGCTGGACCGGCGCCAGACGGGGGGCGTGGCGCGGCCGGGGCGGGGCAAGGCGGGGCTTTGGATAGGAGCCGAGACATCCCGCGCCGATAGTGCAAGTATTGGGGCGAGCGGGCGCGGGGCGGGCCGCACGAAAAGCTCGCAGGGGGAGGGAGGAGGTGGTGGTAGTGGCAGCGGGGAATGAGGAATCCAGGGGAGCAGACCGTACGTCCTCCTCCGGCTCTCTGGAATCCACACGACTGCCGGAGATGTTATCGGCCTCTGGCGTCGCGTCGCCCCGGCCGGCCGTCCTGCGGGTACCCGGGGCGGGGCGGGGCGGTTCTCGGAGCGGTGCTCCTCCTCACCGTGTGTGATGTGCCATTACGCTGTATTACACCTCGTTGAGCCCTACACCTCGCTCCGTCATCCCGGAGTGTCTCCCCCTGTGGCCCGGAGGGAGTCCCGCGCGCCGCCTCGGTTTGGCGGTGGCCGCCCCGCCGCCCCGCCCGGGGGCAGCCGCCGGTGTTGGTGTCTGCCTGACGTCCTTATCCGATGGTGGGCCTGCCGAGGCGATCACGGCCGTGGGTGCTGCGCGTCGATCGGCTCATCGGCGAGGCCGTGCGTGGCGTGGCGCGGCTTGGCGCTGCGTGGCTTGGCGTGGCGTGGCGACGCGGACGCGCCGACGGAAGCCACGTAACTCGTGTAGATGCGGCCGCTGATAAGCCGAGGCCAGCCTGACGGGGCGCGAGCCGCCGCCGCCGATCTCTCCCCCATTAAGCCAATCTGTACCAATTTTTCGAAGGGGTTCGGTGGTGCGGCGGGGCCCCGTATAGGAAGGCGTGGCCCGGCCATTGGCCCCCGCAGCCGGGCGCAGCCCCCCGGGGGCGGCCGGCGAGGAGACCGCCTGGTCGAGGCGTTATGCCCGCAGGAGGTGCTCCCCCTCCCTCCCGCCCCTCTTGCAATTGTCCGGGAGTTGGCCGACCATACGCGGGGAGAGCAAGTGCACACGGGGCGTTAAGCAGGCGAGAACATTTGCGCAAATTCGCTGTCGAGGTCTGTCCAAATTGCAGGCGCGGGAGGCACACTCTGCTCTGGGGCTATCCTCGCCCGGCCTCGCCCCGCCCCGCTCCGCCCCGCCGCTGTTTAGAGGCGGGGTTACGGCCTCAAGTGCGCGTCCAGGCGGGGGTCTTATTGCGAGTACCTGATGTTCGCTCTGCTGCACAACGAGACTGTTTCGCAGGGCGTTTCTGCCGCTCCCGAGCCCCGTTTGATGGACTCGCTGGGGGGGTCGTAAAGGCCGAGCCGGGCCGAGCGCTTGAGGTGAAGGAAGGGGAGGGGGAGGGCCGTATTGGCCGGTCACGTCTCCATCGCACACGCGGCGGTTTACTCCGCGGCGCGACCTGGACGACCCCAAGCAGCGCCCTTCCTTGCTTCCAGATAAGCCGTTGCTGCTGCTGCTGCCGGAGGTTTAGCGCGCCTCTATGTGGCTCCCTTCCTCTCCACCTCTTCGCCGCGCTGCTATCGATACGCGCTCATCTCTCATTGCCACCGCACTGTTGTTGGCGCGCATATGCACCACAGAGACCACGACCC
>NW_026267166.1:399905-405224 GCF_000697945.3 Frankliniella occidentalis
ACCACCATCTCCCCACTTTCACCCAACCACCCCCCTATGCGCAACCCCCACCCTTCCACACCTCCCTGCGTGTGTTTGTGTGTGTGTGTGCGCGCGCGTGCATGTGTGTGTGTTTATAATCATCATGGAACATGTAAGCCCTAATTGGTGCCGGAGGGTCATCCCCCGCGCTACTCTGCGCTCCCTCCACTCCGCCCTGGCGCTGCTCATCCCCCTGAGCCCACGCCGCGCCGCGCCACGCCCGTGCCTGGTCGTTCTAACTTTCTCTCTCTCTCTCTCCTATTCTGTATCCCTTCTCATCTACCCCTCCTCTCCCCCTCCCTCACTTTTCACCAGCCCTCCCTTTGGCACACTTTGACGTAAAGCCTCCCTTCGGCCGCTGGTTGCTGCTTCAGGTTGTTGTAGCCCTTGCGCTAGTGCCTCGGCCCGAAGACATTTTTCCTATAAAAATGTCGACCTGACGGCGGCAGGGAGCTGCAGTATAACAACATGAGCAAGCGCTTGCCCACCCCTCTCCCCCTTCTCTTGTTTTGTTATTTACTCCTTCTGTTGAGGGGGAAGGGAAATTCTTCTCCAATTTCTCGCGTCGTGTTTGGTTTGCTCGTGTAATTCCTTTTGGCTGCTGCTGCGGCCGCTGCTGCTGCTGCTGCAGGGCTTTGCTCATTGCCGCCGTATAGTGCTGCTGGGCGCCGGGGCGTGGCGGGGCGTGGCGGGGCGTGGCGGGGCGGAACGAGTCGACATGAAGGCTCATCGAGCCCGGCTGCCCAGCCGCTGACCAGGCCCAACGCCAGCGCGGACCTGGATGCCGGTCGGCCCCGGTCCCGCTCCTGCTCCCCGCGCCCCGCCCCGGACCAAGCGCAGCGATACAAGCAAACGCACTTATCTGGCCGGACTGATGGATGGAGGAATGCGGGAAACACACTTCCTCAGACACCGATACTCGCCGCCGCTGCGCACCGCCAGGGCTGCGGCGGAGCCCTGCGGGCCGCCGGCCCAGCCGGACACCCCCGAGGACCCCGCCGAGGACCCTCCGAGCGAGGCGCGCCGAGGTGTGGTCGTAAATGAAAACTTGTCGCCGCCTCCGCCCCTTGTGCCCGTGCTCATTACGCAGGAGAGGGGGGCGGCGGCGTAACACATGAAATGAAAAAGGAATGAGGCATCGCGGAGGCCGCCCGTATAACGAAACCGCGTGGATTTCGGCCGTCCCGGGGACGTCGTCGCCGCGCGCTCACCCCCGGTGACTTGCTTTTGTAATGCGCACGCCGGACGGGGACACCTTCTTTGCCCGGGACTTATACTCTCTGCTACGCACCCTTGCGCTGTTGTGTGCGTGCGTGTCCATGCAAATGACCCGTGTGTGTGTGTGTGTGTGAGTGTTGAGCGGGGAGGAAGGGGGTGATGATTTGCAAGGCAGATAGGTATATCGGCTTCTTTTGTACGTATCGGAACCAAACGCGGTGAGATGTTATCTCCGATATGCTTGCACCGCCCCTTCCCGCCCCATCCCGCGCCCGACTGGGCTATGCCCTGTGATTAGCAGGGTACGGAACGGAGCCCCCCCCCCTTTCCCTCCCTCCAATTTGAGCCGAGAGGCCAAGGGGCAGCGCCGCCGCCCGTACAAGTCTCCCAATACATAATGCGAGATAATAGCGACAGAAAGGCGGCAGCATAGCGTCCCGTTTTGATATGGAAAAGGGTGGAAATTTTCCAGATAATCCACGAAAAATTCCAGTGGTAAAAGGGCGGACATTTTCTAGATAATCCTCGAAATATCCGTGGTGAAGATTGTCTCTTAATATTATTGTTCATTTTTTGTAACCCATTTCTATACAAATTAAACTAATGCTTTCCTGCGGAGCAAATACATCTTTCAGGGATGGTAAATTTACTCATGAACAGTATAGCCAAGAATGGTCGCAAGACATGCACTGGAAAGTATGATTAACTGTTATTATTTTGTTTGCAGTGTAGAAGTGCTTATTTAAAAATTGTCAAAATGCTTCAAATGGTTTGGTTCTAGTTCATGACATGCCCACATCAATGTCAACTAAGAAAATTAGGTAGAGAAATGGATCAGAGCAAATTTGTAGAAAAATATGTGCGCAATGTTAGGGAATGTATTTTGGACCATTTTTTTGACACAGTACAGCCAAGCTGACCCCATGGACAGTAGAAGGGGAGTAAGTGGTCACCACCAGGATCAAATTATCTTCAAAGGATTACTGAAAGGTAGGACATGCCTCCCGGGACCACCCTGCTGACCAAAATGGAGCGCAAGAGCATCAAACATAGTCCAAATTTAGGTCGTTTTTGACAGCTTTAACTCATATTGCTCCCATTAAGTACGCAGGAAATACTGAATACATGAGTAGGTATACCTGTGTATACACAGATCACAAGGGATACCTGCGTCGACACTACAGTATTAGTGTGGAAAGTAATAATTTTTTATGAAATGTTGATAATAATACTAAATACGGTTCAAAGTAAAATAATTGTTTTAGAAACCTACACAAATTTGTAGTAATATAGCTTGGATTCTCTTGTTGCAGTTTCTAACAGCTCCTGATTCTTGCTTTCAACTTATTCTGTCTCTCAATAAGTCGCGACTGGAGGCCGAACAGTTCAGCAAATCAAGAGAATAGAATCTTTATTAAATTTGTTTGGAAGAAAATGCCTTCCCCTCTTAACTGTTTTTATTAATTTCTCCTGTTGTGTGCATTTTGCAACTCAATCAACTAACCATACCTCTCCTAACCTCTGCATTGCAAGGGCCACCTGCAGTCTTGAATCATGCACCAACGTTAAACCATGTTGTTGTAGACAGATGTTCTGGGTTCTGTAGACTGAAAGGCACCATTTCTTTGGATGATAAGCTAAGATAAGATTGCAAATTTACATTTGATCCGTGTTTACATTTCGAAACCATGTACATTGAACACTTAGAAAGCAGAGAAGTCCAAATTTATTGTTGAAAAAAACATTAACAGAACTTAGCGGAGGGCTCTTTCTTTAAACCTGCTGAAATGTATGAAAATAGTCGAGCAGTTTTAGCAGTGTAGCTGAGACTTTTTTACTTTGCTTATGTGTGTCGTTCGTCTACTTTAGTTAGTTTTTATTTCGTTACCAAATTAAAAAGTCCATATAATCACTTTTTTTATTCTTTTTCTGAAAAAAAAAATCGCCCTGTGGGCATCAGCTCAGCCTTAAGTCTTTGACGTCGACTAGTAAGGCAAAGACGTGTGTGAAACGTTTGAAAGGCACATTAAAAGCTCTCAGAGCTGTGTTTTGGTTTAAAAATATAGAAGTGTTGTGGGCAAAAACAAAAAAAGGTGGGAAAGCAATCCTTGCGTATTTCTTTATTTTCTGTTATGTTTGGCTCATTAAATAAATAATTTTGGTCTGTACACATACGGAAAGGAACCAATTTCATATTTTTCTGTACCTTTCCGTGCAGGTCCCATACAACAGGTGAGAAGTAGGTGGTATACCGAATTATGTGTACATAGTGATAGTGCACACGATGGTGCGAACTACTTATTCGCTATATACTAAGTAAACGTAGTACAAAAGTAAAACTTTCCCTGAGTTCATACCTTCACCTTATGAATTACCAAACTCGTACAAAATTGTAGGAAACATCCTCAAAGTCGGGAGAGGATTTTTAGGCCAGTCCCTAAGACTCTCAATCATACCAGATATTATCCTCACAGCCATGAGATCCTCCGCATAGTGTGGGTGCAGTGAAGGCAAGGCCATTAGCGCTGCACTTGGCCTCGTCAATACACCAATAAGTGCACTCATTTCCACACAAAGCTCCTGTACAGCAACCGTGCAGAGTGTTGTAGTCGAATTCGTCTTCGCACTCTGCATAGGCGATGACGGTGGCCATCACGACCAGGGCGAGCAACTGCAACAACACCAAAGGCAACTGCGGTTCAAAACCCTTCGGGATGATAAACAGAGCTCAACCTTAGGAGGCTGTGCGGTCCCTTCGTTAGAAATGTTTCCGTTTCCCGCATTGTGCCCCACAAAGAGACCGAACGACCACCACTGAAGTAGTACTCACTAGGCACTTGGGGGAACGCATGTTTGTCGATTGGATGCCGTAGGCTGCTCGGTGCAGGGGCGGTCGCGGTGTCTGCCGGTGTGTGCCAGCTCTCTGGGGCTGAACACGCTTTTATGGAAGCAAACTACCCCGGCCGCTGCGGCGGGTCGCGACAAGCTTGTGATAAGCGCGTCATTAGGCGATGCCGGACAGCTGCCACCGCAGGTGAATACTGATAATGACGTACGGCCCCGTGCGTTAACATTATGCACGGGGTAGCTGAGCGAAGTGCATTAACAGAACAGAAGACGTAACAAGTATTGAACAAAACTATAATGAATGCGGGTCCGCCTAGTAGGTAGGCGACCGATTCTGCTCCTTGAACGTGAGAGATGGGGGAGGGACCAGCCGGGCCTTAAACTGCGCCCTGGTCTGGTTGGGTCGCTGTATTCAACTAGAGTTCAAATCCCTTGCACCCCCCCCCTCTCTCTCTCTCTCTCTCTACAACAGGTAGAATAGATTTGGAAGTCCACTAGAAATGCTTGATACTGGGAAGTCTGGTTTCTATTCATCAAAATACATGGTTGATTTGTTTTGGTAAACACACAACTGTTACAGTGGCTGGATATAGAGGGGGAAATGACCCCAAAAACAAATTCTTGGTTTTTCCTCATATAGAAAACTCCCTCTGGCGCCCAAACGGTTAGAGATAGAGCAAAACGGACGAAATTTTTGCCCAAAGGGCTCTACTTTTACGAGTTACCCCATAGGAAAACCTAAAATTAGAAGTTGGAGCCATCTGTATCTGTAAATAGCTGAAAAATGTAAGAAAATTGTTCGGGGACAAAGATCTGCTTACATGACAAAATCAACCACCCCAAAGCCCAAAGGGCAACTTTTGTAAAAATAAAATCAAAAATCCAAGGTTACGTATTTTCAGGAGAGTGGGTCGAAGTTTTGAGAAATTTGCCTAAAATAGACTTTTTAAAAAAAATAAAAATTGGACCAATTTTTTTAAAGCTACTCTCTTTCCTCTTTCCAATGAGCACCCGCCCAGACCTGTAGGACTAAAACTGAAAAAGATATAATCAAAACCATTTGTTCTGAAAACCTTAAAAAAAGAGGAAAAGTGGAAAACGTTTTTGACTCTAAAATCTGAATGGCTTGGAGCTCAGGGCTGGGCGAGTGCTTTTTGGAAACAGAAACACTATTCCTAATCAAAAATCATCACCCGACCAGTGTCAGAGAGGGTGCTGCCAGGCCGGGGCCGG
>NW_026267166.1:411899-414654 GCF_000697945.3 Frankliniella occidentalis
GCAGGCCAAGCAGGCCCGGCCCCTGCCGAACGGAGTTGCCGGCGCAGCGAAGCGAAGCTGGCAACTTCGTTTGGCGGAAGGGCGGGCCTGCTTGTTGTTTTGTTTCATTACCGAAATAATAATATCCACGGTATTTATAATAGCGATACGTCGTGCCCACGTTTCCTCGCGCGCGCAGCCATTTCTTTGCGCCGCTTTGCCCGCTTTGTTGGTTCGGTGGCGCATGAGCTAATGTTTTGTCCGGATGGCCCCTTCGCCCCTGCCCTTCCCTGCCCCCCTCTCTCTCCTCGCCGTGCTTGGCGCTTACTGGTGCGATCGTAATCTAAACCCTCGGGAACCTGCCGAGCCCGGGCGAGCCCCCTTGGGCCTGCAGGCGGCCTGCCACACACCGTACCCCTGGAATACATTTACATCTAATTTGGTTCCCATCGAAACATTATTATGGGCGTCGAACGGAATGAAAATTGCGGCCACTTAGACACAATTTGAAAGGTCGCGCGCATTCGGGGGCAGCGAGCGCCGCCGCCGCCGTGCGGGGCGGGGCGCTTCGCTAGCGGGAGCCGAGCGGCCGGGTGAAAGGCAAAGGCCGGCAGGGGCACTGCCGTTGTGTGATGAGGAGTTTTGGGCCAATCTTTAGTCCCGCCGGGCCGTGCGGGGCCAACGTTTAGGATGGGGCGTGGCGGGGCGTGGCGACGGCTGCCGGTCCCTCTTTTACGAGAGTATCATCGGCCGTTTGGGAGGCCCGCACTTGCCACGGGACGCAGCGGCGTCACCTACTACTGCAGTATCAGTTTACCATATACGATCCCATAAAAGTAGGTATAAGGTATGCGTAGTGCATTTCATGATACGATAAGACAAGAGGTGTAAACTTTATGGTATTTAAATTGCGTTCTATCAAGAAAAGAGCGTGAAAAGAAGAAACATGGGATGATAAGCGGAAAGGGGTTGTTGCCGTGGCGTCGCGGTCGCGGTTAACACATACACTTCTTGTTGTGCCGATCGGTCGACAACCCATGTGTGTAGTTCATTATTCCTTTCCAGACAATGTATAGACTGCAAACTCTGTGATATCCGCTCGTTTCTGTTGCTACATGTCTTTTCTCCTCTCTGTTGCATGTGCTGCTGCTGCTGCTGTTGCCGACCACCAAAAGGACCCCACCTCCGTAAGTAGTTGGTCCCGAGTTGATTTGTGGAGTAATGCTGCCTCAGCCGAAGGTCCTCGGCGGATGGTCCTCTCCTTTCACTCGGCGCGGCACATCCGCAGGACAAATCGTCTGTCAGCGCGCGGACCGATGGGATGGACGAGACGGACCTCGTCCTGCTGTATCCTTAATCCGGGCGACCGGATCCTCCTCCGTCGGGAGAGGAAGGGGGGGGGGGGCTCCTCTTCGATTGAATGAATGGGGACCGAGTGCGTCGTCGCGTTTTGTCCGGCTCGCAGCAGAGCACGCCGCGGATGGTCTGGTCCAGGCGGCGCCCCTGACCAGCCTCACGAGACGCATCTGCAGGTCGCGGTGCGCCCTGTCCGACGACGTGCTCTTGTTTCGCAGGCCCCGCGCCGAGCGCACGTTACATATTTATGTACGATGCCTTTTGGCGCGGCGTGGCGCGGCGGCGCGCGGCAGAGAAAGAGAGAGAGAGAGAGAGGCCAGGCCGCCGCAAAAATATTAATTATCATTGTTTCTTATTCCGGCACATGATCCGCTCGCCTTGATATTCAGCTCATCTCCCGGCCTGCAGCGCTGCCCTCTCCCCGGCTTCTCTGTCTCTCCCTGTTTCTCTGTCTCTGTGTGTCCTCACCCTACCCCGCCCCATCCCCGGCCCGCCGCCGCCCCCCACCTCGCGTTCGCGTTTCTTTCCCACTTTTATTTATCCCGACGATTTCTGCCGCCCGTTGCTAATGAAATTATATCGTTGCGATGATTATATTTTTGCCGGGCGCGCGGCCGCTCTTTTGGTCGTCGTATAATTGTTTGTTAGGCGCTGCCGACGCACATTTCATACATTCATACATACATTTGGCGTGGCGGACGTACGGCGCCGTGGGAATGTCGGGTAGGCAGGCCCGCAGCACCTCCCGGCCCCCGGCGGCCGCAGTTTTCTTTTTTCTCTTTTTTAAAAATTATTTTTATGAGGCTCCAAACACGCTAATTAATTGAATGATAATGTGCACCCGGCTGCTACCGGCTCTCCGCGCGCAGCCGGCCCGGGTCGGGGCCCCCCCAGCGAGAAACGACGAAAAAGCAGAATCGATGGCGTGATCGTGCTGACAGTCGCTTCGCGCGGCAGAGGTGTCACCGCGGGTGTCGCCAGGATGACGGCGGGTCGAGAACAACGCAATTGTACAGAGCGCTCGTTTCCGCGCGAAAAAAATAATACATGCACCTGATAATATCTGCACACTTAATCTTAATTTCTCATTTCGCCGTGAAAGTGATTGTGACTTAGATCTTGTGTGCAGAAGAGCAGTCGTTATGTCGCTCGATGAGCGTGGCTTTTGCGTATTGGTGCTCCTAGGGTGGTGCTGGCTGTTTGTTGTTGTTAGGGAAAGTAAACTGCTGCAGTCCCGGCCGGGATCACCTCGGGAACGGCGATTAAACGTGAGGTCGGGAGGCGCAGGCGCGCCCCCCGCGGGGCCCCACTGCACCAGCCTGCAGGGGCTCCAGGGGGTTCCTGGAGGCTGCAGGGGGCTCCAGGAGGTCGGCCTGCTGCTGCAGCGGGGAAGGGCTGCCTGGCAGGGCGTGTGTGTGTG
>NW_026267166.1:423979-427949 GCF_000697945.3 Frankliniella occidentalis
TCAGGTAGTCCGCTTTCAGTCTGCTCTACGTGCGGACTAGTCCGCGATCAGTCTGGTGAGGCGGGGATGCGCACCAAAAGCGGACTAGTTCCAGCCGGACTAGTCCGGCAAATAGGTCGGTTTTTGGTCGATCTGGCTTTTTTCGCGGACTAGTCCGCTCGCTTTTGCGGACTGATGCCGGACTGTCCAGCCGGACTCTTTGCGGACCGAAAACGGACTGATGCCGGACTAAACTTTTTCGTACGGGGTGCGTCGTGTATCGTGTACGTGTGGTCCGTCACACCGAAGTCTGCGGGAATGACGAGTCCGTGCGAGACAAAGCGAGCACATATCCCCCCTCGACTCGACGGGCAGACAGCCCGGTTCGGCCCGGCACTCCTCGGGGCTGGCTGGGCGTTGTGTGATAAATGCCTGCTTTCATCCGAAAACACTTTAGGGGCACCAGATAATGAAGGGCTAAAATATGAAGCGCCGTCAGGAGCCGGAGGAGTTTGGGGACGCGGCGACGAGATGATGGGCGACGTGGGAAGGAGGGGCGAGCTTGAGGGAGGGAGGGAGAGAGAGAGAGGAATGGTCGCAGACGAAACATTAGAGAGAGACAAATGGCGGTGACATCGGAGTCGGTGAGGGGGCAGGGTGTAGGGCACGGGGTTGGTGCACTACCACACTCACACTCACATGCACGTGTCCGGAAGTATGTCCCCCGCATGCCCCCTTTGGGCCCCCACTGCCACGCCACGCCGAGCGCGGGCGTGCATCCACTTTGGGGCCGCGCGTCCCGCACCGACTAACACTTTGTGACAATCGGGGTCGCATGTAGAGGGAGCTGAGAGGGGAGCTAGCGGTTATTTCAGTTCGATTTTTCCCGCGCCCTGTCACGGTCGCAACGGGGACGCGGACGGACGACACACAACATTTTCAAAAGACACAAAACTCAAACCCGGCTCGCGTGTTATTCTTCGTATGAAAGAGAGACGGCACACCTTTGGGCGGAGGAGGATCATCTTCTCACTTATGCACCGAGGGAACACACCGACGACACCCATTTGGAGTGTGTGCGTCATTTCGCGCCTCGTGTGCGTCGCGTGGCGGAGTGCAGTGTGTGTTTGTGCGAGCGGGCGGGCGACATGCTACAGTCTCTCTGCCGGTGCACCACCAGAGTCTCTTCCACGCGACACCAACGAGGGAGGGAGGGAGAAAGAGAAACAGGGGGGGGGGGGGGCTTTGCTTGCTGTGCCGTGCCGTGTGCGCGGGGCCTCGGAGACAAATCGACTGGGCGACGACGACGGGGTACCACGTCTCTCACTTACGTTACGTCCTGCTCCTCGTCCTTCTTCTCCTCCTCCTGCGACGACGACGACGACGACGACGCGTCGCTGAGATGGAACGGAGCACGCCGCGCCTCGCCGCGCCTCGCCGCCGTGGACACACGGAGCGTGAACACGTATGGCCGGCGGCGGCACTATAGGAGGAGTACGCGGTGGTAATACGCGCTCGCAAACTGCCCACATATGTCGCCCGTTTTTTGTTTTCGTCTTTACTTCCTTCCTCGTCGGCGCGGTCCCTCCTCGTCGTCCCTCCTGAAGGGCTCCCCCTCATGCTCCGCTCCCCCCCGGCGGGGCGAGGAGCAGGGGGTACAAATAATTAGCGAAGATTTATCTCTCAATTAGGACCGTGCGAGCGCGGCGCGCACTCAGTGGGCAGTCGTACGGCGCAACGCAGCAGCGTGGTGGCACGCGAGTTTTTCTGTCGCATCCTGTACATACGTGTGTGCGAGGGAGAGAGACAGACAGACAAGACAGAGAGAGAGAGAGAGAGAGAGAGAGCACTGCCCGCATGCATCTAAAAGGGAAAAGAAAGAGGGCTACCTTGATCTTGGCCCCAGGCCGGCGAGAGCACGGGGTGGGGTGGTGGGGAGGGTGGGGGGAGGCGTCCACCTGTCCGATGTGTATCGGACTGTCGCCCCGGAAGTGGACCCTCTCCCGGGCCCGGCGCCGCGCTGTCCCAGTGGAAGGTGGACGCGCCCAGGAGGAGGGGGACCCGCGCGCTGATGGTGGTTCCTGCCGCGCGCTCCGCCTGTCGGCGCTGCTCTGGTTTCATCCACTTACACGAATCGAATTACCGACGACGACGCGTGATGTTTTCAAAATAAATCCAGTCCAAGCCGCGGCCTTATATCGCGGCGGAGGTCTCGCTGGCGGTCTCGTTGGCAGTGAGCTCGTCGCGTAGGGCAACAAGTTGTCTGCTTCTGCCAGCAGCGCCCAGTCCAATTTCTTTTATCTCTTGTCCGGCCGTTGGCGCGCGCGCGGCCGCCCTGCCGCCGTCCCCTCCCCCGCCCTGCTTGACCCTGTGGTGTCGGAGCTGCTGAGCTGCTGCTCCTGCTCCTGGTGGTGGTGGTGCCGCCCCCGATGGAGATGTAAGCCCGGGCACCGTAATGAGACAAACACTCAGGTAGACCCGCCCGCCCCTTAAAAACAAACAATTATCACCTCCCCGTGCGCACTTAAACCCTTCTCCCTGCGGGACCTCAGCGGCCCGGGCCTCTGCGGGCGGGAGGCGGGCGGGACGCAAAAAAAAGGGAGTAAAAAATTATGGCGTTAATTAAGGGAAGGGCTCCACCCACCCACCCTTCTCCCTCGCTCGCGGTGGGGCGGGTGTGCGGTGTGCGGTACGCCGCTCTTAGCCACTCTCTGGCAGTCGTGCGCGTCAAACCGGTAAAAAGGGAAAACACAAGCCGAACTGTTGCCGCGCGGACTAAACCTGGCACTTTTATGGAAAACGGGGAGCTGTATACCTAAGTGCGTCTCTTTATAAAGTCAGCTTTTAAAATTGTAGCTTCACTGAAGTATGTTGTTCTGCTGTCCCAAGGGGGCAATAACGTCGTTCAGGACCTAAGTACATGTTACCCCTTTATATTTGAATTTGCGGGAGGTTCTAGGTTAAAGTCCGGTGAGATTTTCAAAAGGGACTAGAGAGAGGCGTGTTTGTGTAGTCGTTATGGGTTGGAAAGCAACGGTGGGGCGGCGGCTGCGAAGGGGTTCGAACGGTCCCGCCGGTCGTGACGTGATGGAATGAGGGGGCGGGGAGCCGGCGCCGTGTGCACCGGGATGAAGCCATCGCGCGCGTCCAGCAGGCTGCAGCAGCGTCCAGCCGCGGCGACGGAACGGGCGGACAGACAGACGGACAGGTCGGCCGGGCAGGAAAAACTCGTCTAATGAATCATGCGCGGGGCGTGGACACTGCCTCGTATAGAACTTGCACCGGACTCATCGGAGCTGCGGCCGCGCGAGGGGCGGGCAGCAGGCCGGGGGCGGGCCAGCAGCGCGAGGAAGTCGTATTTCAGGAGGCGGCCTGGCCTCCACCCCCGCCTGCCCCCCGACTCCCCTGCACGTCAAAACTCGGCCGCGGCCGCACTTGGGGGTTTTATACAGTCTGAATGTTTTTTCGGAAAAATTGAAAACTAAAAGAAGCATGTTTTTAAGGTTGGGAGAATCTTGAAAAATTGACATTTTTTCAAACTGAAATATGAACATGATAACACTTTCCATGTGTCGGACTTGTGTGAAAACATTATTGTAGGGTACTCAGAGTAGCCTTTTATGGCATCGAATGATTTTTAATAGGTCTTTTGACGATTTAGCTGTGAAAGTATTTTCGCTGATCCGAATTAGGTTCACAAGTCCTATTTCGGATCAAAAACACGTCGTTCGGCCAACTCTTATATCTCCGAAACGGGTGCAGCTACAACCCTAAAAAAAAAACGTTAACGCTAACGCTAACGTGAAAGCAGATGACTTCTGGCGATTGGCGTTGAGTTTTTACTCTCAACTCTGGGCGCGGCAGAGGCGGTGAGGCGCGACGGGGCACAGGGACAGCTAGGCGTGGCATTGAACGCGGCTTTGAACGCGGCATTGAGCGCGGCGAGCGTGGCGTGTAGCAGCGAGCGTGGCGTGGTGAGCATGGCGCGGCA
>NW_026267166.1:427999-428774 GCF_000697945.3 Frankliniella occidentalis
TAGGACACCATGGTACTGCACTTATAAGTGTGATACTGTACGACACTTGAGTTTCCAGAGTAGTTTTGAGCTTAATCTTAAATATGCTTCGCAGTTAGACTGTACCGCACGCCTCTGGCGTCCGGCGGGTCTGCCTGTCGCCCCTGACCACGGCGCCTTTACGGACCGAACAAGTAAGGCAACAGTCGTGCGCGGGACAGTCTGTGGTAGTGGGCGGAATGAATAAGCCACCTGGTCGCACCTGGTACTACTACAATAATTATAACGCCGTCGCCTTTGTAAAGAGTCAGTTAAAAATGGTTCAACAAAGGCGAATGTTGAGGAGATTTGTTAAAATTTTGCTGTTTCAGAAACAATTTTATTTTTATTTATTTACGGTTGTGTCGCATGTAGGCCTATTGGCCGTCGGTATTAGTGCGTTTTGGGCGGCGCTGCCGCCGTCTGGCTCCCGGAAGTGGACGATGGTGTGCATTTAATTTCCGACGTAAGGGTGCACCTAACTGGGGTCATTAGACCTTGGCTGCTCCCGCTCCCCCTCTCCGTCCCTTCGCCGCCACGCCACGCCCCCAGACACCCCGGCCCCCTGCACCACCACCGGGCCCTTGGCTCGTGATCGCCGTACTACCGTCATTACAGAATTAGCGTTGATTTGTCAGGAGCCAGCTCCTCAGACAAGCGGGGACCCAACAGACTGTGGTGTCACCTGGCTGCACGGAAAAATATATATTTAAATTTGAAAGGCATTGAAAATTGTTTTTATTTTCTTATTTTGTTT
>NW_026267166.1:428824-435373 GCF_000697945.3 Frankliniella occidentalis
GGGGGGGCTGGGCTGGGCTGGGCTGGGCTGCGCAGGCCGAGGCCGCCGTCGTCAGCCTGCTGCTGCCCTGTGCATCGTTGTCCCCCGCCCCCCGCCCGCGTTACTGCCCTTCTAGTTGTTTTCCCGCATGCTTGTGTCACGAGGTTAGTTGGAAGCTAAGCGGTCGGAAAGAAGTCAAGATCAAGTCTTCGGACTCCTTTTCAGTGCCCTAAAAACGAAACCAAACCTACCCACCCTACCTAACCTACTTAACCTTTCCAAGGCTAAAAAAATAATGCATTGTGGTTTTCCACCAAGCCCAGGACGGGAAGGGCTGAGGTCGGTCGAGCCACCGCGCAGTCGGTTGTCCCCTCCATAGCTTTTCCCGTGGACTTTGTCTTGTACGCACCTGCGTCGAGGAGGTCGCCGCAGACATTTGTAGCCGAGGGAAGGAGAGGGGAGGTGGTGCCCCTGCCGAATGCATATTCTTCTGGCACCGTATTTGGGTCAGTCTACGTTGTGAGGATCAAAACAACTTGATTTCCTACCGTGACTAATCGACGTGGTCAAATTCCGATATAAATAGTAAATGTGGTATTAACGTGCGTCGTTACGGGCTGCGTACTGTTCTTGTCTACACCATTGTCAAAGTTTAACATACATTTGAATCAAGAATCGAACCCAAATTTTTAAGCGTTTGTGACTCACGGAATCTGTGAGAGGCCCCCTGCTTTGGGGTTCATGCGCCCGCCTTGGCCCCCGCGGGTGACCCCTGGGTCCGGCACTCGGCACCCGCAGCGGCCGGGAGCCCCAGCGCTCTCGGTAGCTACCTACCTTTAGGCATAAACGAGTACTTTTAATTGCCTGCCGGACAGGCTGACGCGTGCTTTATTAATGCCCCGTCAAATTGAGGCAGCCGTAATTTACGCTGGTGTTGGCACGCCGCGGGGCCGGGCGGGCCGGGCGCCGGGGCCGGGCCGTCGTCCCGTCCGCGGGAGCGCGCAGGAGGAGAGACAGTCCGGTGAGTTGTGGGGCCGCCCCCGGGCCCAGTTGGGTATATAGGAGCCACTGCTGCTTTTTCGGCCTTTTATTTCGAAAAGCTGCCTCTGCCGCTCGCGGTTATGCGTGTGTGTGTGTGCACGCGCGGAAGCGTCGTCCCGTCGCCGCGGACCTGCGGACCTGCCCAACGGAAGCCGGGGCCGGCTGTCCTCTCCCCGCCGGTATGTATCGTGTTCCCCGATGCGGGCCGCCGCCGCCGCCGCCGGCTCAGTTTTCATACAAACCCCTCCTACCTTCGGGCGGCGACGCGACGGCGGTTCGGCGGCTATTTTTGAAAAAATTGTAGCCGGGCGATCGATCATCCCCCCGTTTGGAGTCATGCATTATTGTGAAATAAGCAGCAGCAAGCAGCAGCGTCGATGCCGTCGTGATCCGCATGGGGCCCCGTCCCGTGCCGTCCCGTGCCGTGTGCTGGCCGGGGCCCCATGTCCACATTGTCTCTCGTGCCCCCGCTGGGACCCTATGGGCCCCGTGGGCCCCCCTTCGTCCAGCCCCGCCGGGGGCCCTCCGCGACCCCCTCCTCCCCCTCCTCCCTTCCCCTCACTGGCGGGGCAGCCGCGCGCGCACGCTGGCCAGCGGAGGCCCCCCTCCCGCTGGGCTTGATTTATACCGGACGACATGTCTCGGAATTTACTTATTTATTGCATAATTTGAGACACGGTTCCATTAGAATATGCGCCGCGGCGGCCGGTGGTGGTGGTGCGCCTGGCCTGCGCGCTGTGCGCGCACCGAGCTCGTCGTATCGGCCAAGATACCACACGCAGCACGGAATTGAAATTTCAATCGATTTTGCTCGCTCTTGATTTGGGGAAAAGCAGTGCGAATCGGTGCTGGTGGTTGTGGTACAGTGCGCCCGGACAGACGGCGCCTTGCTCGGCACGAGGTGATTTGCTCGTGGCAGACCTGCGCCCCTGCCGCGCTCCGCCGCGCCCCGCCCGCCGCGCCCCGCCGCGCTCGCAGGTGTGTCGCCGTGGTTGTAATAATCGAGCAGACATGGCCGCCACGCCACGCCACGCCGCGCCGCGCCAGGACGAAAGGGAACCATGCATGAAATAAATCTCGCAACTCATCTAACATGTGCTCGTGTGCTTGTGTTTGTTTTTGTGGCCGTGGACCGGACCTGCTGCTGCCTCCTGCCGCTGCCTGCTGCTGCTGCCGCCGCCGCCGCCGCCGCTGCTGGACTCCGTCCTGGACCCCGTCCTGCTGGACCCCTACTGGACTGCTGCTGCGGCTGGATTCCTTGACCTCCGTTATCTGCCGGCATCGTCTCCTACAGGGCGTAAGTTCACCTTTTATTATTTATGTGAAATTGTCCGGGCCGGCTCCCTGATTCAGGCCCGGGCCCCGGTCCTCCTCCGGCCCTGCTGCAGCGCCCGGCCTGGACTCCGGCCCGGACGGCCTGCGCCAAGTCTGCTTTTATTGTTTTTCCGGCTGCCCTGGCTGCGGTTTGGGTTGACACAATATTTATGCCTGCGGTGTTGGCGGAGCCGAGCAGTGACTTTGTATCACTTGCAAGCGGGCGGGCGGGCGCTGCTGACCCCCTGCAGGTCGAGAGCGATCGGCCGAGTCAGGTGGAGCGGGGGGCTGGCGGGGGCGGCTGCCCGTCGTCCGAGGCTGGGTTGGGCGGGGACGTGGACGTTGCCCTTTTTTTACGAAAGGACGAGAACGGCGGAAATGCGGCGCTGCTGCTGCTGCTGACCCGCGGGAGGGCCCGCTTGCAGACCTCGCCCCGCGCCGCCCCGCCACGACATCGGGACAAGCGGACACGCGGTGGTGACTGACGTTGACGAGGACTGCCGAGCCCGCCCTGGTCACATCAGCGGGAGCAGTCCCCGGGGCTGCGCGGGGCGTGGCGGGGCTGGGCGGGGCCGGCCCCAGATGCGACAGCTGTCCGTCAGACGGCGCGGCCGCGCGGCGCGGCCCGGCCCGGCCCGGCCCGCTGTCGGCGGCGGCCCTGTCCGTGGGACTCCATGGGAGCGCCAGGAAGCTGCTCCGCGCGCAGCTCCGGGACAACGAGACGCCACCCGGCGACCTCCTTGCGTCGCGGAGTGCAGGCGGGGCGGGGCGGGGCGAGGCGGGGCCTGCTGGAGCGGGGACCACCGCAGTCGCGACCACAGCCTCCCGCGTCCCGCGCTACCTCCGCCTCCGCAGTGCTCCGCAGCCGCCGCGCCCCCCGCCCTAGCGCCTTACGGGCGGCCCGGGTAGGCAGCCCGCCGCGCGCGCCCGTCTGACGGGCCTGCATGCCGGCCGCGTCGGGCGGCGTGCGGAGATAGCCGACCAATATCTTTGGTACGACAGCTAAACGAATCAAATATCTTTCTCTTTCTGGTTTGTCGCGAGCTGTAACGTTTCTGGGGGACTGTCGCAGAGGAACGGGGTGCGGCCTTGTTGTCGTCGGTAATAGAATCTAGCAGCTTTGCGTCTCGTGGACTCTGCGAGTTGGCTTATGGCGCCGTTTTGTCGCGGCGTTCTGCTCCGAGCATACGAGCTGCTCGCGCCCCTCCCCGCCCCGCCTCGCCGCTGGTCCGAACTGCTTTTCTGCGACCGGCGGCGGCGGTAGCGGCGGCGGCGGCGCGCTGGAGCGAGCTAAACCGCCCGACAGGCCGGGCCGACCGCCGGCCAACGTGCGGCGCAGGCCACAAAAAACGTTTGATATTACCCATTTAATAATGTTATACAATTAAAATGTCTGCGACGTTTACGACCGCGTCTCTTTATGTCTTCATTCAAACATGTAAGTGGGTACACTGCTCGGGCCGCGAGCGCCGCGCGCGCCATTCAAACCCTCGCGCTCTGATTGAGAAAGTCGCGCGGAGTGCAAAGCCGAGCGGGGAGCATGGCGGCTGAGCGCCGCGCCATGCCACGGAGGAGAAGAAGAAGAGGGGCGTTCGGAAAATGTGTAATAACACCGGAGGTACGAAAAGTTGTTGATTACGCGCCGCAAAGCGGCCAAGGCGGGCTGCGTCCGGGGAAGGAAGGGAGCATGCGTGCGCGGGGCCGGCGTGTAAAGTCGTCCCCGTTGTCTTATCAGCAGCCCGGCTGTTGCCCCGGACGCGTCCCGGCCGGGCCAGCCGGCCCCTGCCGGGCAGGTGAGAGAGACTCTCAGGGGCCGTCACTTAAGTCATTATTCAAATTACGCACGAGGAATTATCTGATGCCCCCTGCTCTGTCCGGCGCGCGGCGCGCCCTGGCCCCGGCCTTGCCCTGCCCCGCTCACTGCGAGCGAGCCGATCACCTATCGGAGAGGAGACCCTCCTCCTCCTTCTTCCCGGAGTATCGCCCGGGCAGCAGTAGCTGGGAGGGCGGCCAGTGTTCGGGGCGATTAGAGGGCTCGGCCGTGCACTTGGCGCCCCCTAATCGCCGTCCGGTGTGGGCACAAGAGTTTCTATTTAATTTACAATAATTCAAGATTACTTTTTGAATTTGGTGTGCGGTTTTTCCCTGGCCATTGTATTTAACGCACGGAAAAAAAAGACTTTGTCGCAGTGACCAACCTCTGTTCGATAGGCTTGAGTCGATAGCTGCAATCGATCATATACTTGTACGACGCAACCAAGGGGTGCTTTGTTGTTTTCTACAAGTATTTGATCGTGGCAACCAACTTCTGGTTGTAATCATCGGATTTTCGATTGCAGCTATCGTCTCAAGCCTATTGAACAGAGGATGGTTAATGCGACCCAGTCTTTTTTTTTTCCTTGAGTTTCTTTTGTAGCTGTGTTGTGGTTTTTCCCTCTAGCGGAAACTTACCCGACAGTGATGGGTGCGATATTTCTCACACATGAAGTTGTCGTGGATCGTCGAGGCGCTATCTTCTTTATGCCTTTTATCGCCGTCGGGCGTTTTGTTTTTAGTTTTTTTGCGTTTGTCCGCTAGTGTCAAAATTTACGTGTAGCGTTTTGCTGTCTATTTGTAATGCTAATTTTATGGGGTAGGAATATATAAAAGGTTGGTTGGTCGCACCACCTACCCACCCTCTTCTTGCCCTGCTGTCCTGACCCCTCCCCCGCGACCTCTCCCCCTCCCTTCCCCATGTTTCTTCTTCCGTCGTCCCGCTCGGCGCCGCCCAGGGACCCGTGGCTAAACTGGTTTTCCAGAAAATGAATATACATTTTGGGTATAGTTTTCTCCCTTTGTGGCGAAGCTGGTGTCGAGCCGACGCTATTTAAACATCCGGTTTGTGCCCGGTGGGGAAGGGGGAAGGGGGAGAGAAGGAGGAGGAGGGGGGGGGGGGAGGACGAGGCGTCGGAGGGGAAAGTAGATTATTTCAGGCGATGTCAACCGGGCATTGTTTCCAGTCCGATTTCGAAGAGGTGGAAACTTACACGGGTACTTCGGCGAGGTTTTATTGATGGACCAAGTGGAGTCCAAGGACTGACGACACTCGAAAGGGTCGAGTTTTGAATAATTTGAAATTTGTATCATTGTGAATGTTGGGGTTCTTTGTGAGAGTCCCTGCGTTTTTTGGCGCGCGCTTTTGCTCGACCTAGCTCTGAGCGTCCCCGGTAGTGCGAGAGGCACGCGCCTTCCAGGGCAGGTGTGGCTGTCGCTGTCGGGGACCACCGTGCCGCAGCGGGAGACAGCGCGGCGGCAGGAACCGCGAACCACCCGCCAATCCCTCTCAACGTCACCACATTCATTTCTAGTAAAAGGTTGTAAAAAAATCTGCGAGAACTTTTGTTTGGTTTCCATCTTTACTTTACATGCATGTTGGCAAATTTCCGCGCGCCGCTCCGCCTGACAAGTTGTGTGACGGCGAGTGCCGCGATGTGGGGCCCTGGCGCCCTGGCGCCCTGGCGCGCACCCGGCGACTCCTTAGTGCCCCCTTTAGCGACACCTTAGTGGCACCTCAGTGACACCGCCGGGCACCGCGCCACCGCAGTTCCATTGGCAACCAAACGACGTGGCGCGCGCACACTTGTCCGAGGCGTTTACGAGACCCGCGCGTTTTACCGGCCCTCCTGAATTGATAATCTGCGTCGTCGTCGTCGTGGAGGCACCCGGTTGTGGCCCCTCTCCCCTCTCTACCCCCACCACTCCCACTCCACTATCCCGCGCAGAGCGCAGAGAAGTAAACCGTTTTTAAAAAATGCGCGCGCCCCGTTTAATTCAGGGAAGCGGGGAGGTATTTCCGGTGTCGGCCTGATCGTCGGCTGACAGCTGGCCGATCCTGCGGGCCGCGCGGCGGCGCGGGCCGATCGCCTCGCCTCGTTGCAAATTGAGATCTTCTCGCCTCGCTCGCGCGATCAGCTGCTCAGCTGCCAGACCGCAGGCCTCCTGTGGCACCTGCCCGCCAGTCAGTACGTACTGACCCATTTCACTCACTCCAAATTGAAAATGTTTCTCCTCTCTTCTGTTCCATGTTAACGCTGTTGCTGTTGCCGCTGCTGTTCTTGGGCCCTCCAGTATGTAAGTACTACCTGTTGTTGTCCCGTACGAAAAAGTTTAGTCCGGCATCAGTCCGTTTTCGGTCCGGAAAGAGTCCGCACCCCTGTGGACCAGTCCGCGTTCGAT
>NW_026267166.1:435423-439462 GCF_000697945.3 Frankliniella occidentalis
CCCCCCCCTAACCCCCGGCGGCGTGCCGCTCGTGACGTCACGGCGTGCTGTCCAGTAGCAAGTAGACGCAGTGGTAGCCGGGCGGCGGTAGCAGTCCGCCATTAATTTGCACCGCGCATAAATTACCCCGCATGGAAATATACGAAACGTCTCCAATTAATTAAAAAGGTAGCTGCTGGCGGCGGTGCAGCAGCAGCAGCAGCCCCGCTGGGAAGAGAGGGGAGTGGTGCGGGGGGCGCCCGCGACGTTGCTCTGACGACGCCACCGTGACCGGCGCCGCCACCGGGCGGGGCGGTGGCGTGGCGTGGCGCGGCAAGGAGGGGGCGCGGCGGGACACGAAGTATGTATCGTCCTGCTACTGGAACCTATGCCGCGCACGCAGCTCCAGCAGGCCACCCTGCTCGCCGTCAAGTACCGCACGCCCGCGGACGAACGCGGTCCGCGCGGGTGACATGGGGGGCTGTGCTGTGGCTGTGTGTTTGTGTGTGTGCTGCCGCGCCACGCCACGATGCACGCGGTGAGCCTAGCAGAGCCTCGGGCAGAGCCCAATGGCCTGCAGTCACGCGAATATGCGAAGTGCAGGAGCTGCGCTGTGTATACATGTTGGGGGCGGGGCGGGGCGGGGCGGGGCTGGCCGTGATCAGACCGCACCGCACCGTCGTGTCTCCGCGTGGCGCTGACCTCGCGGAGGGAGACTTCTCTGATCCCTCGGGCTGCCTGCCTATGCGTGCGGGAGCAGCACCTCGGCGAGAACGGGCCGTTCGGTGACGGTGGCCGCTATATGCTTCCTGCTGCGCTAGCCCGCCGCGCCCGCGCTTCACACCTCGCTAACCCGCACTCATATTATTTTGCATACAAATGAACGAGTCGCCCCCCCCCTCTTTTCACCCTCTAGCGAGTGACCTTCTTTATCTCACAACTCTCAGGACTTCGGAAAGGGGAGCGTCGCGGACGGGCACCCCTATTGCTTACTCGTCCATCTCGTGTTCCTCCATCTGATATCTATGTAATTCCATTATGTTTCCACTCCAAAGTAACACGACTTTCCAGTGGTATTATCTCGCTGCCTACTCCCTGTTATGGTGTGGTCCTCGCGACGACTTAGTACAACAGTGAGCGAAACAAGATCCCTTCTAATTGTACTTTTTATTTTCTCATTTTGCTGCTCCCGAATGGTTTTTACAAATGGCGGACACGGTGACGTGGTGACGCGCCTCGGCGCTAATGGACCGCCCGCCCGCGAGCGGCCCGGGACCGGATTAATGATGCGATTAATTACAGGCATCATACTCATTTACTTTTTTTATCTTTCTCTTTCTTTTTCTTCCTCCTTGCACTTCCCCCCTCTCTCCATATCTCTTTCTCCCCCCCCCCTCCCCCTTTCACTCCGCTGCAACCCAATGATTCAATCATTCACAGACGCGACGGCGGTCTCTTCTCCACGTCTTCTTTTGCCAACAGCACGGTGTACTCACCTGTCGCGCGTTTCCGTTTATTTACAGAGTAAAACTCTCTGCTGCAGCAGCAGCGCCGGTAGGCAACTCACAGCCATTCACCCCGCGCGGGTCGACGGGCGATACGGCGTTTTTCCCTTTTCCCAGAATGCCCTGCTGCTGCTGCTGCTGTTGCTCTGCGTTGCGCGTTCCGTTCGGCCCTGTTCGTAAATCATCCTCCACGCACCGCCACGCCACGCCGCCGCGCCGACCGTGAAGGACTCTGCGAGCCGACCGGCGGCAGGCCCCGGGCTCCGCTCGGACCGTGAGTGTGTGTGTGCGTGTGTGTATTCACAATCAGAATTATTTTGATTCAGGTTGCCGTGGCGGGCTGGAGAGCAGGCTTCCTCAATAGTGTACTAATTACCAGAGTTTTGTTTCGACCGCCGCCCCGCCCGGCCCCGCGCCGCCCCGCCCGGGCCCAGCGCGGCTGAGCTTGACAATCCCGAGGACCATTATGCATGTACATTTCATTTGTCAAACCCGGGCGGGCCCTGGCCTGGCGGCCCGGCTGGATGGCGCGGCGGCGACCAGGTTGGAGCCGAAAGGATGTGGCTGGCGTCCCTGCGTGAGTGCGAGGGAGACGTATGGCTGTCACCCGGATGATGCTCGGGATGATGTAAATGATATCAATACGATGCTTCAATGTTACTTCTTTGACTATACAGTAATTTTATGTTGGTAAATTGTATGGTGTGCAATACCATTATTTGTTTTATTGTTTTTTTCACGTTTCAAAAATGAATACTTTGTCGCTTTGTTGGCGCGGTCTGGTGCTTGGCGCTGCTGTAAGGCCACAGAGTGTCATCTTTTATGAAAAAAGACACACAAAAACACGGCCGTTATTTTTTATTCATTTTCCCGCGCTCCCGCAGTCGTGTTCGCCCGCCGTTCAATTGTTGATGAGGCGTCGAGCGGACACGGCGCGGGCGGCGCCGGCCGGGGCAGCTCGTCAATAACTACTCTGGACGCCCCTAATATAAAAGGTCACACGGGGAGGGGTCGCTGCGCGGGGGTGCATCCTCTGCCTCGGCCTGCGACCTCCGCCACGACCTCCCTGTGACCTGTGCTTGTTCGATTGCAACCCCTTCTCTCTCCACCACGCTCACCCCGTGGCCGTTAAGGCCCCAACGCGGGGTGAGCGTGCCCCTCTGTGACCTCCCGCTGACCTTCCTTCGCCCAGCTCCCGCTTGACCCCGGAGCTCTCTGGCAGACTTCCAAGTGTAAAGCGAGTCTTTTGGGGTGAGGTGACATGCGAGATGATGATATCTCAGACTGTTTGCTCAATCACGGACCCTGTAATCAGAAACAAATCCTTTATTTGGTCACGTATCGCCTGCTCCGCCCTCCTCCTCGCCCATTTGCTCCTCTTCATTCATTACTCTCCTTGGGCGACGGCGCGATGATTGTTTTGGGCTGGTCGAACGGACAATTACGTAAACTATCACCCAATCGGTGGACGGAACGGGCGGAGCGGAACGGCGAGCAAACGGGCAGTCGGACCAGACCCTCCCATTTCATTAGATTTCGATTCCACGAGCAGTTGGCGTTTGATTATGTGTGTGATGTAGCGCTCCCCGCGAGCTGGTGCATCAGGTGCTGCGCCCCCCTCCCCTCCCCCTCCTCCAAATCCCTTCCCCCGCCTTCGCCACGCCCAACCTCGATGCAATTCAAAGAAGCTGCTGCTACTACTTACTACCGTCGATACAATACCTACGCAGAGTATTTATCCAATTCGCCGCAATAAGACGAGCTGAGCTGCATAACCTTACTCATAATGATGTGTGAGGAAATTTATTAACAATCATGCTCTTGAAGCCAAAGAGTGCCCTGTTCCGGAGCTATCCCAGCCCAGCGCGGAGTGGTGCGAAAGGTGGCGGCGGTGAGCTCTGGGCGCCTCTGCAGTACTGAGTAGTAGGAGGCTATTATCATGAACCGGGAAAGAGAGAAGAAGGAATTGGGCGAGGAGTGGGTGGAGAGGAGGGAGCGGGTGAGCAAGAGAGAAAGAGTGGCCGGGCAGCGCGCGAGCGGCAGCGGCGGGAGGAAAGTAATTAAATAACATGCATGAACAACAATTTCTCTGAGAGACTAATAAATTTCAGACTTCATAGCCGCATTGTGCACCGGGCATCAGCAGCGAGGGGCCGTCGTCGTCGGGGCCAGAGCGAGCGGCCGTGCTTCTGAGGAAGCTGCCTCTCTCTCTCTCTCTCTCTCTCTCTCTCTCTCTCCCTTCCCTCTTTCTTATACACTTTGGGGATTATCATCGGTGTTGCTGCTGCTGGGTGCTGCACTCTCAGCCGGGGGGCTTAACAGCGACGAAAAGAGATGCTTGTGTACCGGTAGGAGGATGGCGTGACCGGCGGGAGAGTGTGACAGGCGGGGCGGGGGCCGCCCGCGGGCGCGCGCAACTCGGCGACGTGCCGCGCCGTGTGCCAGCAGTGTGATTTAGTACCGCCACTGGATTCCAATTTAGGTGATGCTCCGGCCCGGGCCTGGGGCCGGGCGCAGACAGTGTGAGGCGAGGCGCCTCCCGCCAGCCCCGCTCC
>NW_026267166.1:439512-443845 GCF_000697945.3 Frankliniella occidentalis
CGGGCCTCTCCGGCCGGCCCACCGGACTGCTCATCCACCTGGACTTGCGCCTAATGAGACACCAATATGCCCTAATTCGGGTGTGCGCGCAAGACTTTTAGGACCTTCGCGCCCGCGGCGTTGTGGCAGCACTGCGGGCGGGGGTGGTGCCGGGCAGGGCGGCGGCAGGTGGGATGGACGGCGGCAGGACCGCGCGCCACATGAGTATGACAAACACAAATTCTCTTGCTTTTTTATTGGCTGGGCTGTAAAATGTCGAACTTAAAATCAGGTCAGATGAGTCCGATGAGGCAATGATGATAGCCAAAGCTTTGCTGGAATATGCCACCCTGCTTCGATTGTTGCTGTCGGATTCAAGGTGTTAAGCAAAAATAGTAGCATACACTCTAAATCGTGGTGGATTTTTCATCGAGCTAATTTGTGTATGAAAAGATACAATTTTTGTGAACATCTACACGAAATGTAGTTATTACAAATTCGCCTCGTACCTCGTAGACGAAACGAAAATATGTGCAGTGTGAGGGTGCAAATTTGTCACTGGCAAGATTCAGAATTGCAGTTGCTTGAGATGTGCATAAACAAGCATCTTACTTGGGATGAAAGAAGTCTCTTCAGATTTAGGGTGTATCTTTTGTTTTTAAAGCCAGACGATGGTTCAATGTTTTCCTTTCTTTTTTTTTTTTTTGTTCATGTTTTGGATAGTGGACACAACATTGCTGTGCCTCCTCGTTCTGCAAATCCAGCAGGGGGAAGTCGGGCTGGGCCGGAGAGCCGAGGGGGGTGCGCGTTTAGTAATTACGGTATCATTAGCAGGTGCTTAATGGGGTGCCGTGTATTAATAACAGCGGTAATGACTTTTAGATACCGGGGCATTTAATGTGCCGCGGGCGAGAGATAACACGGGGGACAACGAAGGGTCCTGCAATGCGATGACAATTTCTGTTGATACCTGACTGATTCTTAACCAGACGTGCCGAAACAATATCGACCTTGTTTCGTTCTGCATCGTTGTTTTCATTGAAATCCATCTGGTTTGCAAATTCACATTTCTCTTTGTTTATATCCGGCCTGCTGGGGCTTCGTTTCATGAGGAGTTGCATTCTGCGCGGTCCGTTTGAGGCGAATTGGGAGGAAGCCCGGAGAAAAGGAGGGGGGAGGAGAAAAGGGGGGTAGGGCGGAAGCTGTTAATTAGTAAATGAAAGATAAAGATCGAATATGATATAGTCCTACTGCCTCCCCCTCACAAGGGGGTAAAAGCAGAAATCTTCTCAAAACCGCAAAAACAATTAAATCACTTAATTTCCTTAATCACGTTTTTTATTTAAACTGGAAAAAAGGTAAGTAACGCCCTTCACCGCGTCACACTCTTATTGTGTGGCATCCCGAACGGTGACATTTATTAGGTCCCAAAGTCGGCAGCGCGCCCGCCGCTTGGTTCCCATAAAAGTCACCGTTCGGATAGAAAAATTGTAGCCCGGCTGGCGTTGTGCGGGGATAACACGTGCCCGCTCGCCCCCCTGTAACTCAGCCCTAAACGCGGGCCCTTGTCAAAAGTCCCGCCGCGCCGCGCCACCGCAAACGGCCCACAGGCGCAACTTTTTTCTTCTTTATTTTTCTCCCCTTTTCCTTCCGAAACGACTTTATGGCGTTGTAGTCCGGGATATTCAGATGTCTTCGGCCTTGTACTCTGTGGGCCGGCCCAACATTTAAGCGGGTTGGAGGGGGGGTTGGGGGGGGTGTCATTCCTCAGCGTCGCACAACTTATGCACTGCCGCTGCAGCGTGTCGCGAGCGGTGGACTCCCTCTCCCCCTCCTCTTATTTTCCTCTCTCTTTTTGCACTCATATTTTATTTTATTTTCTGCGTTTCGTTTCCCTTGTTTATATGTGTGTGGATATGCGTGGCTACGGCCGTATAGAAATTGCGTAAAACTTAAGGATGGGTAATAATGGTGACCCACCTCCCTGATTTCAGTCAGTGCCTCATTGAATATGGACCGCTATCTGATTACCCCACTTTCCCTAACAATCACACACACAAACAAAATGTTCGCTACAAGCAGGTAAACTTCTATGAAGAACTACTTGTCTAGGGGTGGAAGTCCTAGAAAGTTTCCGGAAAATTTCCCGGAAATTTTCGGAAATTTCCAACCATATGCTAGTCCTAAACACTGTTACCTACACCACCATACACTGGTGTGAGGTGAAAACAAACTACCCTCTACCCCCTAAAAATGACGTAAATTTCGTCTACGACCCCATACATCACCCGCGGTACACGGCGCGCGCGCGCACACACACACACAAACACTCCTGCCCAACGCGTCATCAGGTCAGGCGCGCTGCGGGGCGATGAGTGAACGCGGGGGGCACATAAATCCCCCCGCGGAGCGCAGCACAGCACCCCGGCCCGGCGAACACAAGTCTATTCCTCGTAGATTAAACGTGTCGCTGGTGGTTGTACCTCCGACATTAACTGCGCGCGGCGCTAGCTAGAGCAGCAGAGCGCTGCGTTGGCGCGGCGCGCGCGTATTTTCGGACCGCCTTTGCGTGGCGCGCGCGTTCTCTCCATTCACATCTCTTAAACCGGTGTTTTGCGGTGAAATAATGGCAAGATTACCGCGCGGTGCTGAGCTCCTCACTTTGGGAAACGCGTCCGCGAACGCGTCAGCTCAATGGTATGATGTGTGTACGGTCACTCACAGAGGAGGTGCAAACTTAGTCTTTGAGGCAGTCGTGTTCGCTGAAAATTTTAGGCCACAGGCAAACTGCTTGCTGGCATTTTATGCTATGGCCAATAATTTTGGACCCAAATTCTTTGGTAGGTTTATTCGACTTACTGAGACTTACTTTTGTTTGGTTTCTGTTGCAGACGGCGCTGCACTGGGCTGCGAAGCACGGCAATGAGGACGTCATCAAGCTGATCGCGGGGACGCACCAGGCCGACGTCAACGTCCGCTCCGTGAGTTTTGCTGCTTTCTTTTTTTTTCCGCCCCAAGTTTTTGTTTTTTCTGTATTATTTTTCTCGACGGCGTAAAAGGCGCGGAGGATCGGCCGCTGCCGGGGCTACGAGATGACGACGTGCCCCGAGGTGCGGGGCTGCTGTGCTCCGCGGAGGCTACCGGCTGCGATCGGTTACGCGTCGCGCCGAGTTACGCCCCTCCGCGCCGCGCCACGCCACGCTGCGCCCGGGGCCATGGTGTGTCGTGGTGGGCGATGCTCTGGCTGGCTCGACGGACGGACGATCGTGTAGTTTGGTTACAGCGGCCAAAATTTGTAATAATAGTCATAAAATTAATGACACACGCGATCGCGATAGTTGTGGTCAGCGCCTGACCGCTCCTTCCTTCTGCCCAAAGGAATTTTGTTCATGATTGTTGTTCTTTATATTATTAAAATTATTCCTATAAAATTAAGTAAGGAATGAGGTCCCTGTTTTTCGCAGAAACTGAATTAGAACCGATGAATTAAATTAATGCTTATGTGGTGTTTTGTTTTACTTTCTGTTTTTGGTTCTCCGTGGTGCGCCTGATGTGGATTTGGATCGCTGCGCGTGCAGAATGGAGTAAGTATTTTCAGCTCATTCATTCGCTCATACTCACTTCAGCCGGGACCCCACACCCCCATCACTCCTCTCACTCGTGAAATGGCTGCCGCGTATTAATTTCAGCTTTATTACGCGCTATAAACTGCAAAATAGATTTTTTGTCACTTCCCCCTTTGCGGGCCCCTCCCCTACCCTCCCCGCCCCGCCCCGCTGCCGCGCCGGCTCGCGTGGGGTCCTCCACATATGCCACCCCTTTTAAAGCGCGGGGGTTGAAGCGTGCATTTCAATCTCGGGGTGTCATATTTCACCCCTTTAGCCGAGCCGCCGCCACCCCTGGCCGCGCTGGGGTCCATAGTCCAGTAGTGCCGGCCGGGGTGTGGAGGCGGGGCGGGGGTGGTGGCAGGGCGCATCCGCGCGCGCGCCGCTGCAAGTGTTGCCACGGCTGGACTTTGCAGCAGCATGCACTGGCGCTTATTCCGCTCGGCCTCGGATATTGTTCGCAGCTCCTTTATTGGAGCGCTCTCCAGAGGGGCTCCGCGCTGCCTGGCGGGGGCGCCACCGCCTGTCGCTCCGCGCGCGCACCTCGCGCACCTCGAGCTCGCCGTCAACACGTTATTTGTGCCGCTGTCTGGAGCAGGACGCGGCGGCGGAGGCAGCTCGGCGGCAGCGCGTCCCAATGCATGAATGAATAATGCTCCTTCAGGCGCAGCCCTCGCCAGCCCGATCATATCTCAAGACGGCCGACTCCGCCCCCTGGCCCCCGCGGCCCACCCCCGCGGCCCGCCCCC
>NW_026267166.1:443895-445426 GCF_000697945.3 Frankliniella occidentalis
CCGCCGCCGACCCAGGCCTGCCTGCTACTCTTCAACCCCTTATTCGGCCGCACTTACCCCTTTCTCGCGACCCACACCCCAGCAGACCCGTCTCTGCCGCGGATCGTTGTCGCGGCCGTCTTTTTTTTTCTGCGAATAATTAGACCACTTATGCTCGCTCGCTCGCTCTCGCTCGCCCTGGCCGCGCCGGGCCCGAGCGGGCCGGTAGACTCGCTGTCGCGCCGAGGGTCGCGTTGTGCTTTACGTCCCTGCTCGGCTGCTGCTGCTCCGCGGAGGGCGAGGCGGGGAGGCTTCAATTTCAAAATGAAATGTTACGGTCTTCACAGCGGGGTGTCAGTATCGGCTGGCAAACATATTCAGGCAAACAGGGAGCAGGAGCAGCGGCTCTGCGCTGCGCGCTCGGTGCGGCGGGCGTGGCGCGGCGCGGCGCTCCGCGGGGTGTGTGCCTCGACTGTGCGCGAGCTGTGCGCCTGCGACGGCGGTAAACGAATTGCTTACATTAATGCGTTGTCTGTCTGTCCCATCCACCCTCTCACCTCCCCCTCCCCCCTCTGTCGCGCGGCTGCCATGCCATGCCTTTCTCTCCCGTGGCCCTTCTCTCTCTCTCTCTCTTTTTCCCGCTCTCTCTCTCTCTCACCACCTCCCTCTCTGTCTCTCTCTCTTTCCCCACTCACTTCGCGCGGATGCCCCTCATTGGCACTCTAGTCGTTATTTCGCTTTCTTTCTCACGCGCTACATTTATTGCTGCCATCCGAAGCCACTCGCGCCGTGCGCGCCGCCCACCCCCTCCCGCCGCGGTGCCCTCCTGGCGGCCCCGCTGGCTGAGGGGCGTTACAGCTACGCCACGCCACACGCCACGCCACTCCGACTCGGGTCTGTCACCCCATTCGGCCTACGGCGTTAGTTTGGGGATAATGGCATGCTCAAGTGGAAACGGAATTTGCATTTGGCGTTTGTTGTCGTTTGGTTGGCGCTGTGGTTGCGCTCGGCAGAGGGGGATGCGATGCGCGCGCCGCGCGAGGGATCGAAAGGTTAACAACTGGCACTACAGCTGGCGCCGCCATAGCACCGAGCCGAGCCGAGCCGGGTCCCGGGCCATTGTTTTCGCATTGTTGGCAGCATTGACAGGAGTGTCTTTGATGACTCCATCCGCGCGGTTCAGGAGGCGAGGCAGGGCGGCGGCAGCGTGGCTTCTATCGCGGTGGGGACGAGGGCAAAAAAATAAAATAAGCCAAACACGTTTGTTGGGTTCAATAACTGCAGCCGTATGTGTTGTGTGCGTTGTGTGGTTGGTGGCAATGGCGCTATCCTTTTGTCCCCAAATAATGACGACACACGCAGCGCGAGCATCCCCAGTCGGGCAGGGCAGGGCAGGGCAAGGGCAGGCAATCCCGCCAAATGTGTCGGCCCTAATAGTCCCCGCCGCCGGCACAGCACAGCCCGCACAGCAGCCACTTTATCAGCCCAATCCAAACACGGTGGCGATTTGTAAATCAATTCGCCTCTTTGGGCGGGGCCGGCGGGGGTGGCG
>NW_026267166.1:451401-475402 GCF_000697945.3 Frankliniella occidentalis
TTATTATAAACGTAATTTGGCTATTGGCCCCGTCGCCTCGCACGCCGCCTGGCGTATGCGTGCCTCGGTACGTCACGCGTCTTGGCCCGTATGTGCGTGCGTGCGTGCGTATCCGTGCGTGTGTGCGTGCCCGCGTGCGTGGGTGTGTCTGCGCGGGCACGGCGCGCATAATGCAGGAATGCATGTTAACAAGTTGTTCTCGGGCGCCGTCGAGTACTTTTTTTATGGCGCATATGACGTGATGCCGCGGCTAGCGGCTGCCCCTGCTGCTGCACACTTTTTGGGAGCGCAGCAGCAAGCGTCTCCAAAAGGGGAGAAAATGTCGTCGTTAGCTGTTAAAGAACCCGTTGTATCGAATGCCGTGGAGAAATGTTTTTAAAGCATTGAACATTTCACCCATTTGGTCCCTCTTACAAAATATGTCAAATTTTCGAAGAAAAAATATAAGAGCAAAGAGGTGGGGGGGGGCACGTTTCTTTCCGGTAGACACAGTATTGGCGACTGTCTAAAAATACACTGTTTTTGAAATTTTACAGTTTTTCTTTTCCCTTTGCGTTGACCGACCCTTGCACCCTTCTTTGCGTGCGCCGTGAGATTTTTATTTGGCCGATCGGCCGCGGGGGCCGCGGGGGGGCTTGGGTCCTTCACCGAGGCGCGCCCTAAGGGCGTGCCCTACAGCATTAGTCAACACTATCGCGCCCCCGCCGTGCCGTGCCGTGGCTTGTCATTGTATTGCGGTGGGTAATCAGTTTGCTCCCCCGGCCGAGCCGACCCCGCGAGTCCCACCCGGGAGGGCACACTTCCTAATCGTTTGGCGCGCGCGGATTCAAAAGAAAATGAACCAAATGAACGGGAAGAGCGCGCGCGCGCGTGTATGTGTGGTGTTTGTTTTTGTCGGTCCATGTGTGTGCGCTTCGCTGCGCGTGAGAACATTTTATGGGGCGGCGGACGGGTTTGCGCCAGGGGGGCTGGGCCGCCGCGCCGCCGCTGATTTCTGCACTTCCTGTCCGACTGATACCGGCGGAAATGGGGCGGCGCGGCGGCCGCGACCTGCAAAACAAGCCACCTCGCGGGTTCATTCTCTGGTTTCGCACATTGTCTTCGAGAGTTAACCGCTTAGTGCGGCATGACCACAATGCGCACTCTTATTTTAGACATCCCCTATGATCCACTTTCAAGGATTTGTGGGGTTTCATTTTCTTATAGGCGCTGTCATTTGTCTGAGAAATATTACACGGTGTCGCCTTGACCCGCGTTTGTAAACCATTGGACATCCATTTGAAATTCTCTCCGCTGGGTTATTCGACGCCATCCCACGAATCACAAGTAAAGACAAAACTGTAGACTGATGCGCGGAAATTAATTTTGTTTCAGGGCTACACTCCGCTGCACATCGCCATGCAGTTCGGCCACGAAGACATCCACAACCTCCTGGTGCAAGTCTACAGTGAGTATGGCGGCGTCCATGCGGCGTCCATGCTGCGGTGCGGATGGCCCCTGCGGGGAGGGACGGCGCCTCCTCATAGTACACGGCTGCCAGTTGGGCTGCCTACGTGCCGGCGCTCGCTGAGCGCGGTGCGTGCTTTGTGTAACGACCCAACTGACTTTACATTTCAACTGAAACTTGTCTCTTGCACCTTGCAGGCGCGGATCCCAACGTGCGCGACTGGAGCGGGCGCAAGCCCCGGCAGTATCAGATGAACCAGGGCACGTCGGTGTCGGCGGACACGTTCCGCAGTGAGTATCGTGGGCTGGGCTCGGACCGCGCATGGGGGAAGTCAGGTGCACGGGGCTCAAACTCGGGTGTGGGAACGGTGCCTAGGGCGGGGCCGGGGGCGGCGATAGGGGCTCCAGTGCGGCGAGCAGCAAGCCTCTCATTCTTACCCTCTCCCGCACAGCGCATCCGCGCCGCCATGGCCGAGGGGCGCGTCGAGGTGTTCGCGCGAGGGGTGGTGGAGCCGCTGGGGGGCCCGCTCAGTGGGGCGGCAGGGGCCCCGGGGGCGCTCACCCCGCCGCCGAGCCCTTCGCCGAGCGTCGGCTCCTCTTTCACGCGGAAGCGCTCGGTGCGCGTCATCGCCCGCCAGGTCGCCGAGCAGGTGACGCAGATGACGCGCTCTGGGGCGGGGAAACATGGCCGGGCACCGGGGCGGGGAGGACGGCGAGGGCGGCCCAGGACAGGGTCCTCGTCGTCGGCCGCGGGCCTCTAGACACGGCCCTGGCGGGGCTCGCGGGCCGAGTGTCGCAGCACGCCCCGTCCAGACGGAGGCTGGTGGAGTCGGCTTAGAAAAATCGCTCAGACTATGGAATGGGGGAAACGGGAATTGCATCGATCGGAGTGTGGCTGTACTATTCATTACCTAAGTTGTGGGTCGTTTCATCAAACCCAGCCCCCGGTGATTTTTTTCCTGGCTTCTGCTCTCTTACTCTGTGCTTTTCTTTCTTACTCTTCTCGGTATATTTATATGAAAAATTGCTATTTTACTGACTTTTATCTTCTGGTGTTGGCAAGTTATTTGCATGGAAGAGATTGGCATAATGGTCATCTACTGTACATTTTCTCAAATTTCCAATTTTATTAAATTCAAATCTTAGTAGCATGCTTTTCAATTATGATCTAAACCCATATTGTCATAGCTTACTATATCATGCCATTAATTACTTTTCACTGTATCATTACATCTTCAGTTCTTATCATTTTTATGAGCTGTATAATTCAACACGAAAGTCAAATTGAAAAGTGATGAAATCATTCTTTACCTGTATTTGCAATTGGTAAATGTATACATTCATGTTAGAATGAAACTTATTTGAACTTCCGTAGAAATACTAAAGCCTTGTCTTATTCCTGTAGGAATCCAGGAGATGTGTTTGAGGCAAGTAACAAGTGTAAATAGGTAGTCATTTTATATACTTTCGTTTCACTCAGAAAAATTGTTATTTGCCTATGTTAACCTTGTTTGAGTTTGTTAACAAATATACATACAAATAAACACGTGGTATGAAATGCTTGTCGTTTTTTGTTTGTTTTTATAGCAATTTTTTTAGTCTGAAACCTTATGTTCTTTTGGCGTTTAATGATTTTTCAAATAAATTTGTAACTTTGTTTATTTAATATTAACATTTAAATTGCTTGAATTTGCATCTTCATCATTCACATAATGCATAATTTATCAGAATTTTCTGCTGACTCAACTCTGTTATGACATTTTTTCAGTCATTTATTATCACTTTTCTGCTATGTTATGGCTAAGATGTATTTTGCACAATTTACCTCATGGCATGTGTTGGATTTGCTGCATGTTGCATGTTACACATACTTTTTAATATGTAAGTCAAAGAAATATTGCATTTGTTGAAGTTATAGGTGTGTTATTACTTTTTTAGAAAACTTGTGCTCATGGCATTATTTTCTATTTTCAGAAATAAAGGCAAAGAAGAAACATGCAGGTAAGCATTGTGTTTTACATATAGCAAGTACCTATATAAGAAACCAGTGGACTAAACTAGTGGACTATGTAAAATTCTTTTACAGAAAAGGATTCAGGATTTTTGAGGATTGGTTCTTTGAATGTGAGAGTGAAGAGGACAACTGAAGCATTCAGCAACTTTCTTGGTGTTGGACAGCAAAACACAGAGAAAATTCATAAAAACTGGGGATCTGCAGATAATGTACAGCAAGTTCGTATCTGTAAATTTGTCCCATAAATATCAATAATTTTACTAGCTAATATTTTGTGTCATCACTGGTGGGTACTTCTGTTTCAGGTACAGGGTGACAGAAGAATGATGCCCCCACCTCAATTTGCTCCAATCAAAAAGAGGAAGTCTAAACGAGCCCAAGATTTTGCAACATCTCACAGTACACCTAGTACCCCTTCTCAACCTAGAGCGAGTATTATGGAAAATGAAAGAGACTCGGACTCAGATACAGCTGCTGGGTTTGATTCCAACTGGCAGAATGTTCTTTAATTTGGTAGCACCCATCCATCCTACAAATAATTTATATATGTAACTTATATAAGATAAATAACAAAGATCAATTTGTAGTCTGTTAAAAGCTTAAATTTTTTGTTATGTGGAAATATTTTAGTACTGATATCTGATCAATTAAGCTATATGTGGGTATGAATTTCTTTCTCTTCTTCTGAACTTGTCAATGTATTATTTTGTTGGTTTGAGGCATGAGGCCAAGTATAAGGACTTTTCTTAGCTCAATGTGATATACCATAAGTTTTCTGATTCCTTTTTTTTTTTTACTCGTTCTTTACCACCACCTGCACCTACTCAGTGGTAGAAGAACGAGTATTGATCTCAGTGCGATGTCACGCGTAACGCTATTCATGCTCGGAGTACAGAATATGTACACTTATGATACTTGTACCATTCGAAACTGGGAATGTTGTAGGCGTGACCAACAATGGACCTTTTTTCAAGTTTGACACTACTTTTTTGAGAACTCTTAACAAAATTCGCCGGTTTTCGTTCTAAGTCGATAGACCCGTGCCGCACAACGAATCTTCATCTTGGAACACGAAGCGCATACAGACATGACAATACTACATTCGAAACTTCGTTTGCTAGTATTACTGGAAGCAATGAAGATTGTTTTGGTCTAATAGCAAAATTTTGAGAACTCTTAACAGATTTCACAAGTTTTCAGTCTAAGTCCCGTCTGCCGATGTTGCTTCTGCTATTATGCCGCCAACTGTAGATTCATATTCATTTTGGTTTTCACGGAACGCGCATCTTTTTGAAAGCGCCGACTTTTGCAACAATGCTCTTGTCTTGTGACCTGAAGGGAATACCGAGAATAGCGCCTGTTTTAGCCTTCTTTTTAATTTCGTTATCATCCAGTTTCATATGGTACATGTTTAATAATAATATACATTCTCAGAGAAACGTGACACATGTTGACAGAACACTCGTTGATTCTACAACCATATAGATGTAAAGCAACTGAGCACTGAAAGGGTCTCTGTAAAGAACGAGTACCAGTATTCACACAAAATTAATTTTGTGTTTTCTTTCCTCCTTGTTTTTTTTTTTTCATGGAGAGACAAGATTATTGTTGTTAATATTGTACCTGACATTTCTTTTATGATGGTGAGTATTCTGCTCATTGTTTCCCATTTTTAAAATATCTAGAAATGTTTGGTTTTGTGTTTATTTACTGAGCTCACTCAGGTTGCTTCTATTTGTCAACCCATAAATCTTGCCATTTATTATTGAATGGCTGCATTGTTGCGAACAGTATTATATGAAGGTCTGGTTTATTAAAAAAAGAGCAAAAAAATCTGATCTTATTTGCTATCTATACTTTTAGACAACGTTGCAGCCACCGGCGCCATCTCAGAGTAGCAAGGTCCAAGGTGTGGTCGGTGCTAGGGCCACCTAAAACATGGGGAGGCTGATCCTCAAAATTCGTTTCTTATGGAAGACAACTGGTCCTTCATTCTCCTTGTATGCAAGTTCATTCGTCTTCATTGATTCGTACATGATTTTGAAGCGCTATGAATGAAGAGACTATGATCATGGTCATTCCCTTTCGGCGGTACTCTCCAACCCAAAGCATTTTCAGGCATCAGACCGTACTTGATATTTTTATTTTTTGCACCCTGAGCAAGGTGACCCTGAGTAACATTGACGTATTAAGAAAAAAACACCAGTTTTCAGTTAAAATCCTACATCCAGATAACCAGTTTTCAGTTAAATTTCGAAAAGAATGGAGTTTGTTTAAATGGCTGGGTAAAATTATGGTTCTGTCGTTCTGTGGTCATCTGATTTCCGGGAACTGGCTGTGGCGGGAGAGGCAATCTCGAACCCAAAGGCGCTCTCTTGTGCTCTTTAAAACTTTGCGGCTGTCGTGTTGCTCTCTATAACAAACTGAACATTCCAAAAATCAAACTTTGTAATGCTAAATGTCTTTTAACCTTCAAAGGGAGAGTGCATGCCTAAATTACAAAATTCTGTGACTCGGGTGAGTGCACAGCACCAGGTTGGTTGGTATTGGTGCTGTGCCGGTAAGCGGATGTGCGTTTGTGGGCGGCAGCACACGTAGCGGTAACATAGAAGTGAAGGCGAGTCGGCGAGTCCCCCGGCGGTTTCTTCGTAAGTGATTATCGTCATCGTGCATTATATCTCCTCAGCCTGAGTCAAGATGAGTCTTACGGCGCGAGATTTTTAACTTATTCTTCCATCCTGAGTTTGTGGTACTGCTAGTTGCTCGTAGTACCTACTGGATGAATTTGATTTGCCACCATTAAGTGAGGATTTTAACCCCACACCCCACATGATTCATTTCTTCGTTCAAAGTAATTTCCTTTGGTTAGTTTGTTCAATTTAAATCTTTATAGCCTTAATAGCCTGCTTGTTCCTTTGTGTTGCTTTTCGTCAGTTCACTCAAAGATCGTCTGGGCTCTCTGGCTATCCGTGCGCGTGGGGTTCGAAACTGTCAACTTTAGTTAATTCCAATTACATCTTCTTTGTTTTTAATCTAATTGAAGAAAATCAAGCCTTCCTGTAGCGCTAAAGAAAAATGAAAACTTAAAATCATCTTATTATGTGAATTCATTAAAAATATGCTCACATATACTACTTTTTAACATATTTTCATAATTATGTTTTTTGTAGCAGATGATACATAACACAAAAATTAACTAATTCTAGCTGAATGTGTCAGCAGCTATTTCTGAAAAACGGGAGGATTGAGAGCTAGCATGAACTTATTATAGTTGAAGAGAACTTGTGTTTTTGTCTGTTTTAAAGTTGTGCATGTTTATGTCTAAATCAAGGATTATTTCTTTTTTGATTCTATTTTTTTTTTTGTGATAGGTTAACTTATACTCACTAAAATGTACATTTTTTATTAGTGTGCTAACTTTCCTCTGTTCCACTTCTAGATCGAGGAGTTGAATTCTCCAAACCAACAATGTTCTTTTTCCCTGAGCTCCTTAAAAAGCACAGCAGATACTTTCCTGTGTGGATTGCTGCAACTCAGCAGTCAACTGCTTTGAGGAAATTCCTCCCTCCGCGGAAAGTCAGAGAGATACGTGTACATGCGATTGTGTGAGTCCTTATTTTGTTACTACCTCAGTTTCTTATTACTCTTTTCAGCAGATACTCATCCTATTTTGTTATTGTAGGGAAGAAATTTTAAAAGCTTTTATACAATCTTACCCTTCAGTTCCAAGATCAAGATTGACGCATTTTAGCCTGTACCTCTCATCTAAACTGATGTTTGGGTCATGTGTGGTTCTACAGAAACAGGCCGCAATTTTGTTTTGTTAGTTGAGTTACAATTCTTTACAATACTATTTATGTAGTTTTACAAAATCTTATCTACATTTTTATTAACACCATGCCAACAGGTGACATAGCTGATGTTTTCAAAAATATAAAACTAACAAGATGGAGTAAAGAAAAAAATGCATTGGTTGTTCAGACATCCAAGTGAGTAAATAAGTTCTTTTACGAATACTGTCTTAGATTTCCAGTAATTTGGTTTTTGTTTCCAGAAAAACTAAGCCAATTTTAAGAAAAGATCCATTCAGCCTTTGCTATGAATCAGCTGAGGATGAGGAGGCTGTTGATTGGACTGTTGTACCACTTTCAGGTGTGTCAAGTTGCCATTTTATTCGACCAATTATTTCTTATAATAGTGTCACGACACATATAAGTATCAACTTCCCTTACAGAAGTATCATTCCTTGCTGATTGCGTTGATGATGAAGAAAACGATGCTTTGAATTTTTGTAACTCTGTTCCTGAAGCTTCCATTACCTTAGTGGAAGATTACAACTTTAGTACACCACTAGAAGATCTGGTAATTTGTTCTACAAAGTTATTTTTATTTTTAGATACAACCTTAAACCATATCTTTCCCTTTCTCCCAAATTCTGTAGAGGTTTGGAGATGAGGATGTTGAGCGTCATCCTGTTTATGGATTACCCACTTCAGACATTTATGGCACATCTAGGTAAATTTTGAATCTAATAATTACTTTAGCAAAATAAATTTTTTCAGTGTTATATCATGAAAATAATTTATTTTAGCGCCATAATTATTGAGGTAAATGAAGATCAGATCCCTCTAACTGAAAGAAATGTGATGCCAGATGAAATCTTAGCAGGAAATGATGTCACAAGAAGATCAGATGCCTCCTTAAACAAATCTTCTGAGCATATGAATCCTTATGTTTTGTATCATGATAATCTCGTCGAAGATAGTACTGGACAACATTTTGAAACGGATCCCTCTGATATATATCTGCAAACTACGATTTGTCCAGCAGACACAGACTCAAGACCCAAAGATTTATCCCAACATCATGATGGAAGTCTTCCCTGTACTACAGAACAATCCATTGAAGCATCAGTTGTGCGTCTAAATGACTCCAATCGCATTGTCAGATCTCCACCTCTGTTGCACAATCTTCCTAGCTTTGCAAATGAGCAAACTGGTGAAGCAATTGCAGATGTCTGTCAGCCTCAAGACCAGATCTGCATTGATGTTATCGCCGATCCACATATTAATGAGGTTGATCATCGTTCACAACATGAGACTGATACTGATCTAATTACTGGTCAAGTGGGTGAATCCAATACCATACCTCAAGGTGAGGTTCATACTGACTTCGTAGATCATCACGTGGGTGATTTCACTACGCCACCTCGAGACGGTCGTGCTGACCTCATAACTGAACAAATTCATGATATTTCTGAAGAGGTAAGTAATTTTAAAGAACTATAGTATATATTTCTATTCACTCTTTGTTTGGAGTGGATGAAACAATTTTTTTTTCCTTGATTTATTCTGAAAATGTGTGTGTATTAATTTTTCTACTTTTTAAGTTACCAGACCTTGAGGATACACCACGTACGATAAGGAGAAAAAGGCGTCATTTTGACAACATTATTGAAATTACAAATAGAGAATTTCAAAAGCGTCTTGAGAGTGGGGCAGTAGACACAGTGCTGAACAATGTATGTCATCATAGATCTCTCTTTTGTATTATTGATGTTACAATCCCTTTTCCCCATCTACCTTTCAACTGCTGACACTGTAACTGCTTCTTTCTCTTAGACAATCAATGATGGGCATGTAATTTATGAAAAATCTTGCTTGACACAGCCAGGCAGGAAGTATGCAAAAACTCTTTGGGGTTTGGTTGAGCGAAATTTCAGAACTCATCCTATGCCAACAATAGATTTACGCAACCCATTTCCCAGGCTTCAAATGGTAAATCTAGGATGCTTTCTCTCTGATCTAAAAATAATCCTGTGTATTTTTTAAAAAGTAAGAAATTTTGACGGGAGATAATTAATGTATGTGTTTTCAGCAATCTACTGTTCATGAAAGTCACAGACTAGAAACTGAGGATATGCCGGAGAATAACCCTTCTCTTCCTGATCTTATGACACTTGAGTCTTCAAGGAAACGGAGTTCTGAAGAGGATAAAGAAATCCAGAAAAGTACAAGAGCCAAGCGTATGAAACCATCTGAAGCAGTACAAGTTGAGCAATCGGTAGCAGAGAAAGAAAGAGACACAGTTATAGAAGATTTTGAAACCTCAGGAAATACTCATCAGAATGTGCAGAGTGACATACCTACGACCAATATACTTGATTCGCTTCATGAAACAACTGTGCCACAAGAGAGTAGAATCTCAGATGCGGATTTATTTGTCCAGGACCATCCCCAGTCTGAACTGCCTTGGTGTAATATCTATGATTCGCTTCCTCATGAGCATCATGAAACAACTGTGCCACCAGTTGCTAGAAACTCGGATGCAGATTTACCAGTCAGGGATCTGAATGAACTGCCTGTTGAACTGCCAGTCTTTGATGGTTTTCAGTCTAGCGAACAGCCTAGAACTAATTTGCCTGTAAGTGATGAAATTGTGAATGTAAATCTTTTAGATAGAGAACTGCCTCAGTCGGAACTGGCTGCAGAACCCCCTATTAGATCATCTCCTCATCAGAGCAGGCAGCCTGAAACCACTTGGCTGCCAACTGGAGTTCCAGCAGCTGATCTTTTCATAGAACAGCCAGAACATGATTTTATAGAAGAAGAATTAAGAGAAATTTTTGAACCAAGTAATGAACCAGGAAATGTGACTGCTAATTCAGTACCACCTGCTAATTCAATATCACCCAGTCCTTCGTAAGTAATCAATAAACAAGAACAATGTGTGTAGATTTGCCTGCATTTTTGTCTGGCTTTTGACTAACAGTATTGTAACTTCATTTTTTTCTTTCATTAGCACTTTCGAGAAAGATGTCTGTGCTCAAATAGAAATTTTGGCAGAGAATGCCAATGTTAGCACCATTTCAATGGATGTATTGTGTCCCCGTGAAGCCACAAGGCGGAGAAGAGTTGGGAAAATATTTGAGTCACTTTTGGGTAAGAAAGTAGATGAGACTTATTCTCTTTAATGGCTACACCTAGGATTTTCAAATAGCCCTCGTCAATCCTAGGTTTATCCAATCTACTAGCTCCAACCATAACATTTCTATTTTCTTAACAAATTCTTTGGTTTCAGCTCTGAATCTGCAAGGAAAGATAGAATTAAGTCAACAGTTAGATGGTGTTACAATACCGCCCATACAAATTAAGAAGCTGAACGAATAATGCTGTCAAAGCAGCATACCTGCTATACTGAGTCTATGAATGAAATTGTTGTCTTCTTCAATGTTGATTTCTTGTGGTTTGGAGGTTTCATTAGATGGAATGTAACTTTTTAGACACCTATTTGTTTGTTATTGATGCTTAAGATCTTGTTATTTTTCTTCATTTTAAAATTGTAAAGCGGGTTGTTTAACTTTTTGTCTCACGAGGTGAGGCGCCTCATGGTGATCGTCGAGTTGTTCTTAGCTAGCAAAGCTTGGCAAGCTGCTAAACACTATCCTTAAGAACTGCGAGGCAAGCGCCTCAGCTATGGTAAGGTGCCTCACCTTAAGAAACCAAATGTACCACATTGTTCATGTGTGTGTTGTAAGGGGCTTGTTGCTTTTAAATTATTCAATTGATTGTCAGAATGAAATATTCTAGTGTCCTTGTTGTGCAGTGAATGAAATGTAGAAGTCTTTTACCTTTTAAATTTATTTATCTTTTAAGCTAGTTTTTGAAATTTGAAATAGTAAGATTATTTTGAGTATCAAAATGGACCTGTTCTTACTCAAAGGACTTTCCTTGATTGCTAGTTCAAAATTATAGTCTTATATATAACTATCTTTAATCTGAATGCCCTTAGTTATTGCCTGTCGAATTGAAAAATTGAAAAGTATGAATTGTACTCAACAGAGATGTGTTTTAGCAAAGCAATGCCGTCAACTTAATTCTGATGAGTTTATGTTGTTAATATTACAAGGCTGGTGTAGTGTTTTTAAATTTTGCTGTCCTTTCCTAATTATATGTATTTTAATACTTTTATGCTTTGTCTTGGATGTTTAAAATATCTAAAAGTCCAGATCCTTGTTTTAAATTTATGGAGTGCGGAGTAATAGTTTGATGCCTCCATTGATTCATTGTATCTATCTGTGATTTTAGTAACTAACTGTTGGTAAGTGCATTTTATGTTACTTGGTCATGCACTTTTTGCATGTGACCTTTGTTGTTCTTAAGAAATTATTGCATTTATTTACTCTTGTCATGAGCTTAGCAAATGTGTTCAACCCCTAGATTTTTATGCATTTGATATTCAGCTCTTGATCATATCTGAGTTCTATATGTTTGGCATGTTTTACCAATGATTATTGTTTAAATGTTGTTTCTTCCTTCTAACTAACATTACTCCATGTGCCTTATGCCTCTTTCCTAAAAAATTGCATTGACAAAAATATGAAAATAAATAAATTCTGGCACGTGATTGAGTGAGGTCCACTTCTTTGTTATGCTGAGATGTAGGTAGTCCAACTAAAATCTTGCTTAACACCCAAATTCAATTCTTACAACTACACATAATTCTAGGAGAGAGAGAAAGAGAATCGGGTTTTTTTGGCCAGTGGCGTCCCCAACGGAAGGCCAGAATGGGCGGGTGTTTTCAAAATGCCTGGCGCGAGTTGCTACTCTTTTCTTAACTCTTGGAGAAAAGCAAAGAAACCTCCTTAGTTGTAAGAATTTTCTGTGCCTTGTTATGGTATGCCTCTGTCTAATACAGTAATGTGTGAGTGAACGAAATGGGAAAGTTAAGAGAACTGTCATATGATTTATGCTCTATTTCTTTTTCTCAATAGAATAACAAGAAACTGCTTGATTATTTTCTATTTGATACAGGAAGTAAAATACAAAATTTGACTGATTATCATTGAATTTTACATTGCCGATAGAACTACATAGATTTCAAAGACAATAGAACCACAAAATCTAAAATTTTATAACCTCGGCAACATCCAAGTATAGTTTTTCTAGGATTCATAGCCAATATTTTGTTTTTGTTGAAAGAATCAGATAATCATAAACCATGAAAAACCTGTAGATAGTTTTAGAGTGAAGAATGCCCAAGAATTACCTAAAATATGTGCAGAATGGGGACTAAGAAGAAAACAATAAATAAAGAATGAAAAAATAACAAAATTGAATAACAAGGATGTTGACTATCACATGACATGCTTAACTTTTGAGCTTAATTATATACAGCAAAAGTATAAGACTCAAGGTTAAAACATAAAATTTTCTTTCAACACAAATAGATGTCAAATATAAGTCAATGTCTCACTCAATGATCTCAATTTAATTTTATTTGTATGAGAGAGATGAACAGAGATAGCTGAGTAAAGAACAACCTTTTAATCCCTTGATAATTTAGCCTATGTGCAGAGGTTGCAGTTCAATATCAAAATTTCTAGATAAGGCTTCTTTCTGAAGTTGTTCTATTTCAGCAGTCTGAAGATTTTCATGTTCAAAGACTGTGAGATGAGTTAGTTTTGGACAGCGATACATAAACGTACGTACAGTTTCAATTGAAAGACGGCAACCATAACAAAAATTTGCACTCTTTAGCTCATTGAAGCTTAGCTGTAGTATAACTTTGCTCAATGCTTTGTCTGATTCAGGAGACATTGAAGCATTCCAGACATTCAGCCCAGTCAATTCTGTTGCATATTCTAAAAATAACCTAAGGATATATTCAATGTCCCAGGATTTGCCTGAAACATAAAGGCACTTCAAGTTTTGGAACATAGGCTCAGGCTGAGATATTGAACGCACTAAGCTACTCTGCAGTGGCTCAGTGCCTAAACCTTTAATGTGTATATTCTTAACATTGGGACAATTTTGACCAATTATTACTACCTCCTTGGATGTAATTGTGTTCATAGAGCACAAAAACAAACTTGAAAGATGAATTCCTTTCACTGCAAACATATTTGCAACCTCAACATTAAATGTAAAATGCTGCAGCTCAAGTATTGATGGTTTTATATCACTATTTGCGAGAGACCTAGCAACATCTTCACTCATAGCATCAGGACCAGAAAACCTCTCCTGATGTGGCAAAGAAAGGCTGAGATGCTTCAAATGTGGGCAAAGTCGGGATGTTGCCTCAATGTGACTTGCATCAGGATGGTTGTCACTTACATAAGTTAAGGCAAGTTCCCCAACATTTTCCATTCCTGTTGCAATGACAGACCCTAAATCACCATACCTCACCATCTCCAAATTTGGTAAACCCCGGAGAAGAGAACGAAAGCCATCATGTGTCATCATCCTGCCACCACAGTTCGATCGAATTGTCTTGTTAGTAGTAATAATTTTTAATCTTTTACATTTGACTAGATGATTTAAGCCCACATCAGATACAAAAAATTTAAGTTTCATGGCATTAAAGTTCTCACTTTCCGTTGAATTCCTAACATTTTCAACTTTAGATACTATGTTTATATCCTCCAGCAGTGGGCAGTTGTTGCTTACTACTTCAATAATCTCATCAGTGGCAACATGATAAAGACTCAAAACAACCAGGCGTGTCAAAGAGGGAATTTTTTGAATCCAGAAATCATCAAGATCCTGCTTTATCTCCCAAGATCGATGGGCAATCGAGAACTTTCTCATTAGAGGATGCATATAAACAGCTAGCTTAATTCTAACATCCAAACGTCCATCATGAAATCTCTGTTCTTCACAAAGTTCATCTACAACCATCCCAGGAACACTGGAAAGTAAGTAATTTTGAAGCTTAGCTGCCTCACTTACACTTTCAGGATTGTCATATGTTCCATAATTGAACTGGATTCTATCACATGCTTCTCGTACTGAATTACCAATGTGAGACAGAGCGAGAGTATAGAGTGTCTTGGGTTGAATGTATGGAGCCATGATGAAAATTTCTGTAACAGCAAAATAAAAATAAGAGCACTTTAAAATGCCTCTTCAATTAAATAGAGTTGTCTAGTTAGTAGCAATGAGACACAATTTTAACAAAATCATCGCATCCATTCTCTTTGTGGTAAAATGAGACTTGATGATGTTGATCACTGTATGTAATACATCAGTGTGTTAAAACACACCCATAACCTACGAAGCTATTAACATTTTACCTGCCAAATGATGCTACATCCCTCTGGCACAGTATTAAAACAATCAGCCAAGCTATTCACTGCAAAGAAACTCAAGTTTCTAACAAAATAACTTGTTAGAAACCGTTCAAGTATCTTTCTGACATGAAGTAAATTGCGTTTGTTGTTGTGCCTCCCATCGTTTGTTTTCTTTCCCCCTCTCCTCCTCCTCTATTTCCCCCCCCCCCAATCTTTTTCGTTCTCTTTTGCACAAACCCTTCCCCGGTAAATTTGAAACTTATCAGTCCTCGAGATTTTTGTTTAGGATGGCATTAAAAATATAAACAATACTAAAAAATGAAATCATTGTGAGCTTTTATTTTCAAAAACATCAACACTTAATCACAAAATAATAAAACAACAAAAATGAATACATTTATCATTTTAAAATTGAGGCAATTCAAGATATTCTGAGTTTAAAAAAAAAGTTAGATACAGGTAACTTCACTTCCATTAAGCTCCTTATAAGCCTTGATCACCGATTCTATTTTAACAAAAGCATCTACGAATTCTTCTTCCAGAACACCAAATCGTGTGTACTGATGCATATAGGCCTTGTGTGTGAACATTTTCCAGGCCTTTTCCACAACAGTGTTGAGAGGTGTATACAACTGACTGTTGTTTGTGAGAAGAAATGCAAATTTATCTTGGTCATTGAATCTTCGATTTTGATGGCAATGGAGAAATGCTCCCTCTTCTGGCACCCAACATGGGTGTAATGGTTTCTCTCGGAAGTCTTTACCAGGTGTGCATTGGGTAGAAGCAAATCCTACCCCCCTTGTTATGAGAAGATTAGCTATACTACATGAAAACTGGTGCAGAGAATGCACTGACTGAGCAGTTGACGGTGGTCGAAGCTCCCAGTCAATAGTTACCGAGCCAGGATTCAGGGAGTTTATTCGGAGCATTTGCCTCATATGCTTTGATAGAATATTCCATTGATACCCTCCTTCAAATTTCTTCACCTCCCTTGGTGTGTGAGGGGAGGATTTAACACTAAAGTATTTAAACGATGGATGAGGTGCGATGTGAGATATAATGTCAGTGGTGCTCATACTGCTGGAGAAAGAGGTGGTTTGAAGAGGTTGGAGACTACCAGCCATCTTGAGGCCAATTATAGAGTTAAGATCGCCTATACCAACTGACTTACAATGTAGTAAATTTACTAACATACTATGCAAATGATCATTTTGCAATAATAAAGTTCCATCAGAGACGTTCCATATTTTAGCTAATGTCAGTAATGTATTATATGATTGAGTCACTACTTCTCCTTCTTCAAAAGGTAACACAAGAGCATTGAAAAATACTTTCTTTGAAAATTCATCGTGCATATTTTCCATGATAAAGCTACCTACACCAGAACCAGTCCCACCGGCAGAACTCATAATACTCAGTATGCCTGCTAATCGATCAGCCTTCTCGTTCTGAATTCGAAGGGCTTCAGTGACACTTTCCAATAGCTCTGGACCTTTTTTCTGGTAACCCATAGCCCAATTATTACCGGCACCTCCACTTTGAAGGGCACATGTTTTTGGATTATATCCCCAATGACAGTTGGATGATTGTTTTTTTAGTAAGTCCTGCACAACCTTATTCTCTGTATCAACTAGAACTGATCGTGCAACAAGTTTGTCCATATTAAAGTCTTGCTCAAACCACTGAGTAACTGTTTTTTCAACATAAATTTCATTGTCATAAGAAGAAACCCCAGGCTTGGGATTAAAAATATCTTTTGCTAAAGTAGAAAACAACTCATGGCCGACCTGGTTGCCACACTGTCCAAATTGTATAGTCGTCAAAGCCATACTTTTCTTCAGTCTTCTGTAATGAATGTCAAGCCATCTGGAAATATTTTCAATCAAAACATTAAAACGATGCACACGAACTTCTACAAAGAACGCTAGTAAGCAGAAGAGACGTCAAAAAACACAACAAACAACGAAGACGTAACCACAACCACAAGGAAAGCACAAATGCACAAAATGAATACGCCTAACCTGAGGATTGGTGACAGTTAGTAAATTTTCTGACTCTTCGAAGGAAAATTAGTTCAATTTCATCCGCATGACCTGTCCAAAACAGCAAAATAGATTAAAATTGATTTATCGGTCAAGTAAGAAGATGCCGGGGAAAACAAACAAAAACATTGTTGTAAGGGGGAGGCAACTATCAACGCCGTAAAGCTACTTTGGCTTGTAACTTCACCGACCAATACTTGTTGAAACGTACTACAAAATAGAACATTTCAGTACAATATGTGAAACAGAAGTAAAATTTTACTTGATAATTTTTAATTAGATGAGGAGCACAGACAATTTTTGGATGGAGAATTTGTCGCTGGCGTGTTGCAGTACTGTACTATGTCATGACCCATGATGCCTCAGTGAATGTTTTTGGTATGGCTGGTGTCGTGTGCTCGTGATATTTTCCCACATACTTTGAATGAATTCTTCTGTTAAATGTGCAATTCCCTTGAAGCGCTTTTTGTACAACTAATTGAAAAAGCTGAAGACAAATCAAGTTGCCTATCTTGTGCCTAAGTAAGTATTCCATGTGAAATTTAAAAATCTTTATCGACGTCCTGACCTGTCATTTGGTTTGTTTATCGAGATGTTGGACTTGCTTTGTATGCCACAATTATAACTTATTCTGTGGAACTACTGAAGTTACTCTGCTTCAAACGCAGCCGAAATTGTACATACGTTTGTCCTGAAAGTAATTTCGTTGGAATGATGTGCTCTTTCTTTTATCTGTCGAAAGTTAGTCGGCTCGGTGATTATCTGGAGTTTCAATAGGTTAGGAAACACCTGCAACTATTTTTAAACCATACTTTATTTCGCAATCAAATTTAGGAACCTCTTGTCTTATTACGATTCAAATGTGTCAGCTTTAAGTTTCTGGTTTTTATCCTGTTACAAATTTGCTAAGAGTTAGGCCATCGGCTATATGGATTAAGTTAAATAATTAGATAATTTAATTCTTATATCATAGTTAAGGATCTGATCTTTAGAATGAAAGTTGAGTACTAATCAACTAAATCAACCCTACTGATCATGAAATTTCTTGTGACAGTATTCTTGTCAGGTTAATGATTTTTCATGTGTCATTTTCTGTTTTTTGTCAAACCTGAAGGCAGATGTTGTTTGATGTTCAACTTGTGCTTGTCAGGTCCGTTGAATCCTCCTGAACGTAGTGTAAACCATCCGGAGAGTTTGGTCGTACTTTTAAGAAATCACTCTTTTATTCATTCCCACCCACATCCGTTTCCTGCTCAACAAGGGCCAGAACTCCCCTTCAAAATTGCCAGCCGATCTCCTAGGGTCCCAACTCTCGTATTTCACTGTCACCCTGGAATGTACTGAACTGGTCTGTTTGGCGATGAGACTTGACCGCAAGGGCCAGTACCTTTATTTGGGTACTTTGGGCTGGTGGTGGAGGAGGATACGGCCCCGTGAGCGAGCTCTGGCGCCCTGGCACCCTGGCCGCTGTGGGTTTCGAAGTGTTTGGGCCCCGGGGCCGCCCGCCGCGGGTCGTATGGGGGGCGCGTGCGCCTGTTTCTCAGTGTCTTTTGTATTTTGGCTGGCTCTGCTCGAGCCGCTGGCACTGCGCCCCCGCGCACCGCTGTCGTGCCCTGCAGGGCCTGTGCGCGCCCCGCCCCGCCCCGCCGGAGACTGAATGGGCGCGTGCGGGGAGTAAGTGCGCGACCGCGGGCCCCGTCCCGTCCGAGTCGAGGACCCGCGGCCGCCAGCGGCCCCGCCCCGCCCCGCCACACGAGGCCATCGCCGGCTCGTTAATAGGGCGTCATTAGGAGGCGATGAGCACAATACGACGACGACGTCGTTGCCGCCGGTCAGGACAGCAAGCAGCAGCAGCAGGATGCCGGCGGCCAGGACTGTCGGGCCGGTGCGCGTGCCAAAGCGGACAGGCGGCGGCGCCGCGGGTCCGGCGGGGGCCCCGTGCGGCCCCGTGCCAGTCCTGAATGGCGCGCCGTGTGCGTCGGGTGCCGGGTGCGCTGTGCGTATACGTAGCCGCGGCGAGCGTGGGTCCGAGGCGCTCTTCCCTCCCACGGCACGCCGACATTGAGCAGGGCCTCGCCGGCCTCGCTTCGGACCGGTCCGTCGTGCGCCCGCCCTGGCCCGCCTGCTGACGCTGACGGACATCGGCGCGGAGACGTGACGCAACGTTGTCATCGGGACGACACAGTGCCGCACATCGTGCTGGCGTCCGTCACGTTCCTTCTCGGAGGAGCGGGCGTGGAACAATGACGCGGCGGCAGTAACGCGCCGTCGCCCGGCCGGAACGTGACGCCCCGCGCGCCGCGCCGCGCAGCTGCCGAGCCGGCAGAGCCCGCTAGAGCCGCGTCCTCCACTCGTCGCGAAGAACATCGTCGGCGTCTCCCCCGCCCAGCTGCGAGTGGCCTGCTGTTGTTGGCGCCCCCTAGAGGTGTGATAACCTCCCGGTCGCAAGTCGCGCGAGTGTGATTTCCGTTGCCAGCGGCCCGCGCACCGCGGGGTACTCGTCGCCTCGTGTGGTGTTTGTACCGCTTGCGCAGCTTGCGGCAGTTTCGATCGCCCCGTCCGGCCGCAGCGCCTCGCCACACCCCGCCGCGCCACTCCGCTCCAGTTCCCCGCCGCACCCGCCCGCGCCCTAGAGTGGTATTGGAGGAGATCGTTAATTGATCGTGCTTGTAATCAATGGTGGACCACCGCCCTCGTGAGCGGTGGCCGGGCCGGCCAGCGGCGGCGTGACGTTGTGGAGGCCAGCTGACGCGCACACTGCAAAGCAAAGTCCAGCGGGCCCACCTAGACTTGTTTGCTGTGCCTGCTGCAGAGGTTTCCGGCTCCTGCTGCATCAAGTCTTAAATTTTTGCCCGTGTTTATTGACCTGAGACTATCCGCTGTAACGTGGCTAGGGATGGAGGGCTTGGCAGCGCAACGGTGCCTTGGCCTGCTAATGTTGGAGGCACCAACGCCCACGTCGTGCGTTTGCAGCCAAGGAAGGCCCACCCACCCCCGACGTTGGCCCCCAACATGAGCTAAAGGCAGCTCCAACCGCCCCAACGGCAGTGTCCTCGCAGTACCTTGTCGAATGTTCACATCTCCTCCCGGGTCTTTCTTTGGGCGCAGTGCCTGCAGCCTCTGTGTGGGTGCGGGGCTCCAGGCGACAAGTGAATCCAATTCGTTCCTGAACTCTCTGGGCGGCAGCAGGAAAACAGGAACCTAGTGAAGATAAGATTGCTCGATCTGCTTCCTTCTGCGCGCTTATTGGCTCACAGCGACGTCTTCGCCGACCAATCACAAGTTCAAGGAGAAAACAGCAGTCAAGTTTTTTCTTCTTTAGACGCCGGTTTTCTTGCAGCGGAATACCCTGTATTCACTGAACCAACGCTGTGCTCCCTGTTGGGTGGGCGGGGCCGCAACGAGAGGCGCGACAAAGCGCCCGCGCCGCGCCGGGGCAAACGACCGTGTTGTAGGGGAGCCGACGCGGCCCCGTGGGTGCCCCTGTCTGTGGGTGCCCTCGTAGGTTCCCCTGTCTTTGGGTGCCCCCGTGGGTGCTCTCGTGGGTTCCCCTGTTTGTGGTAGCCCCAGTGGGTGCCCCTGGCTGTGGGTGCCCCTGGCTGTGGGTGCCCCCGTGGGTTCCTCTGTCTGTGGGTGCCCCCGTAGGTGCCCCTGTCTGTGGGTGCCCCCGTGGGTTCCTCTGTCTGTGGGTGCCCCCGTAGGTGCCCCTGTCTGTGGGTGCCCCTGTCTGTGGGTGCCCCCGTAGGTGCCCCTGTCTGTGGGTGCCCCCGTGGTTGCCCCTTTGGGTGCCCCGCCCGGTTGACGGGCACATGACCCCGGCGGTGGCGACGACGACGACATGGGGGAGCAGCAGCCCGGCCCGGCTGCAGCTTGACGTCACCGCGCATGTTGCGTTTACTGCCATTGTGCCGTGCGGGACCGGCGTCTGTCTGCGCCGGGCGGGGCGGGGCGGGGCGGCCGCGTGTGGGCGACGACGCAGCATTCGCGGAGAGGATTTCCGAACGGAGGGGAGAGGGATGTGGGGGGCTCGCGGGCGTGTGCGTGTGTGGGTGGCTGTCGCGCGACGCGAGGGCTTTCGCCGCGCTTTTCTCACTTCTCGGTTTCACGACCTTTGTGATGTGTCTCCTTCTTCTCCCCCAATCGGCCCCACCAAACGCCCCCCACCCCCGTCAGGCGCGGTGTGTCTGGGTGCGTGTGTGCGTGCGCGCCCGCCGCGCCCAACGGCCTCCCGCCTCTCTCTCTCTACTACTCGTTCGTGCCCGGCCGCGGGATTTGGTCTTTTGCCGAGTGATAATCAAGTGCTTTTGCTTTGGCCGCAGGCGGGGCGATGGATCGCAGAGAGCGACGCCGCAGCTTCGGGACCACGCCCTAGGGCAAGGCCGCGAGGGCAAGGCCTAGGGTAAGTATGGAGCCGTACAGCTCATCCATGTGGCCATAAGGCTTCCCCTCTTGTGCCCCCTCTCTCCTTTCTCTCAGGGTCGAGCAGTCCCCCCTCCCCCTTTCCTCCTCCCCGACAAGTAGGGGGCACCGCCGCGGCGCATCTGTGCTCTGCATCTTTTTTAGCGGCCTGCCGCCGCTGCCGTCGTCACTTTGGTCCGGTTCAGTACAGTGCTCGTGTCGCCGAGCCCCTCGAGTCCGGACCTTGGTGGGCCGCGGACCCCGCGAGGCGTTCCCTCTCAGCCTTCAGCGCCGGCCGCGCGCGCGCCTGTCCGACGTACGTTTCCCTATGCAGTTGGGCCACCCGGAAATATGCATATCTCGCCCGGCGCAGGGCTCCGTGCACCGTGGTGCTCTTATTATTGCGCTGGATTTCGTCATTATTTCCCTTTCTTCTCTGGGGCCGGCTCGGCCAGGCCGCCAGGCCCGCCGGGCATAGTAGTGTGGAGCCAGCTGGCTGGGGGGGCCCGGGCCCCGACGCCTTGCCCTGCCCCGCGGGGAAAGCTGACCTCCTATGGGCCGGCGGGACGGGGCGGGGCGCACTGAGCTATGCCAAGTCCACCCGCGGGCGGAACGAACCGAGGGACGAGGACATGTGGCGCTCGGCCCGGCGGCAGGCGGGCGGGGCGCGGTACCTCCACATGGAGCCTGGACCTGGAGGCCGCCTGGAGCCGCGAGCCTGGACTTCATCTCGTGGATCGCATTCTAACTCCCGCTCTCCCCCTTCTCCTCCTCCTCTCTCCTCGCGCCGCGCCGCCATGTGGCTCGGCTCGCGAGGCCTGTTTATGTTGGACCCCGACCCAACCACCAAGCCCTGTGTGTATATGTGACTCAGTGAGTCCGGGGCAGATTGACTCACTTCGCTGGCGTGTTGCAGATGGACGGCGTGCGCGCGCTGGACGTGCTGCCGCTGCTCCAGGAGCGCCTGGCGGTGCTGCCCGGCGGCCGCGACCTGCGCGGCGGCCCCGTGATCTGCTTCCCGGCCTCCGCCAAGCGGGAGCGCGCCAAGCCCGAGGACTACCGCCGCCTGATCCAGTACCTGCTGCAGATACCCGGGTGAGTACGGCTGTGGTAGTGTTAACCGAGCGTAAGTTTGTCGGTGTATTATCTCTGAATACGGCACACCGACGACTGCGTTTGCGAAGCAAATTTAATTTTACTATTTTGAAAGTACGTAAAAAGTGCATGACACTATTTTTGTTATACTCTGACTGGGATTTTTAATTTTATTTTGATCCTGTTCTCCGTGCGCAACAAGGCGCGCCGAGCCCCTCTCCACACTGCTTTCAGAGCAGACGGGAACACACATGCGGCCGTCCGTCCCCTCCGCCGCCACAGGCTGAGCACGTGCTCTCGCACCCACCAGGAAGTAGCGCTGCAGTGTGGATGATACTCGGGAGAGGGAGGGACGGGGGATGGGGAGGGGGGCGTTGTGGCGGCCGCGGTTCATTTTAGAAGCACCTGATGTGCCGAGGCGCCCGCGGGCCGCGCCACCTGTGCCGTATGACGTGCCCGTCGTCGTGGCCCATGGCGGCGGCAGCGGCGGGGCGCGACCGTGGCGGCGGCGGCGCCCATGAGAGCCGAGCCCCGTCCCTCTCCCATACCCCATGGGAGTGTGGTGAGCCGGTTATGCAATATGCCTCATCTCATCAGCCCATGCCCGCGCCGCGGGTCGCTCTGCTGCCCGCGCTGCTCGCCGTCCTGTTCCTCGTGCACGTACCCGACCTGCTGGCCTGGCCGCGGGGCGGGCCTCGCGGTCTCGAGCGGAGCAGCGGAGGGGGCCGCGCGGCCGTCGTGCGTCGACCCGACCAATTTTTACAACGGGATGGGGCAGGGTTTTGCCCCCCTCCTCCACCTCCTCTCCCCTCCGCTCCGCACGGTGGTGGTGCGATCGCTACAATTTATATCGAGGCCGCGCGGGAGACGAGACGAGACCACCGCGACCCCAAAACGGTTTTCAATAATAAAGCCGTGTGTCCGGCAGGAACGGCGGCGGGGCAGAGTGTGGGTCGCCTAAAGAACAAGCTGCAAGAGCTGCCTACTTCCAGGCGCCTCTCGGCAGAGGGCCCCTCGCCCTCCCTGCCGGAGGCTCCAGGGCGCTCCTAATTACCATCCTGAGAATGCTTATGACGGTACAGTGGAGGTCGAGGGGGGGGGGGGGGACTTCCCTCGCGAGGTTGCGCTCCCTAACCCAGGCTGCTCTGCTGCTCCTCGTCCAACGCCAAAGGGTCCCCGGGCGCGGACGTCACGACTCAGGAGGCGACGTCCTCGCGCGTCCTCGGCCGTCCGCGCTGCTGAAAGTCGACGCCCGCCTCGCCTCGCCGTGCTTGGGTCGAAAACACTTTTGCAGCGCCCACTAGGGAAGAGAAGAATGGTCGTTGGTTACGGGGCTTGCGGACGCAAACCGAGGAGAGAGAGGATGAGGAGGGGGATGCAGATGTGGGGCTGGCCTCGTCGCCCGTTTGCAGTGTGGTGGAAACTAGCAGCTCTTTGGTTGTTTTACATCTTTTTATTCCTGGTGTAACGACATATTCCCCAAGCTTTATAGACACTCGGAATGTCATGCCACTAGGACTGTAATGTCTTGTTGCACCAGCATCCAAACTGTTTCTTTCCTGTGCGGGTTCGAAATAATGTGAGAAAAATTTATAGCATAGTCATGCTTATCTAGGCCAACTTGGGCTCTGTACGTCACACCGTGGCGCACTTATGGGCACATGTTAACCGATTTCGATGACATCCACAAAACAAGCAGTTGAATGTTCACCAATAGATGTAAGGAGGTGTCGCCTAGAAAGTTTGTTCGATCCCCTCAGATTCTTTCCGCAAAAGGCGGGGGACGTCGGCGCCTGCGAGACTCGGGGTAGGCCACGCCGCAGTACACGCGTGCACTGCAGGCGTGATGTTGCCTACCCAACAGGCGCTCTGAGCGCTCGCAGTGGCTGTGGTTCTCTCGCGGCGAGACTCGGGGTAGGCCACGCCGCACTACAC
>NW_026267166.1:477470-483768 GCF_000697945.3 Frankliniella occidentalis
GTGGCATCTTTGTTCTGAAAGTTGCTTTCAGTTTTTTGCAAGGTTTGTTCTCTTTTTGTTCACAGCAGTGAGTCGCGGGAACATGGGTTCACGGCTGTGCTGGACATGCGGGGACAGGGGGCGACATGGGCGGCCATCAAGCCCATCCTCAAGGTGCTGCAGGAGCACTTCGCCTCGCAGGTCCACACGGCGTGCATCATCAAGCCCGACAACTTCTGGCAGAAGCAGCGAACGTCTCTGGGCAGCCAGAAGTATAAGTTCGAGGTGAGTGCTCGAGTTGTGCGTGTGGTTATCAGGATATTAGCTGCCGTCGATTGGCCTCGCTATTGACCATTTTGATGTTACAGACCAATATGATGAGTGTGGAAGCATTACCAAAGATAATAGATACAACACAGCTGACATCTGATTTAGATGGCACATTGCATTATGACCATGCGCAGTGGATAGATATGAGACTGGTAAGTAATACCTGTAACCCATAGTAAGAGTTGTCATGATACAGGGCACCCACCCTGTATGTCCTGTTAAATTTGTCAAAAAGTAATTTTTTAAATGCATTTTTGTCCAGGCATTAGAGGATTTTGTGTGGCAAGCAGCAGATTTATTGGACCGCCTCGATGACCTTCAAGAAGATCTTAGTCGCAATGATTTTGCGGATGATGTTAATGGTGCTAAGCATGGTATTGACGTTCATAATGATATGAAGAAGAAAATTATGAAGGCGCCGGTTGAAGATATAGATCTATTAGGGCAAAGATTATTGCAAAGGTTTGTAGATAAAGAATTGTTTATCCTCTTCCTTTTTTCAATTAATCTGTATAATTTATCTTAATTATTTCTTTTGGAATTCTTGTTTAGGCTTTCTGGTGATTCAAACAGCGGCTATGACTCTGGTTACTCAGGAAGGGACAGTGAAGCAAGTTCTGGGGTCTCCAATCCTGATTTACAGGCATCTGTACCTCAGATACTTCAACATTTAGAGGCCATACACTCTCAACAACAACAACTTTTACAGCTATGGCACCATAAAAAACTAAAACTTGATCAATGTTTCCAATTGCGTCTATTTGAGCAGGATTGTGATAAGGTATCTAGCAACACTTTCCTACCATTTTTTTTTTAAATTTATCTGTCACTGTACATTCACTGTTCATTGATGTAACTGGTTGTGACAAAGTGATTATTTTGGACAAATTTGCTGTAGATGCTTGACTGGATATGCCGCAACCGAGATGTTTTTCTAATGAATTATGTGGAAATTGGTCGAAGTTACAAATTAGCCAAGAAACTGCAGGAAGAACATAGTCATTTTACAATGAGCTCAATGGTATTGATTTGTGGTGCAAATTATTAATCTTGTTAGTTCCCTAATTTCATACCCTAATCATCGTTTTTCTGTTCCCTCCAGAATGTGTATGTGAACATCAATCACATTTTGACTGTAGCAACTAGACTAATAGAAAGCAATCATTATGCATCACAGCATGTACGGGCTGTTGCAGCAAGGTTAGATCGAACTTGGAAAGAGTTTGCTGCTGGTCTTGATGAAAGAGCCTCTGTGCTGGGTCTTTCTGTGCTATTTCATCACAAAGCAGAGCAGGTTTGTGCTCTTGATGTAGTCAAAAATTTGACTTTCACAATAGGTAAAAGTCTTTGATGTTATCAAAGTATTTTCTTAAAATACTTTGCATGGTTTTTATTGTTTTACAGTATGTGGAAAATGTCCCCAACTGGAGCCAAGCGTGTGAAAATATCAGTATTCCCTCAGAAATACTGATTCTTGAAACTGCCATCCACCAACACCAAAATCTTTATGAATCAATGTGCCAAGCTTATACAGAGGTATGTTTTTAGCTCTTGAATTCTGGGAGGAGAAAGTCACCTGTTTGCTGTTATTGTGTTTGATTTTTTAAAGGCATGCGTGTGCGCATAATTTGCTGTCATGTTCCCTCTTGTAAGATGATACAGTATGTGTAATGTGTAGAGCTTTGGACAGACAAAGGCCAGTATCAAAATTACTTTTTGCACTATAGAGCCTGGTGAAGTAATACAAAATTATGTAGGTAAACTGTTTGCTCAAAAGTTCGGGAACTAAAGAAACCTGAGTTTGAATTGTAAATACTCCTAGTTCAAAGCTGTAAGAACTAAAATCAGTGCAGCTTTTAAAAAATGTATGCACTTACCTGTTTTTACTTGTGTCAAAGGCCTTAATGGAGTGTCTGTTTTCTTTTTATGAAACAATTCTTCTTTTATCATGCCACTATTAGTTGTTCTTAAAATTTTGGAATTTACTTTAGTAATTATTTTAGGTTTTAGGTGAGATTAAGTGTCCTTTTGGTCTGACTGGGTGATATTACCTATCTTTCATTCTGATTTGCTCCGATGTTTGTACTCATATTTACCCCACTGATAATATTTTATGATGTATTACAGACTAAATTAACACTTTTTATTTTAACTTCTGTTCGTTGTTGCGGTTAGGCTGGCTTGTTGGTCCAGAATCGGATTTTTGCACAGGCAAGCAGCACCTTTTTCCTTGAATGTTGCATCAAACCTACTTCCTTGTAGCATGATAATTTTTGTTACCTATTATTTTTTACTTTGAGGATTTAGCGTATTGGGCACAGTACATATATCTGTGATGCTCACGCTCACGGCCCTGCATGTTATTCAATTATAATTTGTTTACGATTTTGTTTTCACATTTATAGAGCACATAATTTCCCAGTATCAATAGAAAGTCACCATAACAGCAAACAATATTGTCCATCTTGTGGTTGTTCCTATGTTTCTTTGCTTTAACTTTTATTGATATTTTCACACTGTTATTCTATTCCTTTATGAAGACATGTGTTTCCTTTTTCATAATAGCACAATATTTATTATTTTGACAGCACTTCTACCTCTTCATAAGTTTTCTAAAATATTGATAAATTTTTGTGGCCCTAGATTCAAGTTTCTATTTCTGATATGATTTAGTAGTTAAAAATTACTTGGGGTACCAGATATTATTTCTTTGTTGTTGGAGAAAATTGTTTGTTCTAAGCCACATAAAGAAAAAATTTAAATACTGCTATGACTCAGCATGTCCTAAAATGTAAAGGTTTTTACTAGCTAGTTTAGTGTCGTCACAGGTATATTCGCTTGTCATAGAAGTTTCATGCAAACGTTTACTGAAATGAGGCAAAAATGGAAAAGAAACCAGTTTTGGAAGTTTTTCTTCAAATACCTACATGTTGTGTCTCACAGGTTTATGATTCATATCAGTCCCTTCTCAATGGACTTGACCTTTTAGTTCAAGTGTGTCACAATTTCCCATCCCCTGCTGCCCGCAACGAGATCGTCAAAGGGACAGCAGTCACAGAAGTTGCAGCAAACATCAGTATCGATACTGTTGATGGACAAAATGTATGTCTGCACTTGCATTCCAATGCCAGTGAATAATGTGGTGTTGGATACAAATAATTTTAAATGCTAGAATTTTGGTGGTGGCAATTCTCAGATATCTTTCATCAAATTGGTGATTATGACATGGCATGTGGAAAAAAATCTCTCTTTCACATCTGTCCTTATTTAACAGTGTTGCTGGAATTATGGAATTTCCAAACCAGCGCTGATGCATCCCTGGATATTTATTGTGTATGATACACCACACCACCAACTCAATCCGGACTTATTTCATGGCACAGGCTTTTTTCTTTTCTATCTTTCTCTTTCAGGAAACAGTGCATATTGAAAATCTCATTCCATCTCAAGGGATTGGTTTGGTGCATTCTTTGTGCTGCATTTACATTGTAAACATCTTGTACTAACAGGTATGGTGTTGGTTTTTGTCTTGTACAGGTCCACAGCACAAGCAAAAAGTTGTTGTATCAGCTGGATCGCCTTGTAAAGATCTGTAATCAACCAGGAATGGATCCTCCTCGCAAACATGTAGGCTATTGTATTTTTAACTTTTAACTAAAACTGCTGTTAGTTTGCTAGAAAATCATTGCTTACTACAAAGATATTGCCACTTTTCTTTATCTAAAAAATTGTGTAGGTTTTGCCGCAATTTTGTAGTGACAGACAAAATTTGTCTAATGTTTGCAAATTTGTAAATTTTTAAAGACTTATTTTTTTGCTACTTTTTTTTCTTTTCTTATTTTTTTTTGGGGGGGGGGGTGTCAAGTTTTGGCTTTTTTGATCATTTTAATTTTCTTTATTTTATCCATTTTTAAGAAAACAAGAAGAAAATCGTCTGGACAAGGGCCTGTAAGTCCTATTTTGCAATTTGATTTTGTGTTGATTTTTGTTGCTTAAAAGATTTTATTTCAAGTTTTATTATGTTCTGTTGTAGTTGCAAGTAGATTGTTATTTCAGTGCTTCTATATTGGTGTCAAACCACATCACCTATGAAGTAGTTTGCCCTGTGCACCTGTTCAGTAGCAACACATAGGGTTGGAATGGTGGAATAGATTGTGTTATCTCCCCCCAAAACTTAAATTTTAGAAATTCAAAATCTAATGTTTGTGTAAATAGTTTCTTCTTTATGAACCTGCAACACACCTTATGCTCATTATCAAATTGCACTTCCTGAGCCAAGGAGAACTCCAATTCTCTTCTCTTAATTTTTCTAGTAAATCATTGATCATTCTGGAGCAATGCCCTTTTTTAACACCTGTAGTTACTCTCTCTGTTTCTTAAATCTAAACATTGAACTCTATATCTCTGTAGGAAATTCTATTCAGGGATTTGTTGAAAAACTAGCATGCAGGTGTTGGATTAGATTTGATCGGTACCAGTTTGTAACGGCTAGTGCATGTTTGCTTACCAAAACTCAGGGTGTTGTTTGATGGCAAAACTGAGCCACATCTTTCATGTGGCCTTGCACACTATAGTGAGGTTTGGGTTTTGCACATGTACCTGCTGAATATTATTCAGTTACTCTCGTTCCCCCTTGTAATTAAACTTTCCATGCAATTTTGTTGAAAGTAGCATTGTTTAGTCTATTACTGTATGCTTAATGTGTATTTCCCTTCAGCAGGGAAGCACTGGTGATGGTCCACACTTTGAGCAAGCCGCCAGTCGGCAGGCCAATCCTGCAGCGGATTACTCTGAGGGTGCCAGTCATGTCCTGGACGTGATTCATAGGATTCTGAATCACCACCGCACACTGGAGCAGAAGTGGCATGTCAAGAAAATCAAACTGCACCAAAGGCTTGCCCTGAGACTTTTCCAGGAGGACGTGAAACAGGTTTGCGAACACATCTCAACGCAACTTTGGCGTTTTATCAACACCCACCGGTGTCGTCTCGTCTCTGTTTTTTCCCTTACACCCACTCTGCTCCCGCGCCCAGGTCTTGGACTGGCTGGCCAACCACGGGGAGGTGTTCCTGAGGAAAAACATTGGCATCGGACGCAATCTGCAGAAGGCGCGCGTGTACCAGAAGAGTCACGAGCACTTCCAGAACGTGGCCCAGGTGAGTGTTGGCTCCAACAAGGGCTCGAAGAGAAGAAGGAGGAGGAGGGGGGGGGGAGTTGGTCCGGGCATAGGACAGAGATGGATCGATCGTGGGGGCGGAATGGAGTCGCGTGGATATGATTTGGATGCACTCTGAGTGCCCCGCTGAGCCCACCCCGCCGCCCTGCGGGCCCTGCGCCCTGACGCGGTGGTGCCTGCGCCGGTCCGTAATCCGCTACTTGGGGGAAAGGGCGGAGTCCCCGGCGCGGCGAGCGGGGGGAGCGGGGGAGGGTCTTATAGACGTGACAGGACCGTCGGCTCATTACCTCACGGCGACGGTAAAATTCCTCTCAATGACGAACGCGACGGCGGCCGCTACTAACGGAGACTGTGTGCGTGCGCTCGTCCCTTCTTCCCAGAACGCCCGTCCTTTTCGTCCACCTGTCCTGTCGCGTGCGTAAGTATGAGTACGTGTGTACGACTTGAGGGCGACCGGGACAGGTGGCGGCGCGGGCGGGGACAGCTCGGCTCGATGCGAAGGGCCTTGAGCGGACAGGGGCCCCCTTTTATGCAACCCCCGTGTTCTCTTACGTCACGTCTGGTTTCTGCCTAGTTGTCGACCGGGCCGTCGTCTCCTCCTCCTCCCCCTCCCGCCTCCCGCCCCCCTTGGCACGTAGTGCACCATACATGATTCATTGGCACCCTCTGCTCCTCGACGTGCGCCCCGTGTTTGATGATGATCGCGGACCGCCGCCCTCTCCTCGTCTATATGGAGGGATGGAGGCTTATTGTCCGCAAGACGAGCTTAGCAAGACGAGGCGGGGTGAACGAGCTCCGGGCCGGGGCGTGTGG
>NW_026267166.1:484773-489186 GCF_000697945.3 Frankliniella occidentalis
GCCCATCCCCCCGCGCCGCCCCGCTCCGGCCCGCTGTGGGGCTGAGGCCCGGGCTGAGAGGCAGGGCAGGGGCCACGGGACACAACAGAACAGAGCAAGCAGAGAGCGGCAGACAGTGAGACCCGTCCCTCCCGGCGTGCAGCACGGCGTGCAGCGGCACAGCTCACGCACACCGCGCGGCGCGCACACACACGGTGTGCTGCAGCAGCGATAACGCGTCCAGGGGCTCCCTCCTGTGGTTCCTTATCGTGTCGCGAGTGTCGAACCGGTGAGGCGGCGGCCTGCGTGTGTTTGTGTGTGCGTGATAGCGTCGTCGCGCTCCCTCCCTCCCGAGGCGAGGCCCCCGTGCCCCAGAGGAGGCCGGCCCCCGCGGCCGGCTGGACTGGACTGTGTGACAATGGACGGATAACCTCAACACGTGTGCGTCCCCTATCAGGTTTGTCTTTTACATGTAACCGCAGGCTGCGGCGTGGTGTGACGGTCGAGAACTAACACCTTAACGTGTCGGTCAAGCTTACTGAAAAAAACAAAAACACACAAAAAAAAACACAAGTGTTTAGTTGAACCTTTGCAGGGGTGCTGAATGAAAAGGTACCAAAATATTAGTGCCTTAAGCAGTTTTTATGCATTTGTTAAGGCACTGAACCCTTAACGACCTTTAACACCTTCTAAAAGTGCCACTATTAACGCCTTTGTTTTTCCAGTGATATCCAGGGGAAAGGTATATTTCACCTGGCCGTCTCTGTTCGCGCAATGTATGACAGTGGCGGGTCCTTTGTCCTTGCGCTCGGCCATCCGCGCGTTTCGGCGAGGAGGGCAAAAAAAGGTCGTGATTGTCGTGACGGCGTTTTCAATTTATATAGTGTGACTTGCCTTGCCTTGTCCTCTCTTGAATTTCCCGTTGCCCGCCAAATCGTTCTACCATAGACAATGTGTAAAAACATGGGAGGCCATACCGTGTTCTTCGCGCACCGCCGCCAGGAAGGAGTAGAAGCACAGCAGGAAAAAATAAAAATTACCTGCGGAGCCCTTGTTGTTACACCTTGTTACACACCCCGGCCGACAGAGTCCCAGGCAGTTTTGTTTTTTTCCTGTCGCCACCCGAAGCTCCGATTTCTCACGCTTATTTTTCGCAGAGTATGACAGTTGCCACAATAGAATGTCCCGCTCCTCCCCTTGCCCTAGGGTTCGGTTCGGCCCCGGTGCGCTCCCGTTCTTCATTGGAGGGGAAAATTTGGTTTGAGTAAAAGCAGCGCCGCCCGGCCGAAGGGAAGGCGAAGGCGGGTGGTGCAAGTAGATTGCTGTCAATTATTGAGGACGTCGGCCCTCGGTCGGCCGGTGCGCGTGGAATCACGGGAGCATGGCGCGCGAGCTTTCTATATCGGTATCCCTGCCGGCTTGCCGAGCGGCTCGCTGATAGTGCTCGCGTGCGCGTTGCGTGTCGCGGCGTGGGTGGGTGCGGTGGGCGCGCGGGAGTGCAGCGCGGCGTGCCGGGGCCGCGGCACACACCGACCGGCAGTGTTTCTGTCGGTGCATCGGAATCTGGAATTATTCATCGCGTCTCAAAGAGCTGCAGCAGGCAGCCGGGGAATCCGGCGGCGACGACGACGGAGGCGGCGGCGGCCCCCGGGGGCCTAAGGAGCAGCAAGGGCTTTGGAGCGTGGCGGGGCGTAGCGGAGGCGCAGGGCGGCGCTGGGCGCAGCAGCATTCCCCTCCCCCACCGCCTGTTTAGGGAGCAGAGAGGGGCCCTTAGGATGAAAAAGGAGTAAAAACAATGAGGCGAGACAGGCAGGGCGGGGCCGGGCCCGGGCCGGGCGTAGCTTAGCGCGGGCGAGGGGAAGGGCGGCGGGGCGGGGGTCAGAGGAGTCAAGTGCAATGACACCCTTCCTGCCCCGCACCTGGGCCTGGGCTGAAGGCTCCAGAGCGGCCGAGCTAGAGGCAGGCGGCCAACTGTAACACGTAACTGTAAGGGAGACATTGCAGTAGCCGCGGTCCAGGTCCAGGAGGAGGCTGCCTGCCAGAGAGTGGGTCGCGACGGTCACGGCATGACAGGCTCGCGCGCGGCGGTCTAGATGTGGTAGGTCAGGAGGCAACTGTGACACCGCGGTGGCGCCGCGACCGCAGGCTCCGCAGGCCCCGCAGGCCGGCCCTGAGCCTCCCGCCGAGGGGACCCGGCGGCCGGGCCGGGACCCGACAGGGGGACCCGACCCGCGGGGATAAGGTCATTAGATTCTCGGTCTGATGTGCTGCTCGGGATTGGATTACGCGACCGCGAGGCGAGGCGCGCGGCGCGCCGCGCCGATGGCCTGGCATTTAAAATCCGCGTCGCTTTACTATACAGCTTCGACGGCTAATCTCATTCCGAAAACTCGTCGGGCTGGGCGTAGAGTTGTACGCCGAAGAAGTAGTGGTGGTGGCCGCGCCCGACCGCGAGCAGCCGAGCCGCGAGCCGTGCTGAGAGAGTTGTGAGGTCAAGACTGACTCGCCGCAGAGACTTTGGGAACTGTCGTGGCGCTGCTTCGGTACAAGTAATAAGGCTGTCTCGAGCTTTGGGCTCTCTCTCTGGCAGGCCACAGTGGCGCGGCGGTCAGTGCCATAGGGCTCGCGCTCGTCCCGAAACCGCTACAGGACGCCGCTTTTTATCATTTGTTGTTTTAGCGGATTTTTGTTTTGTCTCGCCGCCCCGTGCACAGTACAGCATTACTATTATATTCGTCGGGCACGCGACGACGCGCGTCCCGCTTCTTTCTTGAAGGGACGGGCGAGATAGAGAGGGACGCGCCACACTGTAATTCCTAAAGGCAACTTTTTTAGCGGTTGCCTTTGTTGTTACTTCCCAGGCAGTGAGAAATCGTGAATGTTGCCCCTAGGGAGGCAACAACCGAAAGTGTCCGGGCTCAAGGCAACATTTGTTGCCTCTGCCGCAAAGTCTGCCTTGCCGCGGGGAAGAATGTTACCCTTGGCGTAAAGGCAACTTTTGTCGCCGTGCGGGCGGCTACCTTCTAATCCCCGCCTCTGCGGGACAAAAGTATCCTTTGTGTGGTGTTGCCCGCATAGGCGTTGAAAAAGTTTCCTTTTTGAAAGGCGACTCTTATCCCCGTGTATTCGATAAGTTTTGGTGCCCGCATAGGCGTTAAAAAAGTTTCCTTTTTGAAAGGCGACTATTGTCCTCGTGTATTCGACAAGTTTAGGTGCCGTGTTCAACTGACACTAAGCAACCTCACTGCTGTAGGCCTATTTATTCGTCTCCCCGGAGGGGGAGGGACGGAGGAAGAGGAGGGGGAGGGCAAGCGGCGTGCCCGGCGGTGTCGGGCCGGCGAGACAAAGGCTGGAATGTGTTTCGTCGTCCGGACTCGCCCCCGCATCGGGCTCAATGGCTCAGTTGGTTGCGAACGAGGCGAGGACGCTGAGTTGCCAGCGCCGGGTTCAGGTCCCGGCGTTGGCAGCGGTAGGCGTGTATCCTTCTATGTAGCAGCCAAAAAGCCATGATGTTAGCCTACAAGGGCGTTACCAACTCGGATGACCGTAGGAATCCGGAATAGCGAAGGGGCGATCGCCTCGATGCGAACACCAGGGCACACCTTCCCAAACAAATGATTTTTTAAATTTTTCTTTAAATATTGGCAGTTTGCTACTGGTTCTGTTGGTAGAACTATTCTCCCAAGATCCACATCTCTGCGGAGAAAGGTAGTCGCCGTGCGCGCAAGGGGATCATTCGCCGCACCAAGCAGCAGAAATCTTGCCTCCCTGCGCGGAGGGACTGTCCGTGCGCGCGGTAGAAAAAGTTGCCTTTGGGAGGGGGGCGGGAGTGTCCCCGCGCACGGCTCGTTCCGTCGCCGCGCCCGCCCGCACAGATGCCGCCGTGCGCGGGGGAACGAAACTCCCCATGCGCGCGGTAGAAAAAGTTGCCTTTGGGTGGGGGACGGGAGTATCCCCGCGCACGGCTCGTTCTGTCGCCGCGCCCGCCCGCACAAATGTTGCCTTTCTGCGGGAAACTGGAGGCTCCCTGATCAGGGCGACGTCTCAGGCATGTTGCCCTCACCAGAGCATCTTTTTGTACAAATACCCCGGCCGACACAAAAGTTGCCTTTAGGAATCACAGTGCACACCACTCCACACCGGCTCCACACGGCACGCGCTGCTTCTGGGTGAGATTGTGTCGAGATTTGGGACGGCCGCTGCTCTGGTCCCTTTTGTGAATAGCGGCCCCACCAGAGGTCGGCCCTGCTACTGCTGCTGCTGCAGAAGTCCTCCTCCGGTGGTGCGGTGCGGTGTGGCCGCGGGCGTGGCCGGTGCCGCCGACAGCGGCGCTGCTGGCTGCTGCTTCGCGAGGCGGAGTGACAATGCCCAGCCCCCCCGATGACTGCCAGAGATTGGGCCTCGCCTTTAGCCTCGCGTCCCGCCGCCGCGCCT
>NW_026267166.1:489236-493235 GCF_000697945.3 Frankliniella occidentalis
TGCTGCTTCGCGAGGCGGAGTGACAATGCCCAGCCCCCCCGATGACTGCCAGAGATTGGGCCTCGCCTTTAGCCTCGCGTCCCGCCGCCGCGCCTTCTGTTCCGCCCGCCCGCCCCGCCGCCGTGGAGATAATGCAGTTTTACTTCCACGGAATGGCGTAGGAGTGGCTTTGCGCGCGTAATCTCCCGAGATGCAATGTGCCTTCGCCTCGACGCTTTCTTACTATTGTATTGTTGTTGCCTCGATGTCGTCGCCGCCGCCGTCGCCGGATTTATTCTCTCTGCGTAACGCGCGGCTGCGGCGGCTGCGGCGGCTGCGGGAGGCGCACCGCACCTAGGCGCACCCGACGAGAAGTAATTATTATCAAACTCGTTTCTGCCGTTGACACATCCGCGGAAAAAGAGAGTGGGGCCGGGGACCTATCCTTGCGGCGGGCCCTTGCAGTGGTGGAGGGTGCGCTCCCCGTGTCTGCTGGAGATGCCATGTTCCGGACACGCAGCTGTGCGCGGCGAGGCAGAAGGGTCGGCAGTACGATCGCGGCATGTGGATGGGGCCGATGGGGCGGGGTGATGGTGGTGGTGGGCATGGAATGGAATGGAGGCCTCCCTGCATGTTGGTGGTGGCGGTGGGACGCGACGCCGTAGACGCCGGCCGGCCTGCTCTCTCGCATCGGCCCGTAATTTTTACGACGTGTGCGGCGGCTGGTCTGTTTACCCTCTCCTCCGTCCGTCCGGCAGTGCCCCGCCCCAGTCCGCCCCGCCCCGTCCCGCCCCGCCACGCCCCGCGCCCCGCCCGCGTGTCCTTCCACCTCCATACATGAAGTGACGCCGGCCGCGGCCCGCCACGCCAGGCCGGTGTGCTACGCGGCTTTACACCGCTGCAATAACCTCGGAGCCGGCGCACCTCGGCTCGGATCCGATGCTATGGTCCAGAGACAAGTGAGAGGAAGATCTGTTTACCTACTCACTCCTGCGCCCCAGCGGGCGGCCGCCAAACGTTTCCGGGAGATGTTTGCGGTGAGCCTCCGGGGGTGGAGGACGCCGACGTCCTCCGTCCTCCTCCAGGTCCTCCCACATCAGGTGGACGGCGTACCTCCCCCACAAACTCCGACGATTTTTCCGGATTTGCGTCATGGTCCAGTCCAGACCGGGCGAGTGGGCGAGTAGGCAGGCGGCAACCCTCCCACACTCGTGCATTGCGGTACAGCCCTGGGGTTGGGGTGGTCCTCAGAGATCCTGTCCTCGCGTGTGCTGCTCCTGCTGTGCACCACTCCTCCGAGACCCCCGCTGGGCCCATCTCCTAGGCCCTCCTGGACACCCGCGTCCCGCTGCTCGCGTGGCGGCGCGCGCGCGTCCCGGAGGCGAGACTGGCACGCGATAGCGTTGCCGCGGAGCTGTGTGTGGTTGTGTGTGTGTGTGTTGCTGGTCTTGTCGTGCTTTTGTTCTCTCGCCTCGCCTAGTCGCCTAGCGGTGTCGCGTTGGGTCCTGTTCGGCCCTGTTCCGCGCACGGAGAGAGGGTCCGCTGCGGCGGCGGCGCGCCGGGCCAACGCCTTGTCGCTGGAGATGTTTCCACCACCATGTCTCCAACTGCTCTCTTGCGGCGCCGCGCTGGTCGTACGTCGCCTTGCACTGCACGTCCAGGTCGATCCGGTCCAGCCAGCCTGGCCGCGCCTTGCCGGGCGAGGTGCCGCGCGTTGCGGAGCATCGTCGTCGTGGCGAGCCTGGTGGTGCAGTGGAACGCATTACAACATGTCAGGCAGCCCCACACGCACGTCCGCGCGTTTGCCGTGGTGCCTCCATCTTCCTCTCTCACACTCGCACCGCTGTGCCTGGCCCGCCTTGCTCTCCCACACTGGCCTGGCCGCGGCACTAAAGCGAGCAGGTTGGCGTCGTTCCCGTCGTGCGCGAGCCAGCCGAGGATGGGCGGGGCGCGTCCTGCTGCTGCTCGCGTGGTGGCGTGAGTGAGGGTGGGTCAGGGAAGGCGCTCTCCACGAGGCGCTCTCACGCCACACACGTACTTGCGTAGGGCTGCGAGGTATAAATTATTTGAGTGCTTTTCTAGGAACGCCGCATGCATGCATGGTGTCTGTTGGTGCACATGCCGGCCCCTCCGCCGCGCTCCGAACAGCCTCCGCAGGCGGTAAATGGCCCGGCACCCGTTGTGCTCCGCGCAGCTCCGCGTGTGTGCTGCGGGTCCAGGAGGGAGGCCCCGCCGCGCCACGCTCCGCCTCTGCCCGCCACGCCACATAAGTCGCTCATGCTCTTTTACCCGCCTCGATTCTCTCGCGGAAATAGACGCGCGACGGACTTTAGAGCTGCGCCGGTGCAGTGGTTCTGGTCTTTCGTCTTTTCTTTCGGAAGGAGTCGGAGGAGGAGGAGGAGTTCTGAGGCACGACGCGCGGCACGACACGCGGACGAACGCGACCAATGCGACCGCGCCCCGCGCGCTGCTTCCGGCGCGGCGGCGGCGAGACTTCCGCAACTGCGCGGGGAAACGTGTTTTTGACACCTCGGGAAAAATCCTAAATTAAAATCGTCCAGTATATCAGCACGAAGGTGCCGCTAACACGGCCCGCCCACTTCCGCATACTAGTAAGTGAGACTGTGAAGGTTTGGCCTATCGTGCTTGACCAGGGCGTCTCACAGCACAGCCCGAGCGATAGGCAACCCGCCCGCACGCGTGCGCATAGTGCAGCCTAACCTTGGGAGACTCGAGTCTAACCACGGCGCTAAGCGAGGACACGCTAAAAGTGGTTTCCAAGCAAAAGTGGCAATTTTCGAGCCAAAAGTGCTTGAAAATTACCATATTTGCTTAATCAAGCAGTCACTTTTAGCGTGCATACCGGGTGGCTGATTCACGCCTCGCACTTCTCTAGTTATGCTGTACCGCATGCACGAGTGCGGACGGGTTGCCTACTCGCGTTGCTCGTAAGCCGCCGTGGACAGGGGCGATAGGCAAGCCCGCCCGCACTCATGCATGCGGTACAGCATAACTAGAGAAGTGCGCGGCTTGAATCAGCCACCTGGTGAAGATGAAGTGAAGGCAAACCCACCCGCAGGCCTTCGTGCGCTACAACAAGGAAAAGCTCACCTGGGATTGCAAATGTTTAACATACTATTTTTTTCCCGAGTACTTATTGCTGCACAACAACGGCACCTTTCTCCTACTACTCTCCAAAGCCCGGCTCACTTCATCTCACACTATAATCCCGCGGAGCTGGCGCTGCTGCTGCCGCCGCCGCCGCAGCGGAAACGGATTGGTTTGATGGAGACCGCCGCCGCGCCGTTTCACGCGCTTCCGATCGACGCGATTCTATCGCTAATCGAAACACGCCCTGCCAGGCCGCCAGGCTCCTGCACCAGAAGAGTATAGTTTTGTGCCTCCGCCCTGCCTCCCCCAGCCTCACCAGCCAGGCATCTTATTTCCTTCTCCCCATTTTCTTTTTGAATTTGTCGGGGCTGTCAGGGTCTGCTGCTGCCTGCGCCGCCGCGGAGCGAGCAGCCCCGGAGCGCGTTTGCTGCTACTGCATCCTGTTTCGTTAGACAAGGCCTTATGCCCCCCGCTGCGTATTGCCCTGGAAGGCGAAGCCGGGGCGGAGCGCAGCAGCAGCGCCAGAAAGCTGCGCGCGGCGGTGGCGGCGGTGCTGGCGCTGCAACTTCGGATAATGTACGTGGTGGTCTGAAAAGGGAAATGTGGTTGGAAGGAGAGAAGGGGGGGGGAGGGGTCTGGCCGGCCATAGAAATCGAGTGAGTGAAACGATACGGCGAGAATACACGTGTGTTGACGACCGCATCGCGCGGGCTTGATCGATCCCGCTTTGCCGGGGCGCCCCCCCCCCTTCCCCGCCACTCCTCACGTTCTTATGGCGCGGTCATTGATGGTCGTGGTCAGATCACGAGGATTGCGAGGATCGCGCCGGTTCAACTTTCGCCGTGTACGATAGGCCGATGGGCCGGCCGGACTGGCAGGAGGCGGGCAAGGCAAGGCGCGCGGGGGGGG
>NW_026267166.1:493480-500764 GCF_000697945.3 Frankliniella occidentalis
ATGTGCGCGCGCGTGCACCGGGTATGTTGTTGTGTAAGGCCCCCCCGACCCGACCATCACGACGACCCCAGGAGACCCCCAGGCTGCTGGGCGTGGGAGAGTCTCGGTGCTGTGGAGCGGATCAGGCCGCACCCCGCCCAGTGTCCAGGCAGGAGGGGCCTGCCCTCCTTGAACCTGCTGCTGGCGTCATTATACCTATCGCAGCAGGGCGGGGTGCCACTGGCCCTGCCCCGCCCCGCCTCGCCCCGCCCCGCCTCGCCCTGGCTCACCCCACCCAGGATCCGGCACCTAGTCGAGGACTTCCCTCCCCTCATGACAGTTTCCTGCGTAGGGGGAGCCGGGCCGACCAGGGCGTGCTAGGAGATGATGACCCTCGCCGCGTTGTCTGTGTGCTCGGGCAGCAGCAGCAGCGGGGGGCCGCGCCGGACTGGTTGCTATTTGTTTTTCTCGCTGTGTCGGTTGCACGGCTGGTTGCACGCGGAACAGCAAAAAGCTTTACAACGAGCCTGGCAGGCCGGAGGAGCACGCCTAGTCGATTATTGCCCGCCGCCGCCGACACTCTTCCGTCTTCTTCTCTACGCCGTTTCCCCTTTCTCGCCGCGGACCGGCGGGCCGGCAGACCGGGGGACGGCAAAATCGGGACGGTTCACATCGTCCGCGTCGCGAGTGCACACACTACTATAACAGTGCGGAAACTGGACGTATCGTCGTGTTCCCCCCGCCCCTCCTTCTCTCCTTTCCCAATCTTGTGGTCGCGAGCCCCGCGATACGTTGCCCGCCCGGCCGGCCGTGCGGTCAGCAATGGTGGCACCCCTTCCCCCCTCATGTCTTTGCACACAGGCAGGAGGCGAAGTGTGCCCTGCTCCCGCCCGCGCCCCGCACGCCCGCACTTCTTCTCACTCTTGGGCGCGCATTGTTTTTGCTCGTGTCGCGTCGGCTGTGCTGTGACGTGCCCCGTTACATCTTGTAGCATCACGGCCTTCGTGGCGGTGTCGTCCTCCTCCCCAGGCGGCGGACCCGTGCCCCGGTCGCGCCAGGAGGCGCCACCAGGGCGCCAGGGCGCCACCCGCCGCTACTGTGGTCGTCGCCGTCGTCGGGCCGGACCGAACCGCTATGCTGCTACTCGCCTGTAATCCCCTTTCACCGTGACGCCGGCCACGCCGGCCCCGGGGGCGACACCCTCGGCGGCACCCTCCCGCCGCCGCTGCAGCCGCCCACAACAAGCCCTTCTCCGCCTCCTCCCCGCGCGCCCCCCCTCCCTCCACCCCAGAGGCGCCTCTCTCACACCTCTGGCCCGGCCGTGATCGTCGACTCGCTCTAATTGACTCTTCGCCGAAACTGATTTGCCCATGTGTGTGCTTTTTGCCCGTGTGCTTTCAGAACACCTACACCAACGCGGAGAAGCTGCTGACGGCCGCCGAGGAGCTGGCCCGGACGGGCGAGTGCGACGTGAACGAGATCTACGCCGTCGCCCGCGAGCTGGAGAGCCACGTCACGTCGTTCGCGGCCCGCGTCGACCAGCGGCGGCGGCGCCTCGACCTGGCCGCCAAGTTCTACTCGCACCGCGACGAGGTGAGCACCCCCCGCCCCGCCCACTCAACTTACGTCATCCGAGGAGGTGGGGGTGGGTACTCTTTTGAGGCACCTTACTTCTGAACTCCAGACGTTAAATAGTACATGTCCTAAGGGGGCCATAATAAATAAAGATTGAAGGGTAGTCCTTTTTTTTTTTTAGAGGATGATCTAACACTTATACTAAACATGACCAAATGTAAGTACACATGTTTCGTCTAAGATGTCAGCAGCTTTTACTCTCGTTTTTCAATTGAGGTAAATTAATTTTGCCGTCTAAAAATATCATATAATTAGCTCATGACTTAGCTAGAGATTTGTGATTTAAAACTGCACCACTTTCTTGAAATTGTGTCGTTGGTGCGCGTCGCCTTACGACGAGTGACGCTGCCTCTATCTCCGGTTATGAGGAGTGCCTCTGCTGTGTGTTCGGTTCCTGACTGTGAAACTGTGTTTCTGACTCGACAGCTGGCCACGTGGGTGGATGAGCTTCGCCAGGAGGTGCAGAATGAGGAGGCCGTCGACTGTGCGGAGGGCGCGCAGCGAGCCCTCGAGGAGTGCCAGCGCCAGCGAGACCACTCCCTGCACGAGTGCACCGCGGCGATAGCGCACGGACAGGCCCTGCTGCAGGAGCTCAGGTTGGTCACCAAAAAACTCGTTGAATCCCGTTGAATCCAATGATTTTAAAACGACAGCCATTAGCAATGCTGAATTATTACAAATAAAAAATATATATTTGTTTTAAAAAATGTCTATTTTATTTTGTTGCAGGAGTGTGGGCTTGCACAATGCTGTCATGGACACCACTGGCTCGGTAGGGGCGGTGGAGACGTCCCTAGACCGCCTCAACAAGCAGCGCGAGGAGCTGGACCAGCTGTGGTCGACACGCAAGCTCAAGCTGGACCTCTGCCTGAGGCTCAGGCTGTTCGAGAGGGACGCCCTCGAGGTGTCGTCCCAGCTCGAAATCTGGGCAGAGGAGCTGCAACACACGGAGCTCAGCCATGAAGTGCCAGCGGCAGAGCAGCATCTCCAGTTGCATAATGACAGTGTTACACACATACACAATACCGTGTTCCAAGTCATGCAACAGGGACAGGAATTAGCGCAAGCTGTGGAATCCTCTGGCCTCACATTAATGGCAGACAGTCAATATAGTGCCTCAACTCGCATTCAGGTTTTGCTTGAGTTTCTCCATGAGCGGGAAATGGATGTTGAGGAATTGGCTGAACTGAAGAGAGTGAAATTAGAACAGTGTGTTCAACTTTGTCAGTTTAACAACGATTCAAACCAAGTGATTAGCTGGATACGTAATGGTGAATCAATGCTAATGGCAAGCTTTAGTATACCTACTAGCCTTCAGGATGCGGAGCAGCTGAAGAAGGAGCATGAACAGTTCCAAGTAGCTATTGAAAAGACTCATACATCAGCTATTCAAGTGAAACAGAGGGCAGAACAGTTGATTAGTAACAATCACTATGAACCTCAAAGTGTAAGAGACATGGCTGAAGATGTGACACAGCGCTGGCAACAGCTTGTGACTTGTGCAGAGGAAAGGCATAAACTTGTAACTGCCTCATCCAATTTTTACAAAACGGCAGAACAGGTAAGATCGTTTTGTTTAAGTGTTTATTTCTAAACTTGTTGTAAAATTCTAATTTTAATTTTTAATTTATTTTTTCTGTTAAAAGGTATGCTCAGTTCTTGACAGTCTAGAGCGTGAGTATCGTCGTGACGAAGATTGGTGTGGAATGGATAAACTTTTAGCTGACCAGTCATCTACTGGAGGACCAGGTTTCACCCTTCCTCCAGCAGTTGCTGATAGGATATCCCAGTTGATAAACAAGCATCAAGAACAGAAGGAGGCGTTCTTGAAGGCCTGTACTCTGGCTCGCCGAACAGCTGAAACATTCTTAAAGTATTCTCAACGTTCCTTGCAACTCTACAGTTTCCAAGGAGAATCCACTCAACGATCTGCCCATGCTAGAGTGAAAAGTATGGTTACTTTATTCAATTAATTCTCTTCAAGATAAAATTGATAAATGTCATTAATAATTACAATCTACATAATTCTCTTTGTTCTTTCAGCTATTCTTGACAAACTTCTCAGTCAAGAAAACAAAGTTTTAGATAATTGGACACACAGGAAAAAACGCTTGGATCAATGTCAACAGTATGTTCTTTTTGAGCGCTCTGCTCAGCAAGCACTAGACTGGATTCAAGACACTGGTGAGCTGTACTTATCTACTCATACGTCTGTTGGGCGTACCCGAGAAGAGACTGAAAAATTGCTCAGTGAACACAACGAATTCAAAGGAACTGCCAAGGTATAAAATATATTTGGGTCTCATGTGTTTCCTTCTTAATTTCTTTTATGGCATCTAAAACTCATTTGTTTTAAACAGGAAACAAGAGACAGAGTTAAATTACTCATTCAACTAGCAGATAGCTTAGTAGAAAAAAGCCATGCTCATGCAGGGTCCATAAAACAATGGGTTGCTGCTGTAGACAAAACATACAAAGACTTCAGTGTTCGTATGGACAAGTACAGATCACAGCTAGAAAGCTCTTTAGGAATTAAAGATACCAAACAGGATCTGTCAATAGATCGCAATTCAGACCCTCTTCTTGAGGCCAAAGTCAAAGAGGCAGCAGCAGCAAAGGATCTCAAGGGTTTGAATGAGGAGAAGAGACGCTCTGCAAGAAGAAAAGAATTTATTATGGCGGAGCTCTTACAAACTGAGCGTACTTATGTGAAAGACTTAGAAATTTGTGCTAGGTTTTTCTTAGATGAAATGCGCAATAGTGCAGTAGTCCCTCCAACATTACGCGGTCGTGAAGACGTAATTTTTGGTAATATAGAAGAGATTTTAGCTTTTCATAGAGACATTTTCCTTCGGGAATTAGAGAAATATGAAACAATGCCTGAAGATGTAGGGCATTGTTTTGTGACATGGGCTTCCAAATTTGATATGTATGTTAAATATTGTAAAAATAAGCCTGAATCTAATAGTTTACTGGTCCAACATGGTGGGGCCTTTTTTGAGGACCTACAGAAACGCCATAGAGTAGAACACCCAATATCTGCTTACTTAATAAAACCAGTTCAAAGAATCACTAAATACCAATTGCTTCTCAAGGATCTTCAGTCTTGTTGTCAGGAGGGTCAAGGAGAAATCAAGGTAAAGCATATTTTTCTGTCATAAAATCAATCTTTATAACTACAGAGAAATGTGTAATTCATGTTTTCATTATTGTTTTTTAACAGGATGGTTTGGAGGTAATGCTCAATGTACCAAAGAAAGCAAATGATGCAATGCATCTGTCCCTACTAGAAGGCTGTGATAAAAACCTAGACAGTTTAGGAGAAGTTATCCTACAAGATACCTTCCATGTATGGGATCCAAAACAAATTATTCGTAAAGGACGAGAGCGCCATATTTTCCTTTTTGAATTGTACTTATTATTCAGTAAAGAAGTTAAGGATTCTAATGGGAAAGCTAAATATATCTACAAAAACAAATTGATGGTGAGTGTACACATTGTTAAGTGTTGTAATCTCTGTCCTTGTTTGTGAAGTATCTCATGTGAGTTTCGATCTTGCAGACCTCTGAACTTGGAGTTACTGAACACATTGAAGGCGATGAGTGTAAACTTGCTGTGTGGACTGGCCGGGCTCCAATATCTGATTATCGAATTGTGCTGAAGGCCTCTAATCTAGAAACTAAACAAATGTGGGTCAAGAAACTAAGGGAAGTTATACAAGAAACTTACTTTAGTTCAGCTTTGCCACTTAGTCTTCCAAAAAGTCCAGCCAAAACAAAAGCCCCAAGCCATCGGTCGAGCAGGTATGTTACCAGTTGTTGGCTCAATTCAACTGCCAACCATTCGCATTCGCATTTTAGATATGCGATCCACTAACTGTCACTCATGTTCATCCAGGGATATGGAAGATTCAACTTCACTTGATGAGAGCGTCGAAAATTTGGATCGCAACTCTCTGGCTTCCTTTGGCTCGGGCAACACCACGGACTCTGACAAGGTAGGATGGTGATCGCAGAGACTGTCTTGTCTTCCATCTAGGACCGTCGACGGTGCTGGTCGTTGTGGCGGGGAAGTTATGCTCAACAAGTAGTGTGGCCCTGCTCCTACTCCTGCTCCCCCCCTGCAGGGCCAGTGGCCTGGCCTGCCTGGCTGGGTCCCATCCACTCTCATCTCCCCTTCACTTAACTCCCCCAGCCCGGGGCCGAGGCCGGCCCAGGCCCCCCTGTGAGTGCTTTGTGCTCGCCCGCCGCTCCCGCCCCTCCCACCTCGGCTCGAGCTGTGTGCACCTCGGCCCGTACCGCGCTTCGCGCCTACTACTACGTAAACCTCGCGGGCCGTTCGGCCGTTCGGCCGGTCAGCTGGGCGCCTTGCGGTGATGTACGAGGAGAAGGGGGCGGGGACACGCGGCTGCGGTTGTTGACTCTTCCTGTGTGTGCCGTCCTCGACTCGGCCGCCCCGGAGGGGCCCCGCACCGTCCACCTGAGTAGTCTGTGTGCTCCAGTCCGTAAACACTTGCGCTCTCCTTGTGTGTGCCGCCCCCTGCTCCCCATGCCCCGTTCCCCCCGGCTCGCGCGCCGGCCGCGCCCGCTAACTGTGTCATGTCCACTGTGGGCTTAGGAGGAGGAGGAGGAGGAGGACTGGGCGAGCGTGCGGCAGGGGGTGGACTCGCCCGCCACGCTGCGCTTCTACACCCCGAACCGGGCTGCCACATCAACCTGTTGCTGCGATGCCCTGATGTTGCATGTCATCAACGCCTTGCCTGCCTGCCCCGTCGCCGTCAACATGCATTCATTAAATCCCCCCCCCCCTCCAACCCCCGCTCCCGGAGCACATAAGGACCCAATAAAACGGACGGCCGCCTGCTCTGTGTTCCGCGGCGCAGGAGAGACTGTGCAGGCGTGGCGTTAGGTTGGGGTGGGGGTGGTCCCCGGGGGAGGGCCGGAGCGTTACGTGCGCAGGACGGACGGGGCGGGGCGGGGCGGTCAACAGGAAGAAAGCCTCTCGCGGGAGGACAAGGCGGGGCGCCGCCGCTAAGGACCGCTAAGGACGCGAGTCGGTCGAGCGGAGGTCGGCGGCTCGTAACTGAAGGTCGCGCGCGGGGTGGGGCGGAGGCGAGCAGGGGCTGCTGCTGGCTGGCTGGCTGGCTGGCTGGCTCGCTGTGCTGAGTTTGGCAAGGAAGGCGGGAACAGAGAGAAAAGGAGAGGAGACGGAGAGGAAAGAGAGTGAGCGAGTGAGAGGGAAAGACCACGGGAGGTCGTCGCTTTGTAAAAATACACACCGCGTGAAGCGTGTGTTTGTGGAACGCCATTGTGTACAGGCCGCGTTAGGGTGAGTGGCGGGGCGGGGCGGGGCGAGTCGTGCTCCTGTTAGGGCCGGCCGCCACTCCTAATGGTCAGCCGGTGGCTCCTCAGGGGAGGAAGCCCGGCCACGTTCGCGTCGGTGGCGCAGCGACTCCCCTTACCCCTCCTCTCTGTCCCCCGGGTCCGGAGTCGCGAGGGGGGCGCCCGCGGCGCGGCGTCACGCCCTGATGAGCGATCACTCAATTCTATTGATTCTCTCCTCTCCAACACTTACACTCGCAAACACTGGGCCGACCGGCGCGAGGAGATCGATTTTACATCGCACATGGCTTGAAAATAGACTGGTCGGGCGGACGGGACGGGAGGGCGC
>NW_026267166.1:504362-505560 GCF_000697945.3 Frankliniella occidentalis
CAGTGTCCAGTGTAGTCCATTCTGCTCGCCGAGCGCAGGCGATTGGTTCCGTTTGCTCCCCCCCCCTCTCCCCGGGCCCCCCTTTTTCGCCGGACCGGACGGCGATTCGATTCGTCACTGCTGCATTCCCCCGCTGTCGACCTGTCATTGGCTTGGCTTGCCGCGACGGCCGTCGCCCCGGACCGCGCCCAGGCAGGCAGCGCCGCTGTAGAGTCCATGCGGTGCCGATGTGATTATTACCTTTATCTCTGTCCTGCACGCGCTGCGCTTCCGTCTGACAAGGGAACCCCGCCAAGTGTAAATTCCCGATTTTCATTCTACTTTGGGAAATTGTTGCTCTAAATATGTCATCGAAGGACACATCAAAGATTCTTGCTTAAATTCATATTTAGGGGTCATTTTGGGTATTTGTTCAAAAAGCTGATATTTCAATTATTTTTTAAAACTTTCAAGAATGCTTCCTATGGGGTAACTCGTCAAATTGCGGCCCTTTGGGCGAAAATTTCGTCCGTTTTGCTCTATCTGAAGCCGTTTAGGCGCTACCGCCACGTTTAGGAGGGGAAATGTACAGGAATCACTAGGGCTTAAGAGCAGCGGTTGTAAAAAGCAGTACCACAAAAAATGTTATAAAACAAAAGTTAAAGATCTTACATTTTTCTACAACTTTTGTTTTATAACATTTTTTGTGGTACTGCTTTTTACAACCGCTGCTCTTAAGCCCTAGTGATTCCTGTATATTTCCCCTCCTAAACGTGGCGGTAGCGCCTAAACGGCTTCAGATAGAGCAAAACGGACGAAATTTTCGCCCAAAGGGCCGCAATTTGACGAGTTACCCCTTAGGAAGCATTCTTGAAAGTTTTAAAAAATAATTGAAATATCAGCTTTTTGAACAAATACCCAAAATGACCCCTAAATATGAATTTAAGCAAGAATCTTTGATGTGTCCTTCGATGACATATTTAGAGCAACAATTTCCCAAAGTAGAATGAAAATCGGGAATTTACACTTGGCGGGGTTCCCTTGTGAGGGCGATAGCGGCGTCATGGCTGTAGCGCTCCGCGTGCTGATCTCCCTGGGAGAGACGCCAGGGCGGCCGCGACCGTTGTTTTTCGGAGAGCGGTTTTCGCACGACCGACTAAAGGTTGCAGGGAGGCCAGTGAACAGGGTGCGCTCCTGCCAGTCAGTCACCCTGTTGTGT
>NW_026267166.1:505610-506295 GCF_000697945.3 Frankliniella occidentalis
GGAGGCGGGGCGCTGAAGTGGAGCGGAGTGTCTGCCCAGGGGCGGCCAACCTGTGCCGCCCCCGACCGCCACCCTCCTGCCCGCCCCGCGCACCCCGGCCGCAGCGACATGGCCCACCCCTGGCGTCTGAAAGAAAAAGGAAAAGTACTCCGTGGGCTGGGCCTGGTGGGGCGGCACGTGGCAGCCGTGGGCAGGTCCTCGACGCCGTGCTCTCCACGCGCCCGCCCCGCCCACCGACCGCGACCTCACCGAGAGCATGGTTTCGGTGATTATTTTGACCTGGCAGTGCGTGGGCTGGCGGCACCGGGGCGGCCCCCGGGGCGCAGCGGCGCGGGGGCGTGGCGAGGCCTGCACCCCACGCCACCGCCCCCTCGCCCGGTGCAGCGGGGGCGCGGCTGGTGGCGGCTGCGACCGGCAATAAGAGACGGGCCGGGAGGGGCTCCATTTCATTTGGGGAAGCGGAGGTCTGACGGCGGGGTGATGGCACTGCGCGGCGGGGTGCGGGGCGCGGGGGCGACGCACTGGACGGCGGCGTGGCTGAGCGTCCCGGCGGCCCGGGCCCAGGGCAGTCGCACCGCGGCCGCCCACCCCGCCGTCCCGCGCCCTGCGGACCCGGCAAAAGGGTGGGGGGCGGCGGCTGGCGGATTTAACACTTTGGGTAGGTGTGATAAGCGGGGAGAGGGGG
>NW_026267166.1:507095-509461 GCF_000697945.3 Frankliniella occidentalis
CCCCCCTCTCCACCCCTCCCCGCCGCGGACACCCTTCGCCCGGTCGGTTTGGCCCGGACTTCCCTCCCCTACCTCAGCTTACTCTTTGCTCTTTCCGCCGCCCGTCTGTGTGTACACGGGGGCGCCCTGCCCTGCCCCCGGACTGCCCTGAGGCGGGCCCCGCGGACAGCGCTGCCACTCCTTGGTCAGCCCGTGCCCCTCTCCCCTCCCCTCCTCCCCCGGCCCGCACTGTGTTAGGGAGTGCCGCCGGGATTGGGGATCGATTGGGCTCTCGTTGCATTTGGGCCTGGCGAGTGCTTCGCTGCTTCGCTCTCCTCTCGGAGGCGCCCCGTGTGGCGGCCGAGCGCAGCCTGTCCCGGCGTGCACAGGACAGGCACATGACCCCCCACTCCCACCCCCATCCCCCTTCCGGGGAGCAGCGCAGTTGTGTGTGTGTGTGTGCGTGTGTGTGTGAAAGAGAGAGAGAGGGATAGACGCACAGATAGACAGACAGGCCAATACTGAGTGAGTGAGTGAGTGTGTATGTGCACAGGATGTGTGATTAGAGAGAGCGAGAGAGAGAGAATGAGAGGGGGTTGAGCGTGCATGTAATGCGGTGGGCGTGATCGGCGCCACGCTGGGCTGCACGCGCACGCACGCGTGCACGCACACATGCGCACTCACACGTACGCCGCCTGGATCGATGGCCGCCAAGGCCGTGCTGTGCCGGGCCGTGCTCCCCGGGCGCGGGCCGGCACGGCGGCGGCGGCGGCGGCGGTTCGCAGGCGGCTGACGGGACGCGACGGGCGCTTGGCGTGCGTTTGGCAGGTGCAGGGCGTCCAGGGTGTGCAGGGCGCCCGCGATGGCCGTGGCCGGGTAGGCGTCAGCGGCGTCCCCGTCGAACAGCATGGCGGCCGCGGCGCCCAGCGGCTCGGGGCCCCCGGGCGGCCCCGGCGGCTCGGGCCAGGGCCAGGGCCCCAAGACGCAGGGCTCCAAGTCGCGGAGGAAGATCTCGCTGCCGTGGTTCCGGCAGAACTCGCTGACGCCCGGCAGGGCGTTCCTGACGCGCCAGCACACCATCGACACCCCCAGCGCCTTCCAGGCGCGGCTGCTCAACCGGCAGCCGTCCCACAGCCAGGTAAACTGCAGCAGCGGCTGCACCAGGACGGCCACCGCCGTCATCTGCGTGCCGCGCACCACGCCCCGTGCCACCAGTTGCGCTGCGCCCTGGGCGAGGCCCCGGGTGACTCGTGCCGCGCAGTGACACCTGCCCCGCCCCCCGCCCTCCTCCATAGCCGAAAGCCTTCCATCTTCCATCCCCCCTTTTGCAGCGCTTTATTGGCCCGCAGGGCGACCCCCCCTCCCTCCCCCGCGTCACTCAGGCTGTCGTGCCGCTAGCGCCGGCGCGCCCCGGAATGGGACGTTTGAGACAAATGAAGCACTTCTGGTCGGGGCGCCCGCCTGCCCATATTGCCTTGACGAGGGCGGCGCCGGGGCGGGGCGGGGCGTCGCTGTCGAGGCGCGTCCCCCTCCGTGTTGTTATCGCTATCGGCCTGGCCGGGACGGGAAAGGACCTCCCGCTCGGGCGGTAATGTGCGGCCCCGCCCCGCTCCGCCCCTCCCGCTCCACTCTGTGCCGCTCCGCGGCGCCGGCGGGTCTCCCGACGACGACGCCGGCCAGACGCACACTTTGTCGCGCAGCCAGTGGTCTGCGTGGTCCCAGCGGGGGCGCGAGCAGCAGGACGTCGACACCAGGGCGACGACGACGCTGCCGCCGCCGCTGCGCGCGCGCGGCGCGCCGGTGGCGGCAGAGGCTGTGCTCGCTGTGCTCCGGCCTCCGCCTGCTTCTGGCCGGGGCCGCCGGCTCGGGGTGCGGCAGAGCTGGGGTAAAAGTTTTGTCACGTGATTGTCAACGTCTATCCAACTTTGGCTCGTTTTTGCCAAGTTTTGTGCTGGCCTCTTTTTATTTCGTGCTATTTTTTTTTGTCCGTGCCTCGTGCTTTGGCTTGTGCTTCGCGTCTCCCCCAAGCTGCGCCCCGCGCTTGCTCCGCCCTTCCTCACCACCCACCATCATCATCGGAAGTTTTGTTTTTCGCTGGCATGCGATATATCGCATTGATTCCCTTCCATGACCTGGTTCGGTTGTGCCCCCCGCGCGCGCGCCCTCCCCGCCCAGCCCAGCGCAGCCCATATGCAGGTTGCAGGAGTCTATCCGTCCTGAGGGCCTGGCGCCCGTCCCACGGCCCGCGGGACACTGCTACTGTACCGTGCCGTGCCGTTCGCGGAGCTGCGTGACCGGTGGGGCAGTGTCCAGTGTAGTCCATTCTGCTCGCCGAGCGCAGGCGATTGGTTCCGTTTGCTCCCCCTCCCCCGCCCCCGGCCCCCCTT
>NW_026267166.1:511567-513329 GCF_000697945.3 Frankliniella occidentalis
CCGCGCTCTGGAAGAATATGCGGTGAAATGTCTTGGTCTTATCCGTCCTGCCCCGGGTCCGCCCCCCCCCACCCCCTCTCAGCGCAGGCAGGCTATCGGCGCGTCCCTGCTCGCAACGTGTTCGGTAGGCCGTCCTGCAGGCTTGCCAGCCTTGACCTACCTTGTCTTGTCTCCCCAATGTCATCGTGTGTCGCAGTTTGTCGGCGCCTCGTCAGCCTGGTGTGTCTGCACGCCCTCCTCACCACTCTGCCCCTTTCTGTTGCAGGCGCCCCCCTCGGCGGAGATGACGTGGGTGATCGCGGACTTCACGGCGGCGTCCTCCTCGGAGCTGACGGTGCACAAGGGCCAGCAGGTGGAGGTCCTGGACGCGCCGTCGGCCGAGCGCAGCGACTGGTGCCTGGTCCGCATGGCGGCGGGCTCGGCCGGCGCGCCCGATCCCGCCCAGGAAGGGCTCGTGCCGCTCTCGGTGCTCAAGCAGCCGCCGCAGGGCCTGAGGGCGTCGGCGGCGGCCTCGACCTCGCCGTCGCGCCGCCTCACCACCCTCCCGCAGGACGACTCAGGTAAGCGTCGACGACGAGCGCCCGGGAGGTAGGCAGCTGTGCGCGGCGTGACGCACGGGCGCACGACGGTGGCCTACCCGCACGGCGCCCCGCCGCGCGGCTCAGCGCGATGTCGTGGTGTTCGAACAGAGAGTAACTGAACTACATCAGACTACACCTCTAGTCCGGCCTAAGCTATTGCTATGCATCCTGCGTGGCGCTAATATTTAAAACATGGCGCTTCCTTCAGATCTCCCATCTTGCCGTAGCAGCGCTCCCCCACCCTGTTCCTGTTTGTCTTTGCGTGTCCGGCGCGGATGTCCGCTTTTCGCCCGTCCCCCGGCGAGGTACTTCCCCGCCCTGGCCGACCCCGCTGACGGCCGCTTTCAGGCCCGCGCTCTGATAACGTCTATTCGTGTCCGGTGGGGCCGAGGCCGGGCCCGGGCCGAGCTGGCCAGGGCCCACGGCCTCGGCTCAGGGGAGGCCTCCCCCGCCGCCCGGATATCTGTCTAGGGCTGCGGTCGGAGATTAGAGATAAATTTAACCCGGCCACCACCGAACAACGGGCTTCGGCTCGGCTCGGCTCGGAGCGTCTTGGTCCACGGGGGCTGGGGCGGGGGCGGGAGCTGGGGCTGCGACCGCCCGATCAATGTGTCGGGGCGTGCGCTGCTGTGAGCCTCAGACTCTCCCTTCCCCCCTCCCCGTTCACCCGCTCTCCCCACTCCGCTCTCTCTCTCTCTCTCCCTTTCTCTCTTTCTCTTTCGCACTCGCCATCTCCGAATCCCGGATATCTCTACTCTCCTTTGGAGCCCAACCCGCCCGAGCCCCGGCGGCCCCCTGCGAGCACCTCCCTCCCCCTCCCCTGTCATCTCCTACCTTTCTCTCTCCTCCAACCTGCCTCGTCGCCCTCTCCTAAGCCCCTCTTCTCATTTGTTTCGTCTCTTGAATGCCGCCCCGGCTATCGCGGCCGCTCCCTCCCCCCTCGGGCTCGGGGGGTAGCTGGTGGCTCCAGGGTGGACGGCCAGGCCTGGCCCGCGGCCCTAGGGACTGACGCTGGGTCCCCCCCCCCGCCTGTAGCGCTCCGCGTGCTGATCTCCCTGGGAGAGACGCCAGGGCGGCCGCGACCGTTGTTTTTCGGAGAGCGGTTTTCGCACGACCGACTAAAGGTTGCAGGGAGGCCAGTGAACAGGGTGCGCTCCTGCCAGTCAGTCACCCTGTTGTGT
>NW_026267166.1:513984-515835 GCF_000697945.3 Frankliniella occidentalis
CGCCCCTCCTGCGGGCCCCTACCCCCACTCGCGCGACCCTTCAGCCTAGGGCAAGCGGGGTGTTGCGCCCCCACGCTTCTCCCCACTCTTCTCCCCACTCGTAACTCGCCCTTTACCTCTCCCGACTCACTCAAGTGTTTTGGTTTAAAATATTGTTTCTTTACAAAGTTATTAAGATTATCTGTACAATAACTTTATAAAGACCGTCGTAATTTCAGTCTTGTTTCGACGTTAATTTTTGTAGCATGTTAAATGGTGGTGTGCGCTCATTTCTCGAGGGCGTTATTCCCCCCCCCCCCCCCCCGCGAGCTCCCGGCCACGCTTAGCACCTCTGCGTCGTTAGCAGGTCGGGGGACGGGCGGTCGCGCCTCGCGCCGCGGATCAAACGGTCGCGTCAGGAACGCTACACCACCACATCACCTGCGTAAACCGGTGCAGCCCACACTCCCCACTCTTTGTCTTGTTTTTGTCTACTTATTTTTTTCTTTTATTTATTTGGTTTTTCCCCTCTTCCGAGAGAGAGAGGACATGCCATGTTGTTGCTGGAAATTGTATCATTCCGAAAATCAGCCGTAGCAGCATTCCCACGGAAATACCACACCGGCGCCGCCGGGGCGAGGCGGCCGTGGGCGGCGCAAGGCGGGGGGTAGAAGGTAGTGTGGGGAGGCTGGGCTGGTATCTCAACCCGCCGCGCCGCGCCACTGCACCCCACTCCCCACTCGTCCCCATTGTACCTCGCTGCCGCCGGAGCCCGACTCGACTCGACCCGACCCGGCGTGGCGTGGCGGAGCCGTATTCCAGCCAGCCTGAGGTGCAGCGCGGGTCCAGGAGTGGGGGGAAGGGAGGGGGGCATGGAGCTGAGGCTGAGACGGTGTAAAGGGTGGTTGTGGAGGGGGGTGGAACTCCTTGTAGGGGGCAAGGAGAGAGGGCGAGCTTACAAGGTGGAGGGGGGGCGGACGTACTTCATTGACGATCCCTTCGTTTGCACTTATTTTCTCGTCACACCGAGTGAGTTTTCAGTCGCATCCAGTCACATCCAGCCGCATGCCTTTCTAGTCAGAGTGTACACACATCGTTACTCCTCGAAGGCCTTCCCCACGAGGCCGAAACGTTTTTGTATTTCTGCCAGAAAAGGTTGCGCAAAAGTGTGCAGAAAATTGAATAAGGTTTATGTATGGCCTGGTTGTCTCAAGCCGCGCTATCTGTCGGGCTGCACGCGCATGACTCAGGGTCCCGCCCCGCATCGGAGAGACTGACTCACAGAGGGGAATGACGGCGGGGGAAAAGGAGGAGGGGGGTAGGGGGTCGCGTCCGAGGTGTGCACCTTCCTTTAACTTGGCCACGACGCCAGGGCTGGCCTGGAGGCGGCGGCTGCGCACGCGGCCCAAGCCTCGGGCCACGGGGTGGGGCGCCCACCCCGCCTCGCCCCCTACTGGTGGTGGATGGAGCGCGTGTAGCTGTCGGGCCGGTTGCCTGGCTCTCTCTGTCATATAACCGGCATAAATTTCAACTCGGAGGCCACGCAAAAGGATCCTATCCCACAATTGCAAAAGTTTTTGTTATTGTAAGTTTTTTTTAGACCGTCTCTCTACCCTGAAGGTAAACGTTTTTTTGGTCGCACGATATGAAGATTTTGCACTAGATGCGGGGCTGGCGCGCCAGTCGTTTGGCGGCGGGTGGGGCGCAGCCGAGGGCGCAGCGGAGATGGACGATGATGGATGGGGGAGGCGGCGTGCGGCGGCGCGCGGCGGGACGCCAAGGTCTTTTCTTATGATATTCCAGTCATGGAGTGGCCAGTCGAGGGTGGCAAACCGGAGCGTGAACGGGGAGGTGGGGGAGACGGTGCTTAGG
>NW_026267166.1:520230-528792 GCF_000697945.3 Frankliniella occidentalis
GGGGCGGTCCGGGGGCTGTGGGCATCAGCCGGCAGCCACCACCACGCCACACCAGGCAGGGGCAGCGTCTCGCCCGCACGGCACGCACCTCTGGCCGCCGCCCCCCGGCCCGCTCGCAGTGCGCTCGCAGTGCGCTCGCTGTGTGCGGGGCAGCGTCGCGTCGAGGCACTCCGCGGCCGAGCGCGCCCGCGGCTGTCGGTCCCGCCGAGGATGCTGCCGAGGGCGTCCCGGTGACCAGGTGGGCAGTGCTGCGCGCTGTGCAGCCGGCCCCCTGCCGCCCGCAGCCATTGCCGCGCCCGCCCCCAGCGCCGCCCCCGGGCCCGCCCCCGGCCTGGAGCAGGATGCGGCCGCCCCCGCCACGGCCACCCCGGCCGCGGCCGCGGCGGACCCCCGCGAACAGGCGAGGTCTCGGACTTTCTTCCGACTCTGGATCACCAAGGTGAAACAAGGTGAGGTTGAGCGCCACTTAGCCTCGCGACCGGGCCGCTAACGAGCCCAGCGACGACCCTCGTTACCGACCATGCGCCATGCGCAGCCGTGCGCCACCACTCGGGCATCTATAGTGCGTATTTTCCTCGTCGATCCCTCTCTTCTGCGTCTAATTATGAAAAGCACGTCGTCAATACCAATACCAAGCGGTCCCGCTACGGTTGCAAGATTGGCACCCCCGCTTTTGATGATCGTCGCCGTGGTTGCTGTGTGTGAGAGAGTGTGTGGGCGCGCGTCGCGCGTGGGCGCTGATTGCAGGCCCGGTCCCGGCGTTCACCCGACCTGCCTGGCTGGGCTGTTTGTTTTGTCGTCGAGGGTTGTTAGCGCGTCTTGTGCTGCTGGGTCTTCAATTCTCTGTTTTCACTCGTTCTCGCTCCACCGCACACCCCGCACCACCCCCTCGGCTCCAGCAGCTGCTCCTAACTGAACCCCTCCCCCCTCCCCCCCGCGCCCCCAGCCGCAGCGGGTCGATAGCGGAGGAGAGCTCCCCTGCTACCCCCAGCCCAGCCCGGCCCAGCCCGGCCCAGCCGCGCTCCGCACCCCGCCCCGCCCCGCTCCGCGCTTGGGGCTTGGGGCCCTGCTAGGGCGGCCTTGACCGTGCGGAGCCGAGCACAGCGGGCCTGCCGTTCAGCGGTCTGCACATCATTTCAACCAAAATAGAATTTGGGTCGTCGAGTCCCTATATCTTGTGTGACCCCCCCCCCCCCCATAGACCCCATAGACTTGGCCCCAATGGGGCGCGTCGGGTCCAGCCACAGCGGCTCAGCCATCCGCTTCCGGCGGGGCTCTAGTCCAGAGCGAGGCCCCTGGCGCCCCTCCTGGCGCTCACCGTGCAGGTGTTCGCCCCCTCCTCCCTGCCACCCCTCCCCCCGCGCCGGACCGCGTCGAACCGACCACCGCCCGCTTTGCCAGCAGAGAGCGCTGACCGACCAGGCCCCGCGTCCGATTCTGCTCGCCCTGGAAATAAAAATAAATTGAACATCACATCGGTCGGTCTGTTCGGTTCTGTCCGGTTTCATGCGGCTGCCGCCGAGAGAGAGAATAAAGGGGGGTGGGGGAGATGAGAGGGAGAGGCTTGTCAATAACCCGTGAGGAGATCTCGGAGTCTGCCGCCTCTCCTGGATCCTCCGCAGCTCCAGCAGCGCGCTCGCCCCGCTGGCCCCTCGCTATGATGCAGCGGACGCGCAGGCGCGCGGGTAGGCAACGCGGCGCAGGGCGGCGCGGCGGGCTGCCTACCCGGCGGTTGGCAGGCGCCTGGCGGGCAGCCCCGACCGGCCCGGCGGCGGCGGCGACTGGGGCGAGGTGGGGGCGGGGCGGAGCGGGGCCGACACCAATTGTAGCACTTGCGGCTCTGGAGCGGTCGAGGAGGGGCCCCTTCGGTTGTTGTATCTCTACCGCCACCTTCCATCCGAGCCCTTCCGCCCGCCACGCCACGCCACGCCGCTCGCGTGCCGGAGCCCTCGCATTACTTAGCGTTGCTCCGTCCCGGAAAAGAAGTAGTAGAAGAAGCAAAGGAGGAGAGGAGGGAGGGAGGGAGAGGGGGGTGGGGCGAGAAAGAGGCATAGGCGAGGCCGCGGAGAGAGGAGGGAGAGGGAGTGTGTCGAGCCGATGGGATGGCGTGCGGCCGCCGAGCGAGCGAGCGATATCCCGCCAAATCGCGGCCGTTTCAATCTTATTACTATCATCACAACGCCGTCGTCATCGCGGCGTCACTATCAACGAACGAGGTCGGGCCGTCGGCGCGAAGTGGATCAGGGAAGCATCATCACAAGACACGCTCCTCCCCGCCCTCGTCGCCGCCACCACCACCCCCGCTCCGCCCGCCCCCCCCGGCCTTGGGGGCGCCGCCGATTTGGCGTGCCGAAAAGAACGGACGTCGCGGTCCGCGCGGCTCGGCTGGCCCGGCCGTGGCGCGCGCGCGCCCGGGGAATGCAAGGGACTTTGGGCGAAAAATTTGGCGCCGCGTCAACGAGAGAGCAGCAAAGAGTTGGTGGGGGAGGGGAGGGGGCAGCGGAGTGCAACACTTTACGCGTTGATTTTGTTTGCTCGCGATGATGCTGCCGCTGCTGCTGCTGCTGCCGCTGCCGAGTTTCAACGGCCATGGATCATACTCTCCGCACTCTGTTTGTAAACACGTCGTCTGTCCGCCATGGACCGGCCGAGGCGGCGCACAGCAGCCCCGCGCACTCAGTGGGGAGGGGTGGTGTGCTCCTGCCTGACACACCCCACTCACTCCTTTGCGCGCGAGCCAGAGCCTCTCTTGGCGATGTTGTGATGGAGTGGTCCTCCTAATTGCATGGCCGCGGTGAATGGCAGACAGAGGCCGCCGCTGTACCACAGGGCGGCCAGGACAGGACTCCCCCCGCGCTCCACCCGCACACTGCTCCGTTCACTTTGCCGCCGAGGGGCGCACAACATATTCGCACCAATTGCCGCCTGTTGTCAGCGTCCCCCCTCCCCTCCACGTTCCTCTCGCCGCCCGCCTCGCTGTTCTCCCTATTTCGCGAATTAAAATTGTCGGTGGGGTCCGCCTGGTCCTGGTGCGTGTGTGTGTGCGTGGTAGGGACTTACAGCCACGACTGTCCTTCCACTGCTTCCACATGATCCTCCTCTTGCCCTTTCTCCTGCTCTTCCTCCTGCCTTTTCTCCTGCTCTTCCTCCTGCTCTTCCTCCTACCCCTCCCCTTTCTCGTGCTCTTCGTCCTGTTCTTTCTCCTGCTCTACATCTTATCTCGCTACTGCTCTACCTCAAACCTCGCCTTCTGCCCTGCCTCCTACCCCGCATCCTACCCTGCCTCCTACCTCGCATCCTGCCCCCGTCCTGCCCTTACTTGCCCTTCCTCCTGCTCTGCTGCTGCCCTCGACTCTGCGCCGCGCTCCGTGTTTGGCATAAATTGTTGGTGGCCGGGCCGGGCGCGCGGTGCCCCGCTTGGCTCGCGGCCTCCCCGTGCAGGCCGCGGCCGCGAGCGCGGAGGGGAGGGGGGCACTGCGACGTGGAGGCCCGGCGCGGCGACAGGCGGCTCGGCCCGGTGAGAAGCTTACCGCGCCTCCCGCAGCGCGGATCGTCGTGTCGCTGGCTCGCGTTCACCGTCGTCGCCGTCGTTTCGCCCGTCGCACCCGAACCCACCCGAAGTGGGCGACAAGCGGTTGACGCTGCAGGCAGTCTCGTGCGTGTGTGCGTGTGTGTGTGTTCGCTCGCGGTGCGGGCCGGTGCATGTGCGGGCATGTGGCGCCCCCCGCCGCGGCCCCACCGGTGACCATGCTGGAGGTGACAGCCGGGGCCCCGGCCCCGGACAGTCCGTCGGCGGCGGCACCCCTGGTGGTGGGGCTCCCCCCGTCGGGGCCGCCTTCGCCCCCGACGCCGCCGACGCCGCCACCCTGGCCGGCGACCGGGCCGCTGACGCTGGCGCCGCCGTCGCTGGAGCGCCGCCGCACCTCGTCCGTGTCCAGCAACCTGCGCAGCATGGTGAACCTCGTGCACCGGTACCTCTCAGGTCAGGGCCGTCGTCCCCTCCCGTCCCCGTCGGGTCGCCGTCGGGTCCCCGGGCGCCGTGGCGGGCGCCGAGCGTCGCGGTGGAGTCGTAGCGCGCGCCCGCCCCTATTAATAGCGAGGGTTAGCGGCACGCAGCTGCGGGACCGGCCCCGCGGCGGCGACCAGCGCGACCAGCGCGACCAGCGGGTGTACAGTGCAACAGGCGAGCACGCCAACCTCGTCACAATGCTGCCCGGCTCCGGGGCCCGCGGCCCTGGGGCGTGGGCCCTAGGCCGCCGTGCCGCCCGGGACAGGGCGCCCTTTGTTCGTCGCGGCCGACGTGACGTCGCCCTGGCCGGGCCGGCCTATGGGCGCGCGCGTTATGGGCCGCACGCGACCTTGCCCCCCGCGGCGCCGCCACCACCGCGTCAGGGCCACCACCAACCACCACCACCACCACCCTTGGGAAGTAGGAGCACATCTGTCAACTCGTGCTTATCCGCGTGAGCGTGCGTGCGCGCGAGTGGGGGCGCTCATGCTGCGGGGACACCCGGGGGCCGGGGCGACCCTCGCGCGCCCGCGGTGACTAAGAGAGGCACGCCGCATGTTTACGACCGGAATGAAAGGGAACTGGCCGCTCCGCTCCGCTCGTCACCGTTCGTGGATGCAGCGGCGCGCGGTATTCCGCGGGGCGTGCACTGCACGGGCTGCATTTGTCACACTCCCTTCTTGGCTCGCCTCGCCGCACAAGTCAATAATTGAACCATACGTCATTGCTCAAAAATGTTCGAGCATTTAGTTAACGTGCTGTACTTTAAATTTTGTACGGACGTTGATTTGACTTAGCATTTGTTCTTATCGTTGTAGGTAATGACTAACTTCGTGTTTAAGCTATAGTCGTGACGACAGTCGCCGGCAATAGCGGAAATTTCCGTATTTCTACTCGAGTAATATTGTCAATAAATTTTTATTGTTGAATTTGGATTGTTTCATGGTAGTATTGTTATCTCATCATATTCTCGAACGGGGCAACGGGGGGTTTATTATATTATTATTTTGCGACATTTTTAGAATGATTAAGTCGATTGCGGTTGTGTAACCACGAAGGAAAAGCCTTTGTGTGCCATAAACCTTTTCACAATAACAGAAGTGCTCGCAGCTCGCAACATTGTGCCAGGCGGCCCCGCCAGGGCACGGCCGGCACACGCCACTTGTTGTCGGTCCGCTGGGAAATCTCTGTTACCCGGGCAAAGTGTAGGTAATATTGGGGTGGTGAAGGTGTGCTCCGGAGCTGGGGGGTTGGTAGCGGAAGTGGAAGCGCAAAGGGTGGGTGGGGGAGGGGGGGAGCAGCGGCAAGGTGCTCGCTACAAGGAGCGGTGGTGGACGCCGCGCAGGCAGGATGTTGTTGGACAGGCGGGGGCCGGCGCCTCGCCTGGCGCCACCCCGCGAGGCGTCGTGGCGTGGGCCGCGCGTGCGTCGTGCACGTGCATCGTGCGTGTGCACAACAGGACAGCGCCGGGGCGGGGCGGGGCGGGGCAGGCCGGTGTCCGCCTGCAGAGATGACAGAATTAGAAGAGGGCGGCGTCGCTGTTTGGCGTGGCCGGTTCCTCGAACCCCAAATGTATGGATGACACAACGGGGGACGACGACGACGACGCACGCGGGACGCGGGGGTCGCGGGGCGGGGCGGGGTGGTGTGGTGTGGGGCGGGGTGCTGGCGTGGCCGACCCTGCGCGCGCTGCGCCCGCTGTGCGAGTCGCTGCGTGCGTGGGCGGAATAGGGCATTGCGTCGCCCCTCTACCCCTTCCTCCCTCTCCCCCGTGCCCCCCCCCCTCCTCCCTTTATTCCTCTCTCTCTATACCCCTACCCCTTTCCCCGGACCGATCTGAGCCAGCGGTAGCTGACGTCACCGCCCGCAACCCCTTCCACTGCCCCCTCCCCTCTACCCCTCTGCCGGCCGTCACATTATTATCTTGAAGCTATGCGGACTATGCGATGTGATCATTGAGTATTGGTCGATTGTTTTTTTATTTTGGACGCACCATAGCAGTCGCCCGTCTCTACCCCTCCCCCTCAACCTACGCCCTTCTCACACCATATCTGCCATCGTCCCTTGTTTGTTTTTTATCTATTCTGCAGTAAAAATCGTGTGACATTTAGAAACTCCAAATGTGTTTCACACTGGTCTATGACGCGCTTGCCAGCCACATGCCAAACCTGTGTGTTCTTTGTGCCCCTTCTCTCTTTTTTATTTTTATTTTCCAAGCGATTTTTATCTGTAGAATGTTGTCTCACTCTATTTTCACTTTTCGTTTTGACTCGATGGTCTTTTCCCCCCCGGTCGTCGGAGTCGGCGATATTTTGCTTGCGCTGCCGAAATAGAACGACGTTCCGGTGTCGAGTTTGTGTGCGCCCGCCGCTCGAGCTGCGTCAAGTACGTACGCGCGCTTTGGTCCTCGCGGCCGGGGCGCGGCGGGGCGCGGCGGGGCGCGGCGGGGCGCGGCGGGGCGCGGCGGAGTGTGGCGGGGCTTTTCCTCCTCTTCGCGTTTCCTCCGCTTTTCTTCCGCGCGGAGCCGCGGGAGGAAGTACTGGTGGCTTTGGCGTGGCGCGGCGCGCGTCTGTCAGCCGCGCGGACTAAACTCGTCTTCTCGGCCGGCCATCCTGTATGTGATAATCACGGGGGGAAATTATTGATGATGGCATCCTGGTCGCCCCGCCCCGCGGCGCCGCGCCCGTCCCCGCCCTGCTGGGTCGTGCTGGCGCTGGCACATGTGGCGACTGTTTGGCAGCTGGGGTCTAGCTGAGGGCGACTGGTCTGTGTGTCTGTGTGCCGCGCGCCCGGCAAGGCATGACAAGGCGCCTCGGGGCACGGGGCGGGCAGAGCCACGGCGCGGCACCGCGAAGGCCATGTTTACCCCTTCGTGTTGTGGCGTGTGTGGACAAGCGAAAGGAAAAAACACAAGAAAGAGGAAGAAAGATGGAGAATCGGGCCTTCCCTGACAAGAATCTCTGCGACGGGCGGGGCGGGGCGGGGCGGGGCTGCCTCAAGTATTTTGAGTATAGAAATGATTCGCCTCGTCCGAGTTATCTGTCTGGGGCGGGGCCGGGCCGGGCCGCGGCACGGCACGCTCGGAGGGAGTAATTAGTCGTTCGAGAGGCCGGGCCGCTACTGTACCCAACTGTACCTGCGGAGCTCTCTTCTCTGCTGCTCTTGGCGAGTCTACGACGGCGCCACCCCCCCCCCCTCTCCCTCCGCCCCGTGACCGCTGGCTTCATCAGCGACTAATACTGCTGATCTATTTAGTTTTCTTCCGCCCGTCTGCACCCGCCCGCCCCGTCATTCGTTTGTTTGCTTGTTCGTTGGCGTCACAGGGCAGCCCAAAGAATTGGTTGGCACTGCCGACTTCATTCCTATAGGAAACTCTCGATGACACTTTGCCATGAGTTTATCACACGATTTCATTCATTGGGCCTACTAGATGCGCTGGTGTGCAGGACGTACGTGTTGTGCACATGCAGATGCGCGCTGGGCGTCGTCTAGAGGACCTTCCTCGTTGTGCACATGCCTGCCGGACGCGCTGAAATGCAGGGCGTGTTGTGCACGTGCAGGATGTGCGGCAGGTCCGTGCCGCACTGCATGCCTAATTGCGGTTCTCGCCTCGCCCGTCGTCTTCGACACTGTGATTGAGGTGGTGGTGGGGGAGTAATAGCTCCGTCGGGCTTACGTAAAGCAGCTGGAGGAGGGGAGGGGGGGGGGGCTGCGGGCGCGCGGCGGCAGCGGGGTCGCAGGAATCATCTGATCCATCCTGGCAGTCAGTCATGTGCGGCCGCACTCTGCTCAGGGTGGTGCCAGCAGCGCCGCCGCCGCCCGCGGGCCAGGGCCAGGCTCACCGCGTCGCTGGTATGTGGACGACAGGCCACGGCATCGAACAGAAGTCGACAAGGCCACCTATCGGCGCCGGAACGATGTTCTTTCCCCAGTTACCTCTCGGTGGTTGCTCTAACCCGTCTACCTGTGGGCTCCAAATCGTTTCTTGTGATTTTTTTTAACGTTGTGCTTAAATGTTTCCGTCATTGGCGTTGAAAGCAAGCAGCAGGGTTTGCACGGCCTCTAATGCAACTGCCCCCCAAAGGGATCTGGTTGGAATCTCAAGTGGTGCGAGACACATGGCATCACCCCACCTCCCCTCCCCCGCGCGCGCGGCCCGCTCCCGCTCATGGCCCGCGTGACCCGCCTCCTCCTTGTACGGCGCTGCCGCCGCCGCACCCTCTTTGGTCACGGGGCGGCCGCCAGCGGGACGGAGGAGGCGCCCGTGACACTGTCCGGCCGTTGCGCGGCCGCTCTGTACCCTGTTAACGGCCCCACAATCAGCCTCATTGAGAGATGATTTATAGGCAGCCTGCGCGCGGCTCCGCTGGGGCTGGGCTCCGTACAAGGCGCCATCGGTACCGGACCCGCGGACCTGGGCCTGGGCCTGGGCCTGGACCGCGGCCGTGCGTGAGTGACCTCTCTCTATACCCCTACCCCTTTCCCCGGACCGATCTGAGCCAGCGGTAGCTGACGTCACCGCCCGCAACCCCTTCCACTGCCCCCTCCCCTCT
>NW_026267166.1:528842-542575 GCF_000697945.3 Frankliniella occidentalis
CCCAGCTCTCTTACTTTGCGCGCACTATCCAATCCCTTTCTACGTTCGCTCATTCTCGCTTTCCGTCTTTTTCATTGTTGGGTCCGTGAGTTGCTGTCCTTCTGGAAAGCAATATCATCGTGAAACCCCCTTCTAATAGACTATGCTGTAAGCTATTCAGAGAGAGAAATAAAAGATGATCGCGCCTCCCCCCATGCCAGCCGGATGCCAGTCCAACCGGCACCACCCCCATCTTTTTAACTTTCTTGCGAAAGGAGTTGTGAATAGGGTCATAGGGTGAAATGTATTGGATGCACTCGACGCAAGGCTTATCAGTGCTGTGACTCTAATGTTTGTTGATTCTGGTTTGTTCTACAGAACCCGGTAGTAGTGAGGGTGCTGGCTCCAATTCCGCAGGAGGAGGTTTAGCAACAAATTCGCCCGTCAACAAACGCCGTGGTTTCAGTGGGTGAGTAAACTGGACAAAATTTATAAGTTACATGTGTAGCCCATCTATTTTGTGTCGGCAACTATTTTGAAAATATATCGACTTTACAGGAGGAAATGGTTGCCCCCGCCTCTGAGAAAACTGAGCGGAGGCAAAGTTGAAAAGAGTGACAAAGAGAAAATTACGTCGTCTTCTTCACCATCAACATCATCTGACAAACCTGCTCTCAAGAAGACAGGTTCAGAAAAGAGGTTTAAGGTTAGAAATCTCAAACACATTTTCTAATATTATATGTTTAAAGAGCTTAAGCAGTATATATTCTCATTTTTTAATTTTTTCTATAGGTTCCACCTGCTGATTTGTCACCACGTTCACCAGCACCTGCAGACCACAATGGAGATGAAGCAGAGGAAGAGGTGGAAGTGGAACTACCACCTCCCATGAAACCTATTTCAGAACCAATTCTTGTTGGGGGAACAAACTCTGCAGATGATAGTCAGGGGAAAAGGGTGAGTGTTACCATTGCAATGGCAGTTCCCAACAAAAAATATGCCCTCACTAGAGAGATTCTTTCTTGTCATTATTTTTGGGAAATCTCATCAATCTCACCTTTTGCATAACAATGTGTCAGTTTCCCCATTATTCTGAAAGTGAATATATTTTTTTCAGTCATCTAGCCTCTCTATAAAGGCATTGGAAGGAACATCAGCTGATCTAGCTGAAATAGAAAAGTTCGTCAAAGAAAGAATGGTGTGTTGGCTCTTAAGAGCCTTCATTTTGCCTGTAACTTGAGCTAATTTTCTGTAGACATTTCTCTTTTGTTTTTGCACACTTTTTTATCACATTTCTGTTAAATTTCTTACTATGCCTATCAAAAGGAATACTACCTTAGAAATTTCAAATGTAGTTTTGAATTTTAGCTACCTCGTTTGCATGATTATTAATTTATAAGTGCTTGTTGAATGTTCACTGCAAATCCGACAGAGTACTTGATACATGCAGTAAAGAGTGTACGTGGAAGCACACACAAGTATGTGTGTACTTGCTGTAGTACACAATTCTTTGCTCGTAAGTGCCATAGTACACACTTCCTTGCGTGCACTTAGTAAATTGTTGGATTTGTTGTGTAGTTTGAATCGAGTTACCTTAATTCTCGAAAACATTCTGTGCAAAATATTTTCATTCAAAGAGAGTTCTGAATGAGTATTAATTCATTTCTGAACAAAATTAAAATTAGTAGTGCCCCATTTCAGCCTGCCCCATAAAATCTATTTAATTTCCTGTAGTTAGGCCTACAAAATTACAGATTAAACATTACCTGAATTTTAAAAATACATACATGCATGTTCTTAGTTATGGGATTTATTTTGATTATTTATTTTTTGTATGCTCTTTCAATGTTGAGAGTTTGTAGTTTTCTCTTCTTCTGTATCTGTTTTTGTTTGTTTCCATTGCATGATGTCATTCTGTCGTAGACCCTGTAGGATATGTTCTTTCTCTAACTCTTGTTGCTCTGTAGGTTGATTGATTGATTGATTGATTAAAGCCATAAACAAAATGTTTTGATGTTTGTAGTTTTGTTTTGCAGCTAAGTATAATACCTTTTTAAATTCCCTGTTTACTTTTTTCCAGGAAGAACATACTGAAAGTAATAGTAATAGTAAACAAGAGAGTAATAGTTTATTGAACCGTGACTCAAAACTTTCGAATGACATGTCAGCTGCTGGGTCTGGTTGTGAAGGAGAAGGGGAATCTGATGTTGGAACAACCGAAGAACATGCAGATAGTGAAGGAACTGCAGGTGCAGAGAGTGGAAGTGGAGAGGAAGATGCTATGCATAAAAGAAAATATGTGATAAAAGAACTAATTGAAACAGAAAGGGACTATGTTAGAGATTTACAATTAGTGACAGAGGGCTACATGACCCTAATGCGTGACCCTGACTGTGAAATTCCCATGCCTGATGATCTTCAGGGTGGAAAAGACAAAATGGTGTTTGGGAACTTGGAGGCTATTTATGAATGGCATAGAGAGTATGTATTCAAACTTTAATTAGATTTGCTGAAGGTTGTAAAGTATTCACATTGTCTCTATTTTAAAGTAATCGTCACTCTTTCTCTTTTCAGTTTTTTCCTTAAGGCATTAGAGCGTTGTCAAGTTCATCCTGAAGAAATTGGACCTTTATTTAAGCGTTATGAACGCAAATTACATATGTATGTTGTTTATTGCCAAAACAAACCTGTGTCAGAGTATATTGTTTCAGAGCATGACACATTCTTTGAGGTAAATTGATTTGCTCACTCAATTATTTCAATATTCTGTGTTTTTTGGCCACTAATGAAAGAAACAAATTCATTCCAGGATCTGAGGCAAAAGTTAGGTCATAAATTAACCTTATGTGACCTTCTCATAAAGCCAGTTCAACGTATTATGAAGTACCAACTTCTTTTAAAAGATATCTATAAATACACTGAAAGAGCACAACTAACCAATGAATTAGAATCACTTCGTCAAGCATTGAGAGTGATGCACATTGTTCCGAAATCAGCCAATGACATGATGGACGTAGGCAGACTTCAAGGTTTTGATGTATGTACCTACTAGTTAAACATAAGTTACAAAAGTTGTGGCCTTTTTTTGATTATGCTTTGTTTGTTTTTTTAATTAAACATTTTTTAATATCTTCACAGGGTAAAATTACAGCACAAGGAAAATTATTGATGCATGGTCCTTTAACTTGCTATGAAGGTCTATCAGCCTTGATGAATGTGAAATCAAAAGAACTGCAGATCTTCTTATTTGAGCAAACAATGATTTTTAGTGAAGCTGTTGGTAAAAAAACACAATTTACTAATCCTGTCTACATACACAAAGCACATATACAGGTTTGTTTTAACAGTTTGCAGTTAGACACAGGTGTATTTGTGCATTTTTTCATAACTTTTCTTTTTAGGTGAACAAGATGGAAATGAAAGAAAATACTGATGATGGTGACCCCTGCAAGTTTTTAGTGAAATCTACCGACCCTAGGAAGCTAACCCTAGGATATGTATGCCAAGCTACATCCAAAGAAAGCCGGGATGAATGGGTTTCAACTATCAAAAACATTCTACAGACTCAGCGAGACTTCCTCAAAGCCATCCAGTCACCCATCGCGTACCAAAAAGAGCTCACCAAAGAGGTGTAAGTAACTGGTATATGTTATAAAATTGTGGCAATAAAATCAAAGATCAAAGATTTGTCGTATGAGGTGTATGTTTTTATAATCTACTTTTTACTAAAAAAAAAATTCGTGAAGCAATTGATGTTTTATATTTTATGAAATAGATTTATTGAAATTTGTAGAAAGCTACAAAATATTGTTGCATGTACAAAACGAGGTTGTAAGTACATCTAGTAGGAAGCGTGATAAAAGCATTGAGGGTTGTGTGAAAGAAATACAGTCAAATTTTAATTCAAGCACCACGGACAGTTGGGAGGAAGTTTGACAATGATCTCTCGATACTCAATGCAGTATTTGAGACATTCTGTGCATCTTTACTGATTTTAACAGAAATGTAATTATTACTCTTTGTTATGTAGTGGACTTCTGAAAGCAGTAGGTCTTCTATATTCTGAGTGGAGCCAAGTCTGTCATAAAGTGAGGTGATTTCTGGAGACTTAGCTATACTTATAACAATGCTACTTTTAAAACAAATTGTTTCCCTGATATCTGTTGACTGTTCCAATGTTTTATGCACTTGTTGGTACTCTATTCTGTGTACTCTACTTTACGAATTTTGATTTTCTGTGTCAGTTCAGGAGCTCTGCAATCTTCAACAGAAGAGTCCATTTTTTAAAACATCACCATTCTTTAAAATGAAAATTGCTCTGTGTTTTTGTTTCCCATAAATTTTTAAACACTCATGGATTTTGTTAAGTACTCTGCTTCATTCTGATATTTTACTCATCAATCAGATTGTCTTCTTATTTTATCACTTTGCGGGCAAAATTGTTAAGTACGTAATCTAATGAGAGAGGGTCCATCATGCGTCACATTTATGTAGATGTGATTGACTATTTATATATCTATCTATACGATATATACCTCACACACACTGTCTCATTTTTCATTTGTGGCAAAATGAGTGTAATGATTCACTAAGATTTTTATGCTGACTTCTGCATTGTGCAATCTATATGTCCACATAAAATTAACAGTAAATGCCAAACTTTGCTTATGCATCTGAGGTGATGCTGATCATAATGGATAATTTTGTTTGTTTATTAGAATTTTAGAAGGTGCATATATGATAATTAAGAGAATTGCTGACTTGCTAATATTGTGATGTCCATTGTTATGGCAATATTATGCTCACACATGTGTTGTCAGTTCCCTTAAGATCATGCACTAATCATGCACTCATGGAAAATTGAAATTTTTGGTGAAATGAATTTAATTGAAATTTTTGGTGAAATGAATTTAGGTACTGGATAATGTGAAATGTTGTCAGAATCATAATTGTTATGAGTGTGTTTATTTGAACCCCTGCACTGAATGCGTTACAACGCCTGTAGAAAATTGAAGGAGTAATCTTGTATAAACTTGATATTAGTAGGTAAAACCATATAATTAAGATGTCAGTCCATTCTTGGCTTTTGACTTCAAACATTTCCAAAATTGTTTTGTCTTCAGCAATTTCAAGAATGAATATTTTCTTAAGAAAGAGCATTAAAATAGGTTCAGTAGGAAGCACATAAGACAAAACATTCTTGGCAACTTCTACTGCTTTGCTGATGTCATATCAGGGTAAGGTCAAACAAGCTACAACCTGCCTTCACTTGGTTGGTAGGCAATGCTCCAGGGTGTATGCATGATCTATGTCTTCTTAGAATTATTTCACTGTTTTCTTTGGTCAACATACATACATGGCCACAGAAATAATTGTGTAATATCATTTTTATATCTAATGAATTGAATAAGTAGCAATCCCGATTATGTATGATCTGTTCTCATCACTGTGTTGTGTGTTGTTTGGGGTTTTACTTTGAAGTGGTCAGTTTGCTTTGTTTCTGTTAAATTTCTGTTTAAGTTTTCATTTGAGAATACTGAATGATGAATTCATTTCTTCTCTCTTTAGTTTTTGTTTTGTCTTATGTGCTTATCAAGGTACACTTTTCAGAGTATCCTCTCAAAAATCGCGTGACTTAATGATCCATAGACGATTGCAATAAATTTGATGCTTGTCCAAAGCGATGGCAAATGAATAGATAGGTTATTAATGTGAGCATTATTTTAATTTGTATCTTTACCAATCCTTTTTTTTTATAGGAAACAAATTTGAGCCAGCTTAACAAAAACAATTGTTTACATCTGTTTTTGCTCAATTGGTGTTTTAATTACTTCCATTAATAGCAACTTGCCTATCTACAACAAAACCAATTTCTTTCTGATATGTAATTCAATACCTGAATGATGTGTATCTATTTTGTTCACTCCTCTGGCTTTATCAAGTTAAGGCAATATGCTGATGTTCAACTTGAGTGCGCATCAACATCAACAAAAGATGATCTACGGAATTGTGATTAGTGCCTTTGAGCACAAATCACAGTTTTGTAGACCTCCTTTTGTTGATGCTGATGCTGTGCTGACATGCTGTTGTGCTGAACGTCAGCATATTGCCTTGGCTAAGCTTGACAAAGTCACAGCAAACCTCCATTACCTTGAAACCTACAAATTGACATATTGGAGATCATAAGAATCTTTGAATAGATGCTGCAAGGTTTCTGTCCTTAGATCATGAAAGTGACCCTCAAAAGTGTTAATTTTACTGCTTATATATTTTGTCTCACTCTGTAACCTCTTTGAACAATATTTATTACCACTACCCCAAATTCTCTTTCAAATTGGTCTTTCTCACTATCCCTGCACTTAAACTTCTTGGCTATATCACTGCTGTGATAATGTGGGTTAATTCTCTGTTATATTTCTTTCTTTGTTTTTTTCTTTTTTTTTTTTCCTTTTTTAAGATTCTATTTTTACCTGTGCATCTCAGTGTAATCATCACATGCAGCATGTAATTTTAAGGTGTACTGTTTCACAGCTGTGCTACAACAGATGTTATCTTGAAAACTCTCAACTGTAAGGAGCATAAAGCAGGCCAGCTGAATTTTTCACTAGTCTTTAAGATCTAGTCCATTTTGTCTTATAGCAAGGTTAGTTTTATTTATTTTTTATGGCTGTTACGGGTATTCATAGGGAGCAAGCAAATTGCTTTAGACACCCCAATATTTTTACTTAGTTGTAATGCATTTTTCCTATTATTTTTTTTAATCTATATTTTAAAAATCTTGCCCTTTAGTTTGACCCAGCAGCAGTTCTGCAATACAAATAAATGTGAATTTTATTCTTTCTTTCTAGTCATGGTAATATAATATTAAACAAGTGGAGGAATTGCTGTTATTTGCTCTCATTTCATTTTTGTAAACAGCAGTCCTTTGAATGCCTGATCCTGCACTCTTTACATAACACTTATGTTCAAATCTGATGCCTATTTTGCTTATTCCCAAGTGCTTCAGTTGTCATTAAATCATGATGATGATATTAACCATGACTAGGTTATGCTATTTGTGGTGCATTACCTTATGTGATAGGGAAACTGACTATTGTATTGTAATCTACAATATGGCCGGTGTAATATTGACTGTGCAAAATCCTTTAATGTACATAAGTATGTATGTTTGTACATAAATAAATCAAAATACAATTTTTTCATAAATGTGTTGTCACAATTTGTTATGATCTTCTCTTCAGACGTCAAAAACAATGTGTTTTCAAAAACACACATATCACTAAACTTAATTTTGCTTGATTATTGTTTTGTTTTGTTTTATTTTTCTCACTGAGGTACAAGGAGTGCTTGTGGAGCAGTTCTTGCTTTTTGTAGTTAGTGTGTCAGTTGTTTTAATTTTTATTGAAGTTTGTACTTTTATGCTTGGTATCTATTGGTTCTCTGCTTGATGCAAATCTGCCTTTTGATTCGCTTGTTTGTATGATGAAGCACAATGACTGTTCATGGGATTGTGTGTATAATTGATCTTCAATTCCTGACAGTGTGCCCTTGTCAAAGGTGGACTGGAATTGTAGTATTCTTACACACACAATCTGACATGACACTGCATGTTCCCTCACTGGAAGAAGTTTTGCCTGGTCACTTCACCTCACCTTTTGTGATTTGCCTAGTAATAATTGTTCAATTTGGAAGTGGATGCAGACAGATTAATTCTTGTATCTCTACATAATTATGCACTGGCCTTATTTTTTTATTATTATTGTTTAAGGAATATTTATTCTTGTGTTTGTGTGGTTTATTGATTCACTATTTGGTGTGCCGTTTTGTGCTAATAATATTGAATAGCAAATTAGAGTTTTAGGAAGAGCATGGATTATCTCAATTTTACAGAAATAGATCATTGAAAGATTGTCATCTATCTATTCAGTGTAGCTAGTTCATAAAGTTCGATTGAAGATTGAAATTTTATGCCTAACGTTTGCATGCTTCAGTCAGTTGATTATTTTTTTGTTTAAACAAGCACTAACACTGAGTATTTGGTTTAATTTTGGTTTTTTGTCTTTTTTTTGTTTTCTCAACGTTTTTCACCACAAATCCTCTAATGAAGGCCGGATTGGAGCTTCTTAACATCAAGACTCAGTCAGAGCATCAGTGACCCAGGAAATAGTGATCAGCTCTCTGATGATGAATGCCCTGTTATTGAGGAAATGCAGAATTTCTCTGTAGTTCAAGATCGAGGTCATGAATGCAGTAGGGATATCAGTTCTGACAAGACAAGGACACCAAGTCCCTCCAAGATGAAACTTCCTTTTTTTGAGGGATTTCGTAATACATTTCGAGCAAGAGCTAGGAGTGAGGATGTAGACTGCAGTAATGGAGACTTAGTGCAAACCCTCAATATCAGTCGCAGATGGTCAGAAACTCAGACTAATCATGTGGTAAGACAGGAATAATTTCTTCTGTTCTTTTGCTTGGTTGCTTGAATGCTAGAGACCTATTCAATTTTTAATGTAACCTCTAGTCTCTAGGAGCATGGTGCTATTGCATTGTTGATTTTCTGGATCATCACATCTCGCTCGATTGTTAAGTTTCTCTGCTTGCTATCTTCAGCATGTTAAAGAATTGCTTTGCACGTTTTTCAAAAATAACAGCAGTATGTTCTTAATATATCTGATGAATTTCAGCATGTGCATTGAGCTTGGATTTGGTTTTCTTTGGTGACTTGTACACTTCTCCATCAGAGTATCTACAGTAACTTTTGTTTACATGTGTTTATCATTGAGTTCTTTCTCACCCAAGGTGTAACTTGAACCTTGAGTGTACCAATTTTTCAAAATAATACACCAACATTCAATTTTGAGTTCTCCACTGAAGAAATATTCTTAAGTGAGATGGCAACATAAATAGCTTTAATGTGTCCTGTGCCTAGTGAAAACAAAGACCACTGACTTAGGTATAGCTGCAACACAGCCCAGTTAGGCATATATTACCTGCCTGGCTAAGATTGGCACTTGGATCGTTTGACTTAACAGACTTTGTCAAACCAATTCTATTCCAAAACCAACCATGATCACCACACTACCATTCATCCATCTAAAGAAATATATGGAGGCAAGAATGAAAGATGAAAAGTCAACATATGAGTCAGTCTAATTTAGGGATCTCTATGAGGTATGAAGCTTGAATATACCCAACAAAATTACTAATTTACTGTTGCAGTACATGAATGATAGTAGCTTGGGCAAATGTAGACTGAATTTGTGTGTGTGTGTTTGTTTAAATGGCATGCAGTAGAGTTATGTCATAAGCATGAATGAGTTACCGGTAAGTGCTAATTTTTATATCCTGAAATCCTTTACAAAATCATTCTAATTTACATCCTATATCACTTATTAAACTTAGTCTAACAATGGTATGTGTAGTATCCTCTGTTTCCCTTGGCTCCTTCCATTCAGTGTAATCCAAAGTTTTTAAATGGCTTGATACCCTTTTGTTTATTGAGATCTAATGAGTTCTGTTGTTTGGGCTTTAATCTAAGATCTTGATTATTCATCTTTTCTGTGCAATACCTGTACAATTATTATTTTGCTTTGCTTAAAATCAGAGTTTGAAGGCAATTCCACTAAAGTCACTTTTGCAGTTTAACACTCCCAGAGTCCCGGAGCAAATTTGAGGGGTGGCATTTTCCAGCAAAGCATGGCTACCATGTGCCCACATAAGACTCAATATGTTAACTATTTATTGATCATTTTTTTGACTTGACTGTTCTGTTGAGATTGTTATCATTAGTTGAAATAACAACTCGTTTTGAAGATAATTTCTTCTCCACATTTCCAGGATTCTGCTGGGTGTACAGCTGCTTGTGTAGTCTCTGACTGCCAAGCTGTAGAAGCAGGCCAACTTTCTTTACGGCGAGGTGAACGAGTTCGGATTCTAAAGCACTCAAAAGCAAATGGATTTTTTGTGCAAAAGTTGAGAAAATCCTCACATACAGCAAGAATACCCTCATCAGAAGAAGGCTGGGTCCCTGCTCATTGTATTGCTATTTCTACAATGGTATGTATTCTAGTATTCCTAGTAAATTATTTTACAATGACTGTTTCGGTTGGTTGTTCCTTTTTTTTTAAATTGTAAATTTAATTGCCTTTTCACATTGCTTTAAATTTTCTTACAATTTTACAGGCTAGCTCATCAAATGGCACTTCAAAAAAGCCATGGTCCTTCAAATTTAGAAAACCAAGCTTTAATTCTGGAACTGCTGGAATTCTAAGAAGAAAAGTTGATCGTTTATCTCTTGATAACTCTGAGGCCTCAGAATTTGATGATGCAATGGGTATCAATAGTGGGGACAGAGACAGCCCTTCTAGTCCTCAACCAGAACTAGAAATTTTGTGTAAGCTGGTTGACTTAACTGTGGTAGTGGGAGACTTTGCTGAACTGAAGTGCCAAATACGTTTGCCTAGTCATATAGGTAAGCCTTAGTGCATAGATGTATATTTGCATATTCTGTATGTTTGTATGCAGGAATCTGTTTTTCTGACTTCAATTTTTTAAAGAGGGTTTCTATTTATTTATTTTTTCCTTGCAGATTTAAGAAATGTGAACATTACCTGGAGGAGAAGTTGTGCAAAAGATAATGGATTCAGTAGTTGTTTAGTGAAAGGTGGACGGTATTCAATTAACTATAGTGATCGAGGAATTGCTAGTCTAACCATCGCTGATTGTCTTACCAGTGATTCTGGTTTATATTCTTGTACAGTCCATGCAAATAATCATCCCAACTCCTCAGTAACAACCTCGGCTCACCTTACTATAATTGGTAAGTTTCTGTGAATTTGAAGGAAACACTTTTGCTTCTCTTTTTTTCTCCTCATAAAGTAAAAACCTACTGTATTTTTTAATTGGTATATTTTCCAGCTCACAGCTTAGGGCGTCCAAGAGCTCAAGCCTTATCACCCTGTAGTGCATTAATTGTTTGGGATGGAGAACCTGCAGCTCGCTATACTCTTCATTACCAAATGCTTGATCCAGACTGTAAAACTCAACCTGATGTGTGGGTCAATACAACGGAAAACACACATTCTGTGCTTGGTCTGTCACATTGTGTTGATGGTCTTGTGCCAGGGGGCACATATGTATTTAGAGTATCAAATGGCTTACCTTCGTCTCCCCTTTCTCTACCTTTACCCCCTCGCGCAAATGATCATAGCACATCCAGGTAGATGTCATTAAATCATCAACTTTTTTTTATATATCTATCTACCTAATACTAGTTAGTACCTTGTTTTTAATCAACCCTATTCTTTTCTGCTCTAAGATGGCAACAGGAGCAATTTGGAAGACGATACTTGGAAAAAGAGGTTCTCGCACGAGGAAGATACTCTGTTGTTAAGAAAGCCCAAGACCGTGGAACTGGCCAACTGGTTGCAGCCAAGCAGGTTTTTCGCATGCGCCAGACGTCAGAAATCACACAATCAGAATACTCCATATTGCTAAGACTACAACACCAAAGCATTGTGAGAGCTTTTGCCCTTTTTGAATCTTCCCCTCTTCCAGAAGTGGATACCATTATAATGGAATTGTAAGTTTATGCAGTACCTTTTTCTTTTGAACAAAGGAAAACACAGGTTTTAGTTTTTGTCTTCTCTTTTAGGGTTACTGGTCCTATACTTCTTGTATATGTTTGTCAGCAAGAAAGCATTGTAGAGAAAACAGTGAGTATGTACATGCAACAGTTGTTCTCTGCCTTGGATTATCTTCATAACAAAAACATTGTACATTTTGATATCAGGGTTAGTATCCTTCATACCTTGTAAAGTTTACTCTAAAAATAAATTGCAGCACACTAAGCAGTCTATCCATCCTCTTTACAGCCAGAAAATATTTTGGTTGATTTAACTAGCTCAAATCCTCTCTTGAAATTGGTGGATCTTGGAGGTTGTGTCCATCGTCAACATTCTCATGAAATAGCTCCACCTGCAAGCTTAGAATTTGCTGCTCCAGAGTGTGTGCTGGGTCAACCTGCTGGTCCTCCCTGTGATCTTTGGGGAGCTGCTGTGTTTTTATATCTTTTTCTTAGGTAAGAATAATTTCTTAAACATTACACATTTGTCTAGTCTGGTACCATCTCCCTCTCACTCGCTTATTTTTTTTTTAAAGTGGACTTTCACCATTTCTTGATGAGAGTGTGGAGGAAACAACAGCAAACGTGTTGAAGTGTGACTACTCTTTCCCTGATGAGTTTTTCGGAATGATTTCATCTGATGCCAAGTTCTTAATCAGTAAAATTTTGCTAGGCCAGCCAAATTGTAGACTCTCAGCACATGATGCACATAACAGCTCTTGGTTTCAGAAGGTAGGTATTTAAAATTGGAGCTTTGCATTTATTTTGACTGAAATATTTATCAAAACGTAAAATTTATTGTTTTTATTACCTTTGTGTTTACAGGACACTAAATTAGACAGCATAATTCCCACATCTCGTCTATCACTATATGTGAATAGACGACAGCCAACATCTCAAATTGTGTAGACAAAAGCAAATGAAATTTGAAATTGACACAGGCCAAGTGCCAAATTTAAAGTACTAATAATTTTCTTCCATTGGCTGTGTATCGGCAAAGTTTTTTTTAAATTATTTAACAATACTTCACTGTAATTTTTTGTGATGTGACAAGCTATTGTTTGGCTTACAATTTATTTTTCTGTTCTGACCTGCTTTTTGTTGTTTAGTAATTTTGTATAATAATGAGTGTTTTTTTTTATTTATTACTATTTTTCCCCTTTTGTCTTATCTCATCTGTGATCAGTGTGTGATGTTAAATCATAGTTTAAGTAAATTTGTATTCTAGAAGTACCAATATGATATATATATTATGTACAGACCCTCTTCATTTTATACGTCGTTGAATGTGACTGCAATAGACTTGAGTAAACCTCTTGTGAAATGTTACCTCTCAATAAAAGAGATTTTATAACTGATAAAAACATTATTCCCATTTTTTCTGCAAGGCAGATTAGGTTTTAACAGCTCCTCATTAAGCCGACTCTGTTCTTGCACTTTGAACGGGTCAAAAGGCAGACAGACAAGTGCAGAACTCTGCAAAAAAACAACTAAAAAATGGGACATTAAATTTCAAAAATTGGCCTTGAACTGCCCATAACTCTTCGGTTACCAGTCCTCTGCAACGAGAGCCGGCTACTTGCCTCCTTAAATGTCAGACTGGCACTTTTTAAAAGACAGATTTCATACAAATATTTGAGACGGCTCCGATTATCCGAAGCTCGTTTGTCCGAACCTAATTTATCTATTTTAGTAAATAAAATGAGTAAAGTAGTTAATTACATTATGTTATTTCATTTAGTGGCAGTTGTTGAAATAAGAGCTAAATCAGGTACAGATACCATCAGGAGGGCAAACGAAGTGCCTAACTGCAGTTCCGGGCCTGGAAAAGGGTAAATGAAATAACTTGCGCTATTTCACTAACATAAGTAAATAATCTTATTTTTGAACAAGTCTTGGTTCGCGCCACGCCGTGGATCGGCTGTAGTGTGCCACGGCTCTCGGATCTGCGATGGGTGGGTCACTTATCTAAGTGCCGGGCGCGATATGGGAGAGGGGGGTGGGGGGCGAAATAGCCAAGTTCAGCGGTGTCATAGCGCCTTATAGGTAGGCAACATCTTGCTTGTAGAGCTTGCGTGTATTGCGGGATGGCCTACCCGGAGTCTCGCAGGCGCCGAGCCTCCCTAATTTC
>NW_026267166.1:547510-561407 GCF_000697945.3 Frankliniella occidentalis
GTATCTGTACCTGATTTAGCTCTTATTTCAACAACTGCCACTAAATGAAATAACATAATGTAATTAACTACTTTACTCATTTTATTTACTAAAATAGATAAATTAGGTTCGGACAAACGAGCTTCGGCTAATCGGGCCGCCCCCAAATAATTTCACCCAGGGTAAGAATAAGCTTTATGTCAGTCTAAAAGCCCCTCCACCCCTCTCCTCTCTCTCTCTCTTTGTCGGCTACACTCGTGGAGCTACAAACAGGGACGTGTATACATCCCAAGGGAGCCTAGAACGAAATTTCGTAAATTATACCTAACTTGCTAAAGTAGCCTAAAGAAGGCGCATATCAAAAAGAAGGAACTTTAAAAAAAAAGTTAGTTCAGGTATTTTGCTTTTGCTAAAAAAAAATAATTTAAGTATGTGGGTATCATTATATAATTTCTATTTATTCCATTACATAATATTTTTCTTATTGTACACATTCGAAAACAACATAACTTCAAACACGATACTTGATAAAGAAAAAGTTACCATTACTTTAATCGAATCTGTGCCTTAAACTGCAAACATAGCTAAAAAAGTTTAGTTTTACAAAACCAACAAATTTACAAATTTCCTTAATTTAGGCTATGTTTACATGCCTATATTGTAGCACCAATTTCCAAAAAAAATCTTACAAACACTGATCTCCAATGGAACATCACCAAAATTCTTTCGTTCAATGTATTACAGTTTGTGGTACTACCCTATTTTAAGTCCAAATATAACAGACTAAATGATAGCTCAATTAAAATTTTGTTCACAACTGCTCGTCATATTCTGAATCAGAATCTCATTTAAAATGTTCAGTCACAGAAATGGGATTTTTTGATCAGAAAGTGAGACAGCAGTACTGCAGAATAGCAAAATAAGAAACACAAAATTGCAACAGACATAAGATACTTTTGTTTATAGTGTTACAGCAAATTTTATGAGACTTCATTTCTCTACAACCTTTTCTACTTTGATACTGAAAAGTCGAAGTTGGCCAATTAAATCAGTCTTCATGAGATGTGTCACAAATATCAAGCATGCGGTGTTCAACAAAATATGGTTTACATACAGAGTTAAAAAATGCGCCTACATTAAGACATATAAAATTTGAAATTAAGCTTGAAAATAAAAACTTGAGTTTTTACTCTTCAGTGCGTGGTTCTGATGGCATGCGAACATACCTCATTTTTGATCTGTCATTTGTTAAAAAAACAACAACAACAACAAAATCGGAAAATAAAAATAGGTACGTTGGTAGATTGGTTTAGGGAATAAAGTGCATTGGAGTTGTAGAATTATACAGAGACATCACTCAAATTACAAAACATTGCAGTGATTTAGTGAGAAATTTAGACTACACACTCACGTTCAGAAAACTAAGCAACATCTAACACTTTTTGTCATATCAGCCATCACTTAAAGTGCAAATTAGAATCAGACATGAACAAGAAACACAGTTGGTCCAAAGCCTTACGGAGAGAAAAGTAGCAAATTACTTTTTCTAGATGTGAACTCCAAGTCTTAATGAAGTACAATGTAAAATTTCTATGTTCCTTACAGATTGTTTGTTAGTTTTTTAGTCAAACATTTAACATTGAGAATGCAAAAAATAATTCTTTGAGAACAGTTTTCTGTTCGATAAAATGTCCTCAGAAATGTTATGGTAGACTGATGTATAATCAATGGAAAATTCCAATGATGGAAAGTCTGAGTTACTGAATTTTGTACAAAAGAACTTAAGATTGTTCTAAAATATAGTAAAGCTGGTAAGGCCGCTAGGAAAAGATTTCACATGCTGCAAGAAAGATAGGTGCTGCTTTCGTGATTTGCATTAAATGTGTATAACAAGACAGGAAGAAAATTAGTACTAGAAAGCATAGGTTCAATGAGAATAATAATGGCAATGGTGAATGTACTCAATAGCTCAGAAGTAGACAACTACCTACACAAATCGTTCTTCTTATGATGAACCAGTTAACAGTACCACTTGATGGTAACTAGCTAATTATTTTTAACAAAGAGATTCACACAAGACTGTAATTTGACAGAATCTTTTTAACAACTAAATTTGAAAACAGAAATAAATCACATATTTACACACTATTCACAATTGGGCCATTTGTTGAAAGGTAACAAAAGAATAATAAGCAGAGGTACACAGATAGATCTTTATTGTTGTATATCAGCTTAATTTAGCCAGAAATTTGATGAAGCACTTTTACCAATCCTAAGAAACACAATGTGGTACCATTGGTTACCATCTTTGAAAGGTTTAGACATACACATTTTCACAACTTAATCAGATCCTGTCATATCTTCATAAGTTATGATTTTAGTCAAGCGTTGCAGATAAGATTGAATGAATAAACTAAATACATAAGATGGGTAAGGATTGAAAATATAAAAGTTAGAGGTTGTCCACACATATGTATGCAATAAAACGTGGGTGGTAGGGTTGAAAACAAAGGCAACCCTTGAAGTCAAAGCTGGCATTTCATACCTAGACATGATTGAGAAATTGGTCAAGTACAAACACATCAACATTAAAGCCTTTTTGAACAAGGTCCACAGAAAACAATGAAAATTCATTCCAACTTATCACACCACACACCTACAAAGGTTCTCTAGAGTGAAATGAGCTCTCTAGATACAATATTTCCGAACTTAAATTGTCTAGTGACAGGGACCCATAGGAAGGCTAACAGGGTGTGTCACTATAGTTCCAGGACTGGAAAACAGTAAGTTAAGTTGCTACTGCTGTTTCATTGACATAAGTAACTTAGAATGAATAAGTCTCGGACTCTTAGGTCAGCATGTTCGACTTTGTTCTGGGATACTTAAGACAAAAGGGTTGCTTGGGCTGCCAAGGTTGCTTCGGTTTTAACAACCCCCTCACCCTGTTTGCAAGGCCTCAGCAGCCCAAGTGACCCTCTTGTTTGGACGCGGAGCCACCTCTTTTCAAGAAATCACAACCCATAGAAAACAGATATGGTACCCAATGCAGTGTAAGATATGATGTCATTCATGAATACTAAAAGTTGAGAGTGGACAAAAAATGTTAAAGGCTATTCTTACCCACCAGTTTTTAAAATATGAATCAAGGGAATTGTGAATAAATAAATAAATAAATAAAAATAGTATAAAAGACACAGAGTGTCCGTAAAGTCATTCATTACAAAATTGCTACGTACATTTTCATAATGTAAGTAATAATAAAAACTGAGACAAATGATAGTAAACAAATGCCAGCTTTGAAATCTGATTTCCAATAGAGAAGATACACTGTTTTAAATACACTTTATCAGATTGACACACAGTTTTTTAAATGTTGAACAATCTCAGTATAAAATGAACAGGCCCCAATAAAAACAACAATAACTTTTAAAAATTGCACTGCCACATAAATTCTGATATTCTCTTACAGAGAATGAGCACCTCCAAACAGCTCATCACAATTCAAAACTTATGGCATTAAACTAACACTGATATTTACTACTACAAACTAGCGCAACACAATCAAATGAAACCATATAGATTTCAAAATTGAAAGAGGTTCTAGGACTGAAATTTTAATGAAGAGTGCTTGACTATACTAAAAATTAGCACAAAACCCGTTTCAACCATTCACAACGAGCAGCTGCATCTTCAATGTAGCACAATTTAAACAACAAAAATATTGACCATAAATATTAAATCTTGCATGAGACAAGAGCTTCATTATAATACATTATCTGAATCACATGGTCTGGTTCTGAAACAACAGTTTTATTCTTGGGGCAGTAGCACGATTCTCGATTCAACATCAACCCAGCAAAGCCTAAACAACAGTATCACAAAGAACTAAGTTTATCAGTCTGATTGTCAAAATAATGTGCAGAACAGCCTGATGGTTCGATGAACTGAATGTAAGAATTTCCTAGAGATATGCTGCCAGCTGAAAAGATTATCTCCGTATGACTTCAAGCTAAGAAAACCTCTTCAATTGTGAATAAACAGAAACTAAACATAATATTTATGCACCATGTATTTTAGCAGCATTGATAGATAAAAACCAGACTTGCTAGAGTTCGTAAAGCTAATATGGTACATACTGGTTGTGCGAATCAAGACTAAACTGCACATAACTCAGTTACAGCCTGTCCAGCTCCTAACCAACACTGCCACACAAAAAAATTATTGAAATAAAATATAAACGGCAAGTTTAATGCAGGGCACTGATCTACGTAATAAATAAATAAGATAATAATAATAATAAAAGCTACTAAAAGCCACTCTATTTCATCTGACTATCAATAACCCCAACCTGAGAAATCTCAGACATAGGGTGTACAGCACTATTGCACCATGCAGAATTCAACATGATAATTCATTCAACAGTACACAGAATAAGGTAATCATAAAGTTCTGAAAAGTAAAATAAAGATTTATGACACAGAACCAACAAAAAAATAAACGTATTTCAAATACAGTTTCAACCAAAGATCATTCAAACTGCCAGAAAACAGGAAAAAAAACCCTCTTAAACCCTTTACCACTAGCCCATGAAGGACTGTTACACCTTCAAAACCAACTAACTACAAACAATGCTGAATTCTAACACTCTCTACTACAGTAAAATGATTGTGTACATTTATTCGGTTTAGTAACAAATAATTGACAAGATGAAGTAACAAAGGAATACCTGTGTACATTATGTAAAATCCTTGTATAGCACTGTAAAGCAAGGGACAGCAGGCAAGAAATCAACACTGAGCAGCTTATAAATTCAAGAAGAATTTCAGAGACGAGTAACACCTCTGTTTTGGTTACAAGACATAACAACAAAAGTATCTACCCCTTTTCAGGTCTTTCATACAAATCACACTAGACAAATTAGGCTTTGGCACTTTTCTCGGAGAGCCCACTGGCAAGATCTTGCATGCAGTCAGCATGGCTTTGAAAACTTCGTATAGAACTTCCATTTTAAGCTTCAATTGCAAAATCGAATTTTTCGATAATTAAAGTAACAGGTACGGTTGAATTACACTTCAAGGAAATCTTGAGGTGTAATTTGTGCGTAAATTTGCCCGTGCACTTGACTGAGCTGTCCAGTTGTTTGGAAGACTGAAAGTAGATAGAAATCCAACAAGAATAAGAAATCCTTTACATTGGGGCTATATGGCAAGTTCATATTTCCTAAAGAAATCACTTAAAGAGAAAATCACAAATCCGTTATCCTGTCAAAAATCTAGTTGTTTGTGAAATCTGTTAACTTGGCTTCATCTACACTTTCCATTACTCATTAACAATATTTTAAATAATATAATACTGTAATGCCTTTAAGAGTCATATAAAACTTAATGGATAACTTGTACTTTTAGTGTTCGTGACCATCAGTACATTCATAACTTCAACTGAATGATACAAATCCATCAGAGCAAGTCATACCTGCCAAGTATTTCCGCGTTTTTCAAAATCACAATGAGTAGGATTGTAGTAGAATTAACAGGTCTACAAAAAAATGTCAACAGAAAGTTATCAAATTTCAAGAGAAGGAGAAAACTGGCTGCAAATATTTCCTTTTTTTGTCTTATAAAAAAGATGCAGGTTGAGGTTGATACATCAAAAATGTACTTTCTTTTAGTTAAAAAAAAAGGGAGGGGGACAGGAAATTTTACAATTTCCAACAGACAAAATTTGATCCAAAGGAGAGAGCACTAGGTACTTCATGGGAGAAATTTGAGGCTCTGTATTGCAGCAATACATAGTTCTTCAAATTAAAAGTTTACAAATGCTACAACCCCCACACAGGTACGTCAGAGTATCACAAATTAAATAGTATGCATTTTAGGCCACTCCGTGTTAAGCAGACACTCTTCTGCTTCTCAATATTAGAAAGAAATAAAGTCTCATTTGTACTTTGAGCATAAGCTTCAATTGCACCCAAGGATGAGGTCAAATGCAATTGTATAACTTCTACAAGCATTTCCAGTCACTAGTGAGAAGTACCAAAAGTAGTACTTCCTCATTTGTAACAATGCACGCAAGTATCAAATTGCGTCAGAAACACAGAAAGAAAGGGAGAAATATTTGTGAAGTAACTTCCTACAACCAGCCAGCCAAGTGCCCTCTCCTAAAGAGTCTGTTTACACCTGTTCCTCACATCTGCAAACCAAATTATGAAGCTTTTATATCCAGTTGGAGCAAAACCTTCAGTCGTTTTCCTCCATATCAGATAAAGATTAATCCTACTGTGCATTATGCAGGTATAGGCCTCCATCAGCTCACAGAGTTGACTGTTTTGGTACCACTAGATGTGGTTGACAGCATAGTTGACATAGAAGAAATGGTCACTGAGGTTCCTGTAACCATTGTAGTTGAAGTAGTAGAAGAGGTCACAGTGACTGACATAGAAGTACTGGTAGCTGAAGTGGTAACTGTAGAATCTGCTGGCACTGACTGACCAGCACTGGCATTTCTTGTTGCTGATGCTGAGTTTGGTGTAGAGTTGTCCACAACTGTGGGAGGGGCAGGGGGCGGAGTACTATCAACATGGATTGGAACAGGACGCATGCGTGCAGTCAGCTTCTGTCAACATAAGATACAATTAGTAAGATGGTAGGTGACACAAAACAACAAAGACCAATCAGTTAGGGCAACGCAATATACCTTTCGGCGAAAAGGAAAACACCCTTTGGACTCTGGTTCTGGAGGAGCATCAAGAATAAGGTCAGGTGTTCTTGTAATATTGGGACCAAAGTGATTCAGTTCTTTGTAGCATTCAGTCTCAATCATCTAGAAAAATATGGATACATGTATAAGATATAGAATATGTAACAAAAAATATTTTTAATCTACATCACAAGATAGAAATAATCTTACTTCAGTTTGCCAGGGTATTGAAACAGAGCCAGTATTGAATTTTGTATAAAAGGTATCATCAGTGGCATCCAAGTTAACTCCTTTAACGGTGGAGAATTGCTCAATATCCAATACATCTTTCGCATACACGGCATGAGGCTAAAATATGGATGAAAAAAATAGTTTAAATGGACATACCGGTATATGTATAGGAACAACACTGACTAGATGGTTGAGTTTAGATGGGTAAAACTTACATCAGGTACAAATGGTGGGTCACACATGCCAGCCTCAAGTCGTTTCCAGTTTAAACAACTGAAAAACTCATGTTGCTTCACTTCTCTTGCACCCTGTCGTCCACATTGACATCCCAATCTAGTCTTGGGAGACTTTTTCAGGAGCTAAGGAAAATGTTATCAATTTTAATGTTCTTTACATTGGCAACAAATATATCTTATGCATAGTAATGAAAAAAATTGCAGTTTAATAAAACGAAATTAATAGATAATCTACACTTACTTGTTGGCAAAGTGACATAGCCTCGTCACTAAATTTATGTGAATAGTTCTCTGTATCATCCTTAACACGTCGGTCTACTTCTTCTCTTTTAACCTGCAAAGAAGAGAGTTGAGATTGTGTTACAGAAAATTAAAATTATTACTAAGAAAACAAAAACACACACAAAAAAACAAATTACATTTACTAACTGCAATCCCAGTAATTATTAATAATCAATGTGAAACCAGCTTTAATCTTTAAATTCACTGATATAAGTTACTTTATAATTTACACTTCCTCCCAGAATGAACCACCGGATCAGAGGACCCATACCCAAACAAACAATTTCAAAAATGTTTCTAACTGCCCTGTCTTTACATATATATACACAGAAAAGTACAGTACCTTTTCTTTGCGGGCACGAAATGGTGCTTGACCTTCAATCATTTCATATATAAGACAACCAAAACTGAACCAATCAGGACTGAAGGTGTATTTATCGTTGTCAATGACTTCTGGTGCTAAATAATTGAATAAAAACAAAAGATTTTATGAACCTCTGATAAGTAATATAAGTAATAAGTAATTTAAAAATAATGGTGAAAAGTCTTACCCATGTAACCAACAGTGCCAACTCTTCCTCGAACCATATCCCCCTCCGGAATTTCAACAGCAAGGCCTAAGTCAGATATTCTGACATGACCAGTATCATCAAGGAGTATATTTTCAGGTTTACAATCCCTATAAACAATGCCTTGCGCATGGAGATGTTGCAGACCACACAAAACCTACAAGGTTAATACAATACAACATTAATTACAAAAAGTGACTGATGTGTTCTAAACAAATTTATAGAAGGAATACTGTAGGCAGTTTATAAACTTACTTCAGCAGCATAAAAACGTGACCTATTTAGATCAAAACCAGGTTCACCACCCATGTTATATATGTGAAATTTGAGGTCTCCACCGTTCATGATTGTTAGAACCAGACAAAGTGCATCTTTAGTTTCATAAGCATAAGCCAGGCTTACCTGGAACAGCAAATAAGCATCGGCATTAGTTTGGATGAATAACCAATAGCAATGTAAAAAATTGGAAATTACAGTATTAATAGAAAATAATTAAAGTTTAAGCACATACCACAAATTTTGAATTTATTCTCTGCAAGATTTGCTTTTCTATCAGCACCATAGCCTCTCCTTTTCGTTTTTTAATGCGTTTTTTTTCGAGTTTCTTGCAGGCATACATTTTCCCTGTTGCACGAACCTGGCAAGCACAAACCTCACCAAACCCTCCTTTCCCTAATACACGATACATTCGGAATGTCTTGTGCGTCACAGGTTGACTAAAACACAATAACAGGGTAAGTTAATTTAAGACATGAGATTTTCTGTAATGAACTTATTTTACGTAAGAAGAAGATAGTAGTATACCTTTCAAGCCACTTCCATTGTAAGTAGCGGTGGAAATACATTGACTCCTGAAATTGATGAAATGGTTCCCCTTCTAAAAATGCCTTGACTGCAGAAGAGCATTCATCAAACACGTCTTTGTTTGCTGGTGAGAGTCGTTCTTTACATCTTTCCACAACTTCTGCATTGAGTACATCCACTGCTTCAGATGCCTAAAAAGACAAAAATCCCTCAAATTAGCAGAGAAAACATGTCAAGATAAAGACAGTAAGGTTTAAAATTAGTACTTACATCTCTTTGTAAGTAGCGCTTGTATAGTGTCTGCGCCAGGTCAGATCGATTCTCATCAGATTCGACTTCATACTGCTCCTAAGCAGATAAAGATATTGAACAGAAGTATAAGTAAAAGGACCAAATAACATTACTAATAATACGGAAGTCAAATCCATTACATATCAAAAGATAGATACAAAAGTAACAAAAAAACACAACAGCATATGTGAAAAAAAACAAAAGCACTTACGATGGCATCAAGGAAGATATTGTAAGTATGATATTCTGGATGAAGACGTTCACAAAATTCTCGGAATAGAAATCGCCCAATGGGCTGCTGATCTACAACGTAACCGTACCTTACATCTGTAGAGGTGAAGCAAACAAACTATGAAGCAATGTGTAAGGAGCATAACAAACTAAACTTGATATTTAGGAGAGTTTTGAAATCATATGCAAGCAGGAGGTGCACCTAATGTGGGTTGGGAGGAACATATTTACACACCAGCCTGGCAAACCATCTGTCACTATTTTAAAATTTGGTTTCAAGGATATCATCATATTGTAAAATAATTCCACTAAAATTAAAAGATTGTATCAAAAATATTTGTAAGAGCTGACTTTACTAGGACTAAAAATAGAAGTTATTTGTACTCTTCAAAATAAAAAATTGACTGTAAAAGGTTTCTACCAATAGCTTTAATTCTTTTGAGTGAACTATTTCAGAGAGGGTATCGCTTTGCATCTTTGGAAGTTGGATCTAGAGGGTCCACTACCCCTGAATTAAATATTTTTTAGGGTGTGTTCGGCAAATTTCTGTGCTCCTCAATCAAAGGCGAATATGTAAGTAGCAAGCCTTGTCATGTTGATGAAATTCTATCCTTGTCTAACACATGGTATATTCAATTGCATCTTTAATTTCTTTCAGTTAAACCTTTGCGACGCTTGCCCAGAACAACTCCCAAACAAATGTTAAATGCTTCTCACATCACCACATAAGCTGAACGAAATGTATCTATGAAAGGATGCCATGGACTTCACTATGAAGCAGACTCAAATGAGATCCAAAACACATTGATCAGACAAATCAATGAGAAGTCAAGGTAGAGTGAGAGCAGCTTCGTTCATTCGTGTGAACTTGTACCATGTCTAGCAATAGAAATGGTCACAACAATGAGGCTAAGAGTCTGAATCGTCCTATCTAAAGCTTGCCAGAGACAAATTAAAAAAAAAAAAAATGATGGCTGTGTAGGTTTCACTGATGAGACCAGAGACTTGCCACCCAAGTGGTTCAAATTTGAAAGAGGAGCGAGGATACTGCCCAAATGCACCATTAGGACCAAACTGATTTTTTTAAGTCCCTTTGACTTTGAAAAAAAAATAGTTTATAGACATTTTCCAATGTGGGTGGACTGATAAACTTACCTATTTTTTTTTGAAGATCCAAACATTGGGATATGTGGGGAAACTGAAGAATTTTTTTCCATTTCTTGCTTTTGCCTTTGTTACTATCTCCTCCACCTGTAAAGAGAAAATTAATGGGTTTTTTTTCTGGATCAACTCACCAAAATAATTTATAAATCACAATTAAGTTTAGTAAGAACTGATTATTGGCGACTGTAAATTCTCAGATACAGATAAGGACAATTTTAAAAATATTTTTTTACTAGAAAATAGGCTAGAAGTAAACCAGTGACAAAAACAGACGTAAAACCGGTAAAGTGAAAGTATTTCAGAGCTAGTGCAGCAGGTTAGGTACCATCCTGCAACGCTTGTTCTCAAGGAGCGGTTGTGGCAAAAACCGTTAATATTCGCAAGAGAACTACATGCATAATTTAAGAAAAGCGAATACATACTATGCAACTATTAGAGTATAATAACGAGTCATATGATAAGATGTTGATGCAGACGAGACACTAAATATAAGCCTAACCTCACACCGATGAAAAATAACACCCACCTTCTCTTGCTTTGAGGTAAACAGTATTGGCGACAATATTCTCTAATTCCATGAGTTCCAGCTTGCCCGATTTCCCGTTTTCCGGGCCGAAATCGACCCGTTTCCATCAAAATATATTTACAACAGTCGGGGTGTGGTACACAGCTGAATATGGCGGCGGACTCCACAGGAAACGTCAATTATCATTTCTATTAGCATATAGTGCACCACAGGTCGCTTCTTACCACCAATGAAATATGCGATAAGGGTAAAGTAAACAAATTAAAATAATGAGGTGTAAATTTTAGGAACGTTTGAGGAGATTGTGGATTTCAATTAATCATAACTCGAAAATTGATCAACACAGAGGCAAAGCCGAGATCAACGCACACGCATGGCTTTCAATTGTTTTCTCACAGGCGCAGGATGCTGCTTCCCAGCCGTTTAGATCTCTTGCATGTATGACGTGAGGCATTCAGATAACGCCGTAAGAGTGCGCAGTTCGTAATGATTTATTGATAGCATCGAATTTTAGAGTTTTATGATTATTCATGGCTAATGTACTGTCTATGGGCGATCAAATAGAGTACTTTCGACTTAGCTGGCCGGCCCCGGCCCGCTAGAGACCGGCGCGCAGTTTCAAAAGAAGTCGCGGTTATGCGTGTGTGACACCTTTGGAAAGGCGACACGTAAAGCTTTACGCGCTCCTCCCGATCGAAGATATGCCCGTCGCCCGTCCTTCCTAGTCTCGGGAACAAGGCCGGGGAACTCCCGTTCGTTCGATTATTCTACAGGGTGGTAGCTGCGCCCGGTTCCAGCAAATGTGTACACTAGCCCGTGAGGTCATTCCCTACATTCTGGCAGAGCGGCTAGGCTTTGTTTTCTGACCACTTTTGATAGGCTCATAAACACCGGGGTCGAAGGGACGGTGGGACGGTACCCGAAAGCTAGAGTGGCTACATCCCCGAACCGAGCCTAGGCGTGAGCATTGCCCTGGAGAGAGAAAGCCCCACGCAGGTCGGGAGACGGGTGTGTGGTGACGCGCTTGAATTGTAGTTTGAAGGGTTGCGCGCGCACACTTAGGCAGTTAAGGCAGCCGCCACGAGCTAGCGCTAGGGGGCCACGACCGAGGCTAGGAGGTTTTCTGTCTGATCTGAAATACACACTTCTGCATTAGCCTACCTTGCGTACACATCTCTCCAACCCATACCCAGAAACTACACAACGGGTGGACACTCTACATCGGCAGGTCAACCCTTGTAACACACCGAGCTGATGATTTACGCAATAACAGAATGACATTGTGTGAGTTCACGAGCTACATCCGTACCTTTACGATTTTTGGCATTCCCTTCGAGTTAGAGACTTTGCCGGTCTGCCGGTAACCGGCCGGTAGCCATCGAGGATGCAGAGGCTCAGAGGGTCCAGATATTGTAGCGAATGTTGAAAATAATTGAAAAGAACGGCTGGCCTTGCCACTGTGCCACTGCCACTTGGTTGCCGCGAATCCCCCCCCCCCCCCTCCCTCTTCGTCTCTGGTGAACCGCCAGAAAGGTAGGCAATTCGTGCTACAACACCACCGCGTTTTGGGATTGGGATAGCCATACCGACGACATACTCATTCCGTCCCGTTTGTAAGTCCTGAAGAGGAGAAGCCGGCGCCGCTTGTTCCGAAATCCTTCGGGTGTTATGGATGTTATGGGGGCGCGGTAGAAGTGACCTATTTGGATAGAGGGGGCGTGGATTGGAGTGACTCACGCTAGACACGGATGGGATATTACGGTGGGATGGAAAGGGAGGAGCGGGACGGGGGGACTTTAGCAGCTGTGCATATTGTGCGTTGTGCTACAACTTTCAGAAAGTATCTGAATCTCGTAACTTTGAACGTTCAAGGCCACGTTCAGTAGGCTACAGCGAAACGTGCCCTAATTTGCTCAGGAAAAAACACGACTTCGAGGAGCGTGTTCCGCACCCGGGTGTGATCAGGGGCACGATTCAGAAAAAAGACTGCGAGTCTGACACGAGCATGATGAGCATCACCTGTGCTTCACGGGCATAGCCTCGCGCTTATTAGAGGAGGAAGGACCATATCGGAGCGCGGACCGCCGCCGCCGCCGCGCTGGCGAGTCGGAGGCGACGTGACCGGAGCGCCGTCGCGCTTCTGTCATAAAGAACAGAGCCGAGACGGAGGAGCGGGGGAGAAGGGGACGGCGACGCGGCGGGAGATGGAGATGAGGAGGTGTGTGCGAGTGGCGTGCGAGTGGTCCGGGCTGCACGTGTCCGAGACGGAGCGGCGGCGTGGAGGTCCAGTCGTGTCGGCGAGCCGCGCTCCTGCACACACCGCCCCGCGAGTCGCCATGGGGTCCGTCGCGCACCTCGCCGCGCTGGCCCTCCTGCTCGCCCTGACGACGCTGCTCGCCGCCGCGTCCGCGCGCCACCATGAGCCCCGCGCCGGCGCCGGTGGCAAGAAGGCGGCCCTGGTCCGCCAGCTCCTGAGGAAGAGCAAGATCAGCGAGGCGACCGTGCGTCTCGTGGGGGGACGAGTGCCGAGCGAAGGTAATATGGGGCATTGTCTTCCTGATAGTGCCGGTGGCGCCGCGCCCCGTCGGTGCCCTATGGCGCCCCACTTACCTGGGCGTGCCGCGGGGCGGGACGCGCGGGGTGTCTGCGCGAACTGATTTATCGACACGCTGTTGAAATGAATTTGAAATGAGCCGGCAAAGGCTAGCCGTCGTGAACGACCCAGTGCCGCGAGTCCGACTCTGTCGCTCTTCGTTTTCCCGTCCGTACGGTTTACTTTGAAGTTTTGCAGGTATGGTGTTTGAGTGTTTGTGTAGACGTTTCCAAGCCAGAATACAGGGTGGTCCACCGACCCCTTCCTTTATTTCGCTTATACTGTACACCGCATG